>NC_092571.1:18064916-18377416 GCF_037975245.1 Apostichopus japonicus
ATTATATTGATCAATTGTGCCATCGAATAAGCTACAAATAGAAATGAATTCATCAACCAATCGTTCCATACAGTAATATTTACATTGATCGATCAATAACTTGGATGCCTTAATATCAAGTAGTACAAGTAGTATGTATATATATATATATATATATATATATATATATATATATATATATATAAAACATATAAATGTATGTATCTATGTATGTATATTGTAAAGTAACCACTTTCGAATTTAATGCATACGACATACCCCACCACCTGTAATAACAAATGACAGTGGACATGTTAAACGAAATAGTAATTGAAGATGTACGTCATTTAAAAAAAAAAAAACCAACAAAAATTTTTTTAAACCAATTTTAAACCAAACAGCAAAACTGCAGTGTGGTTTCGATGATGCTACATGAATAATATATATTGTATAGCCTGCAGTGGCGGCAACTAAGATCTCTCCCCATTCGAAGACTATTTTCACCCTACAAGTTGCACGTTTTCACATGTACTCACATGTAGAGTGTATTCAACAAATCGACGATTTCCATGGGTGATCTGGCAGCCGATATATCGGTAAAACCGACAATATCGCTAAAGTAGATGGTTGCCATATCGAAGTGTTCCGCAGGTACGTTCAAACCACGCTGTAGTCTATAAGCTACAGACTTAGGTAGCATCTCGTGTAACAGTGCTTGTGCTCGTTTCCGTTGGAACCTCAACTCGGCGGTGCGCTTGGTCAATTTCCTGGCATAGAGGGCTATCCAAAGGATGAGAGGAGGAAGGACTCAGCAGATCGCAATAATTGAAGCAAATATCGAAAACAAAAGAATAACTTGAAATCATATCATTTTATCACTCCATATTTTACGTAACTAAGCTGTTGATGATCTGTTTGTGGATTAATATCTTTGTCTACCTGTTTGTCTGTTAGCCTTGTATTTTAGTTCTTTGGCAAAGTCCACCTATACCTTTTGCTATTTTTCTAACACGTTGTTAACTAGCTCAATTCTGATCACAAGAGAAAAATACGCGTGCAAAGCACTATATATGCACCACGTGAAACACTATATAGCACTATACAGTATAAGACGAGACCTAAGTTCAAATACCGATGTACGTTGGTACTTTTTTTTTCGCTGTTTACCAGATACCTATATGTATGATATGTTGAATGGTGTTGATTTCAATCTACGTCACAAAGAGGACATTTGTTGTCCCAAAGTATACCACCTTTACACTCATATACATACCATAATATGACGTAAGCTTCATTAGTATGCATAGAGTTTCTATATAAAGTAATACAACTATGTAAATGATATGTTTGGGGATTGCGGCATTTGCCTATGTTATGTATTCGTTCGTCTACAACTTTACAATATACAGTGCTCTTCCTCCCTCCTCCCAGCCAGGATTGTCTTAATAGAGAAACAAACCCTTAATACATTTCTGCTTAGAGAATACCGTTTTGTAGTACGCTCTTTTCGACAGCAGCAATACGAATGTTTGAAAACATTTCTTTCAACTTTAAAAATCGATTTAATTGTCACCCATGGCATTCGCCATTTTGTTTGAATTGCGACAGTTCCCGCTTGTCTTCGTGACGTAAGCAACCCACATATCGCATTTCAACACATACATTTCCTCTGCTCCGTTCACGATAACTATGGCAATATGTGGTCAAGTTTTTTCCCGGAATACTTCCCGGGCTAGGGAATTTTTGATAAAAAAGAGAACTTGGATGCAGTTGGACTTGACTGCTATCAAATCGAGCCTGAATACACAGTGGAAGGAACTGAGAACACGAGACCAAGAGCTTGCTAACCAGATCGCATCTGTGGCCGACATTGGCAGTTACTATTATGGTGCTAGTATACTGCCAACACAAGTAACAGTTCTGCGACGGAGGGGCAAGCCTTGTGCTTTTGTACGTTCTCTGTTCTCTGGAAACCTTTTCCCGTCAGGAATAACATATAATATCGTTTCCCTTCCCTGCTCCTTCCTCCCCTCTCCTGTTTATTGAATCAAATGATTGGCAATCCGGCATTTTGCACCAACATCCGAACAATCTCCGAGAGCAAGTGTTCAATTCATATGCAGATAGGGGATGTGGCTCGCCGACGTCAATTTTGAAGCTCCCTCGTTACATAATGGCCGCCAACACAGTAGGTATGAAAAATAATTAGAAAATTCATGGAAATTCGGGGAAAAGGTAGTTTTTTGACTAGTTATATCACAGAGGGTGTAAGAATATTAGTTCCAGCTATGAGGTCACTACAAAACCCCAGGATTTATATCTCCTTTAAATGTTTCCTATACTTTCAAGCCAATGATTTAATTTCCTGCATGTGTTGATTACACACTAGATCCATGTTATATAAGTCAATGTGATTGGGGTTTGAGTCCCTGTAAAGTATCTTAGAAATATAATAAAAAGTGTCGAACATTGTACTATTGGTTTAAATTAGGAACGGTCATATATACGTGTAGGGCCGTATGTGATAGTTACTCATATATATCTAATACACGATAACGTCATTATGTCTTATCACAGGACCCACGAAGGTTATTCCCCAACACCAAACCCACCTCTACCCTCCCCCCCCCCCAGCCTCCCCTCCTACCGTCCCAAACTTTCTTGATGACGTAATTATATTTCTTATTTGAAATGGGAATTGACTATAGTACCGGTAATAAACTACTATGTGAATTTAACATCGAAAGAGAAAACTTCAATAGCACATGTAAGTAATGAAACAAGGTACCGTATTCAAGTTTGAATGTAATATGTCACACATGAGTGGATATACTAACAATCATTACATGTGAATTAAAATCCCTGGTAAACACCCGAGTCACGTTTCCGAAAAGCACTCTTACTGACAGTTTAAGCAGTATCAATGTAATATGCTTCTATCAGATTAGGAACTGTTCATATATACTGTCAGTATAGGTCAGCTTTGACGCTTGATATGAGAGAATAGCATAGAGAAGCGGTACTATGCATTGGTTATAGGCATCCTGCAGGTGGGACCAAACGTTCCTTCTATAAGTATTAAGTTGTTACATATCACGCTTCAGAGCAATTGAACTGAGAGTATGAACCCAGTGGCGGAGCTAGGGGTATTGGTCAGGAGGGGCGAGCATGGTCTGTAGGGGCGCTTTCGACACTATCTAAGCGGAGCGCCACCACTGGTTGGCGCGTAGCGTACAGATATTTTATGAGTAAAGATACTCCCTAGATCGCCGGAAATGACCCTTTCCGGGCCTGGCTAATTTGCAGGTAAACGAAAAATAAATAGGTGTCATCGCCAAATTACACCAACAAAATGTGACAAATGTCAATAAGTAGATGAGAGCGCAATAAAACAATTCAATAATAGCGAATTAGTAAAAAGAAGTAAAGAGCTGAAAAGGGCGCCAGTCGTCCATTTGAGTCCGTCAGGGGGGGGGGGGCATCCGCCCCCTGACTGTATGGACGCTTCGCCACTGTATGAACCAGTACGAAATTCAAAGACAAAATATAAGTATCTATAAAAGCAAGATATTAATCAACTTACCAATTTGAATGAGGCTTCTGTACGATTCCCGCGCAAACCAAGCCCCGCAACCGAAGCAGATTACAATGATGAGGAGGAGGCCTACTACGCATAGTGCAGTGGTCCACTTAGAAAGAGAACTGATTTGCGCAGTTCTTTGAGTGATCACTTTCACTGTGTCCCGTCTCGTTGCTAGGACCACATCTACAAGGCTAGTTAAGTTATAATACCAATCGACGCCTCTTCGAGACGTCTCGTCATAACCGACCATCTCGCAAATATTTACATTATCGAGAATGATATCGATCTCATCCTCGATCGACTCCTGGTCCACCTGGTAAACATCCAAGTAGAAATCATACCTCTCGGGAATCTCCTCGTAGTAAACATATGCACTGTCTAGAAAATAACCGCCTCTACTCTGAGCACGACGGAACCATAGTAGATTATCAGGTTGAAGCTGACAGGATGCATAGTACAACATCCCAATGGAGAGGGTGGTGCCGTAAAAATTGACCACCCTTAGAAGTTGATCGTTGGCCACCATCAGGGGCCACACACCTCCCGAACTCGCCTCCGTCGTACGTAAGATACCTGTCCTTCTAAGTTCGGTGGTGATCTCCGTATAAAATTGAATGGAAAGGATAGCGTCAAGTTCCGTATCCTCTCGCATGCGGTGCTCTTGTATAAGTTGAAATAAGCCATCCATGGTAGTGATATTGGTACCGTTGACCAGAAATGGATCAAAGCGGATATCTGTTGCTTGTCTGAAAGCTTCGTCGGTCTCTCTGCGAGCTAACCCAAGCTTTGGGGTAGCAAATATCTCTATCTCTGGGATACGTCTGATAGCGAAACCACTGAGTCCGCTCTCTTTCTGTAAAGCTTCAACGAGTGCGGCGACTTGTGAATTTTCTTGGACAGCTTTGAGTGTCCCCTCGGCTAACTGAAAAGATTCTATCGTTCGATACAATGTGACACATGAGAGTATTATAAGCGCTACCAGTGGTACAGCGATTAAAATCAAATTCCGAGCCAAGTCTTTTGAGATTCGATGGGACACAGCATCTGACACGGCGGCTCTCATTTCACGGCGTTCAGATGAAAAGCTCGTTTTGGATGAAGCCAAAGGACTAACCGGATCGGAATAATATCCTGCATAGTCTTCCTTTGACTTATCGCCTCCCGACACAGTATTCGGGGATAACAGAGTTCCATCAACCAATGGTTGTATTTTATTACTTAAAGCCATGTTCTTTTGTTGTTTTGTTTTACATAGAAACACACAGAAACACTCAATTTCCCAAAATATAGAGAAAACCCAGAAAAGTCACAGAATTGAATGCAGAACAAAAATATCGAACAGTCTGTTCACTCTTTTGAAAGAGAAACAATCTTTGACAGTAGTACTTCTTTCAACGAAGACTCCTCTATCAATGAAACTCTGCGTTTATGAGACTCTTTCATTAAATTCCCAGTGCAATTTGATTAATTGCTAAAACTTACGTAATGATGCAAATTATAAACACGTGATAATTATACATTGGATCGTGTGACTTTGTTACAAGGTTGGGAGTAAACGGCCAATTATAACAGCGATAGAGAGTGACGATATTTACAACAAATAAATACTGATAACAAAAGCAATGTCACTCCAAATTATTGGTGAAAACAAAAACTTAGATATGACATTTTGGTCATATCAATGCGTTGTTTGTTTTGTAACACTGCGATGTCTCACTGTCTTGGAATATGGAACGCGAAAAGGGCAAAATTCGTAACCAACGTTCTGATTTGTAGCAACAACCATGTAAAAATTCGTACACAACGTCTTGATTTTGTAGCAACAATGAACCATGTAGGCATAAATATCGTTAACAACGACGGCCTTCAGAAAGTTTTTTTGGATGCGTGGCTTACACTGACAAACTTGAAGCAAGTTATAAGTAGTAAACAGATTTTTGGTAATTAACAATCTCAATTCGAATTAACAGTGTGAAATGGTTCGCTATATCTGCTTCCTTAACCTTAATTCTCTCCGCGCCAGTAGTCGCAAAGGCCATAACCCTGTCTGCTCAATCCGCCCTGTTCTGTGTTGCTGCTATGGTTACCTCCCAGCTCCTCCATCCTACCCTACCTCTCCCCTTCTCTACCGTCCTTCTCCATGTCGTTTTTGGTCTTGCTCTCGCCCTTCGTCAATCTGGTGTGTCCACCCCAATGCTGTCACACAGTCGTTCTCGCTTTCCCTCCATGCAGAGTATATGTGCCATAACCAGATAAGTCGCTATAGTCACAATAAAAACTGTTAATATCTTCTTTCGTATAATTAATAACACTTGCATAACTCACTACGTCAGCATTAGCTCTAGCTTGCTTGGAGGTCATATTTATACATTTGCAAATTAACTAGACTACCAATTTCTTGTGATTGCTTCATTTCTAGCGACTTTTGGAGAGAAAAAAAATCGAAATTGGGAAAAAAAAAACGATTTTGCCTTTATGCGGAGAAAGTACTGTTAAAAAGGGTACTAGTAAGTTTTGCAATATAATTGTGATCGGTGACTAGAAACATTTTCTTACCGTGCATGGTATCAAAATGCTGTGTCGGTAAAATATAAAACATACTATATGTTTGTACGTTTCTTCGAAGTCCACACATCATGACCATCAAAATTAACCAAATACTTAAGCCAGAATATATATAACAGCTTTCCCAGGTTGGGTTCAAGTAACCATATTTGTTTTCTTATAGAGCAATCGATCATACTAATACATTCCATAATCAACTCTAAGCTCCCAGCAAACACAAAACGTTATCATAACATTTTTAAAACAGCCTCTAAAATATGTTTTGATAACGTTAAATGTAGTGTTATAAAAACGTCGGCATAATGTTTTTATGAGATGTTAATGTTTTAACGAAAATATGTTTTGAAATAATAGCCTGAAAACGTTTTCGTGACATATTTATTACACCACAAATAACGTTATCACAACAAAAGACGAAACGTTTTAATAAAGTTTTAAAAACGTTTTCGTGTTTGCTGGGCTATTCAACTTCTCTCTTTCTTGCTAATGATGGCCCTGTATAATCAATACAACGAATAGTATTGTTTTCGATTTTATTTCGAAAAAAAATTAGGATTTCGCAAAAATAATAGCAATAATGTAAAATGTTTGAAAATATTTTGTAATATTCGGCTTCTTCTTTTATTGTCTGTTATGGGGGATGGAATATGATCTGTATTGTCAAGCGAACAAATGGTATTGATTAATAGTTCAGTTTCAAATAAAATAAATTTTAAAAAAGTACAAATTAGAAAAGTGAATCTCTCTACAAGAATAAGAATACTTTGAAAAATGTCATTACATAATCAACTTTGATTAAAAACACTTTTCCAAAATTCCTGTTCAAATGATAAATCTCAAAAGTTCTCTTTTTAAATGGAAAACTACACATATAATAACATAAGTATGTAAGTAAAACTTTATTGCTCCAAATAAGGAAATTAGTGTCTCGCACTAATAAGCCAATATAGTGAATGGTATGACTTATGAGACTATACACGATTCACATTAATACGTAAATGACTTAAGCGTCACTTTAGTGTAAGATATAGTCCATTGTATAGTCCATATTATAGTTCATAGATATAGTCCATAGTACGGTGCACCCGTTTGTGCTAATGATGCCATTGTGACGAAATCCGAAATTTCTTCGTCTTCCAAATTTGTTGTGTTCCGTGTATGCATATTTATCATTATGATTCAGTTTCAATTTGTTGTCTGCTTCCCAAAGAAAATTTAGTAGCCACGAAAATGTCTTTGGAAATCCTTTTCCCTGAAAGGAAAAACCAAAAACAGAAACAAAAATTTACGGGAATTAATCTATTCTAGTTTAACCGCATCCGTAAGTTTCAATTTAACTTTCATTAAGTATTAACCGATCTCAAAAGATTTAATAAATATATTTGATTGGTTCAAAATATCTCACATGAAAATATGTGTGACGTCACCATACACGCATTGTCGACCTTACAGTCATATCTTTTCACTAACTCGCCGTTATCTGTGGTGACGTCAGAGGCAGATCCAACTAAAGAAATTCTGATCAAGGGTATGTAGGCTATAAAAGACTATTCTATTCAAATCTGTTCAAAAAATTTCAGAAGACATAACTTGATCGTTATGATACGAGATGAAAAAAGTGTGCCGGGATATTCAGAATGGTACGGGAATGTTAGTTTGTTTTCCGCTCACAATAAATTAGTGTAAAAACCATACACCCAAAATAAAGCTAAATCATCTTGTTTTTGTTGTTTTTTTGTTGTTGTTTTTGTCCTCTTTTCCTTGGCGTAGGAACTTGGGTATTTGTTCAGTCTGTTGCATGATGCTTTCATTCAAACTGTTGTAAAAGGCTTTACTCTTTGTGTTTCTGTTTTTCAGTGGTCGGACTAAGCGCATCAAGGCTAGATCAGGCAGGGTAAGTATACCTTGATCCAGATAATCACGAATGTCTTTACCAGCTTGTTCGTTCATCAGCTATTCATCAAAGTATGTAGGAATTTAACTGCTATATTGTTATTTAAATTTATCTGATCTATCGATGCATTGTATAGAACTGCATGTGCAGGCCTGTCTGTGAACAGTGTACGCGGGCTTTCAGTATATAGCCTTTATAAGCAGACGTTAACTTATAACCACTATACCTTCAATGGGACTGGGGTTGCGTGTGGGACAAGTTGTTTGTTACCCAGGCTCTATTTTGGGTGACCTTTCCTAAATAGTAACTTCATTTGCACACTTCGGAATGGATTATATTCTCCAAAGTACCAACAATATTTATGGACAAATGTTCCATATCGCGGTTTCCAGTAGAACAATATGATATATCTTATCATTGACAGATAATATTACTGGAAAAACTCGCGTTTATTCACATGAACAAGCTACTGGAGAGCGGAGCTGGAGAATTTTGTCTGGTATAAGTCAATACGAACAATTCCAACTCGTAATATGGAGCGCATTATACCAAAAATGCGTCATACCGGAAATTTCGGCAATATTATGGTTTCATATACACCGAATATGTTGAAAAATATATTCACAGTGAAATTTGTCATTATAACAACAATTTGTCTCGAACTGAAAAACGAATCTATATACATTTTCGATACCCACATTATCGGAATTCGGAACTAAACACAGGATTCTCTTGCGTTCTCGGAGGATAATTGGATTCGTAAATGAAATAAACACAGGATTTCGGTACTAAAACCAGGATTTTTTTTAAACTAAATTCAGGATTTTCGGAACTAAATTCAGGAATTTTGGAACTCAATACAGGATTTCGAAACTAAATTCAGGATTATTGGAACTAAATACAGGATTTTCTTGCGTTCTCGTAGTGATTGAATTCATAACGAAACCTGCGTACATCAATGTGCTGCTAATTGCAACCCTATAGTGAGGCTCTCTGCCCATTTTGTAAGTATATGTTTTTTCATATATTCAATGATAAATATAGTTTGTAAGTGATGTAAGCCATAGATACTCATAACTGGTTAACTTTAAAATGTTTCTAAGCCCCGCATATTAATATGTAAAAGTATAATGTAAGTTATGTAATACACAAAAATATCTTCATAAATAGATTAGCTATGTCAGTTGTCACAGCCACAGATATTCAAAGATAAGCTAACCGTGTTTCGTATGTATGTTAAGCCACAGATAATCATAGACTCGTCTATTATTGAAGGAATGTAAGCCACAGATATTCATAGATAAATGTTTTTCGTATGTATTTGCAGGATTTTATTTGTCAATCGTGGTGATCGACTGGTCTTTTACTTTGCCGGTCCGTGGTAAGTTTATAGGGACAGTAAGGGGACCGAGGGGAAGGAAGGGAACAGATGAGGAAGAAAAACCGTGAGTACACTTTGTCTATACTAAATGTTCCAGATCGTCTTACTAACACTGGAAAAAGTCGCACTCATTTTTTTTTTATTGCATTTCATTGAGACCCCATCTGAGACCCATTTAAATAATTAAACAAAGCTAAATAAATTACAAATCCTAACGTAATTGTAATTAATTATTTTTCATTCCAAACTAACTACGCATAGTCAAGATAAGTCATTTATTCTATCGATAAAAAAGTGTGCTTAAAAGTTAAAACTCGGACTTATTTAAACAATTTTAAAATTTCTAATTAAAAAATGGGAAATTAAACAAATATAATCGATACAAAACGTACTTAATTACTTAATTCTGTTCTCATTACAAATCCCCATAGCTTATCTTGCGGATAAGGGGATCAACTTACACCAGCGATTATAAGAAATCTGACATTTCAATCTGGAATAAGCGAACAATATTTAGAGCATGCCTCTACGTTCTCTCCACGTTCTACAAATTTGAAGACCACAAGTATCCATTATGTTCTTTGCATCATAGCTCACTTGTATCTTCATCGCTGATGGCGTAAAGAACAAAATTAGGATTTTGCTGTACACCATTTTTCAATTTTTTTTTTACAATAAGCGTACGTTTGTAAAGAATTTGTTCTGGGGAACTTGTTATGTAGCGGAATGTGCTACTATGACATTACACTTACATTTAAAGTTCAGTAATAATTATTTTTTTCAGTATTTATTTCATTAAAAGAACTAGTTTTCAGCGAAACAGTACAAATTTTTGCTTTCATGAAAGTATGTCGCTTGAGTACAAGCGTTTCGCCTAATTATCCACACCGTGCCTCGCTAGGAAATACGTCAAAAACATGTCCTAGACATCAGCTCGTTTGGTTTTACTTTTGCCAACCACATACATTATCTCGTTATTCCACCACACCGTATCTTCACTTTCCGAAAAAGTATGGCTAAGATATAACTTATGCACTTGTGCATCAAATGCAAAATAGTTGCGAACGGAGGACCACGAAAGGGATAAAACAGCCAGTGTATTTATATGTACAAACGCACTATACCGAACGGCAGTTCCATACCTGCCGATATCGATTCCATTCTCGATGCGGTATTGACGGTTTCGCCAAAGAGAGGCCATACCGAGTCATTCTGGAACCGGTTACATCAGCTACAACCGATTCTATATATAAAACCGTGTCAAGTTCAATTTGCTATGTGCACTTTTCGGTGATGTCAGTATAGAGTAAGTTATCTAATTATCGCAACATTGTTTTACGCTTGTCACTCCAAGTTGTTTGTATTTATGTAAAAAATGTAGTCTTGTTCATGTTCTACTGCTGTAGTATATTTATTCATGGTACAGCTGTTACGTTAGTGTTGTACAGGCCACAGATATTCATAGATACAGTTGTTTTTGTTAGTGTTGTAGTCCACAAATATTCATAGATGCAGCTGTTATGTTAGTGTTATAGGCCACATTCGTAGATACAGCATTTATGTTAGTGTTGCATGCCACATTCATAGATACAGTTGTTATGTTAGTATTGTAGGCCACATATATTCATAGATACAGCTGTTATGTTAGTGTTGCATGCAACAGATATTCATAGATACATATTATATGTTAGTATTGTAGGCCACATAATTCATAGATACAACTGTTATGTTATTGTTGTAGTCCACAAATATTCATAGTGATGCAGCTGTTATGTTAGTGTTGCATGCAACAGATATTCATAGATACATATATTATATGTTAGTATTGTAGGCCACATATATTCATAGATACAGCTGTTATGTTAGTGTTATAGGCCACATATATTCATAGATACATATATTATATGTTAGTATTGTAGGCCACATATATTCATAGATACAACTGTTATGTTATTGTTGTAGTCCACAAATATTCATAGTGATGCAGCTGTTATGTTAGTGTTGCATGCAACAGATATTCATAGATACATATAATATTTTAGTGTTGTAGGGCACATATATTCATAGATACAGCTGTTATGTTAGAGTTATAGGCCACATATATTCATAGATACATATATTATATGTTAGTATTGTAGGCCACATATATTCATAGATGCAGATGTTATGTTAGTGTTGTAGGCCACATATATTCATAGATACAGCTGTTATGTTATTGTTGTAGGCCACATATATTTATAAGTGTGTTTAACTATTCTTAAGTATTCTAAGCCACAGGTATTCATCCATACATATTCTTAGATAGATATAGTCATAGATAAATCGATTTATGGAAGTGATGTTTGCCACAGATATTCGTAAATAAATCGATAATGTAAGTATTCTAAGCCACAGATACTCATATATTAATTATTTAGTCATGTGGTTGTCATCCAGGATCGACAGGATTACATCAAGGAAGCCATGCGTCATCTCTCCAACAGCGACATTTACACTCTTCTTGATTCTGATCCCACAGATATTTTCTCCCAGCAGATAAAACAGACCATCACTGATATGTACCAGGGGAACCAGATCTCTAAGAAGGCTAATTCTTTCCTTTCTCCCACAGACTGTAAGGCAGCCAGGTTTTATCTTCTGCCCAAAATTCACAAGCCTGGTAACCCTGGTAGGCCTATCATCTCAGGCAATGGGTCACCCACCGAGAAGATATCCTTGTTTGTGGACCACTTCTTCAAACCTCTTGTTCCTCAGATTAACTCTTACATCCATGAAACTCCAGATTTCCTCGACAGGAAACTTGAAGATATCAAGAACCAAATCCCCAGTACAGCCATCATCGTTATTTCGACGTCACTTCTCTTTACACTAACAATCCTCATGCTGAAGGTATCGCAGCCACGTGTGCAGCCCTGTCCAAGGTCCACACGTGTCCACCCATCTCTTACATCAAAGTTTTCATGCCATAGGTTCTCACCAAAAACAATTTCACGCTCATGGACAAGCATTACCTTCAAAGACACCGGACAGCCATGGGTACCAGGATGGCTCCTTCCTTTGCTTGCCTGTTTATTTCCAGCATTGAAGAACGCATGCTCCGTGAAGCTCCCTGCCGTCCTCTTATCTGGTGGCGCTACATTGATGACATCTTCTTCGTTTGGACCAGTGATGAGGACAGCCTGCTCACCTTCATCAATCACATCAATTATTTCCACAGCACTATCAAATTCACCTCAGATTACTCTCACCAACAGGTTAACTTCCCGGATGTGACTGTTCGCAAGGAACACGGTTGTCTCTCTACTGACTTATACACGACCAAGCCCACAGACACACACCAGTGTCTCCATTCTTCTAGCTGCCATCCCCGCCACTGCAAGTCTGGAATTGCCTACAGCCAAGCACCTTGTCTACGTCGAATTTACTCTAACAATTCCTCTTTCATTCGCCATACAGATGCTTTGGAGAAACACCTTACTGCCAGGAGCCATAGTGCCAGAAGGGTGCGTGAAGCCATTCAGAGAGTCTGCTCCCTATCCAGATCTTCTACATTGGCAGTGAAGGACAAAAAGGGACGAGATTGCGACAACAAGCTCCCCCTGGTTGTTACTTTCCACCCAAATATTCCTCCTCTTCAGCAAATCACCTCTAACAACCACAAATTCTCCTCACTTCAGATAGACTCCAACGAGCCGTCCCTGAATAACCCATCATCGCCTACAGACGACCACGCAACCTACAAGACCTTCTTGTGCGTGCGGCTGTTCCACCTCTAACTTCTAAGCCTACACCAATTTAGCATGGTACTTTCAAATGTGATCGTACTTCGAGATGCATCGTCTGTAGCCACCACATTGTTGAATCCAATTCCATCACCAGCCACAGCAGGCAACCAGGGAAGGGGCACTACCACTAATGACATGTATCTTATCCCTTGTAGAGTTTGCGTCATCCAGTATGTTGGCGAAACCAAAAACCACCCTCAAGAAGCGTTTCCATGGTCACAGATTCACAGTCAACACCATGAAGACTGAGACCCCAGTTGGAAAACACATAAACCTTCCCAACCCATCCCATTAATGATATGTCCCTACAGGGGATTGAATCCTTAGGTAGCCGCCCTGACCTCGTACGAATCAGCAGAGAGAGACCGTAGATGCAACGCCTTTGCACCATTCAACCTCATGGGCTTAACATTCAGGAAGGACATGGCTAACTGTTCCTCTGTTACCCTCCCCCTCCATCTTGTCCCTCCCCCTCTTTCTCCTCTTCTCTTAGCTCTCTTCCACCCATTTTTCTCCACACCTTTCTGTCTTTGTCCTTCTCCAGTTTATTCCCTACCCCGTTCCTTTAATCCTCCCTTTGTCCCTCCACTGTTTATCTCCCATCTCTCCTCTTCCCCGTTTGGTTTCTTTCATTCTTCTCTCCATCCCTTGTCTACTTATCCCCTTACATCTACATCTGTGTGTTCACCAAGCTCATTAACCTGTCTGTATTCTGTGTCTGTTCTTGTCCCTTCTGTTACTGTTCGTTATCTGTCATTTAGCCTCTGAAGAAGATCCTGCTAGGATCGAAATGTCAGGCCAACTTACTTTTACACACACATAATATTTTTTTAACATATATTTATAGACTAATCTGATATTTAGGCCGTACATATTCATAAATAAATATGATTTGTATGTATTTAAAGTCACATCTATTCATAGATAAATCCATAATGTAAAGTGGTGTAAGCTACAGATATGCATAAGTACATTTAACTATGCGTACGTATTCTAAGTCACAGATATTCATAGATTAATCTGCTATGTAGCCTATACATATTCATAGATCAATCCATGATGTTAAGTGATGCAAGCCACAGATATTCATAAGTGCGTTTAACTATTCGTAAGTATTCTAAGCCACAGATATTTATAGATTAATCTGCTATGTAGGCCATATATAAATATGATGTATTCTAAGCCAAAAAAGTCAAAGACAAATATTATAAATACTAAGCCAGAAATAGTCATAGATAAATTCATTACGTAAGTGTTGTATGCCACAGATATTCGTAAATAAATCCATAATGTAAGTAATGTAATGTAAGCCACTGAATCTCATAGATTAATTTGTTTACAGACACCCATAGATTAATCTGTTATTTAGGTCATACATATTCATAGACAAATATGATTCGTATGTATTCTAAGTCATTTATTTAATGGTAAATCCATAATGTTAAGTGGTGTAGACACAGATATTCATAAATAGGTGAATAATGTTAATTTTGTAAGCAACAGATATTTATGAGTGCCTTTTTACTATTCGTAAGTATTATAAGCCACAAATATTCATAGAATAATCTGCTATGTAGACTATGAGTCACATATATTCATAGATAAATCCATAATGTGAAGAAGTGTAAGCCACTTATATTCATATATAGGGGAAGTCGGTTAAGTATTCGTAAGTTGTCTTAGCTAAAGATATTTATAGATTAATCTGCTATGTAGGCCATACATATTCATAGACAAATGTTATGTATTATAAGTCACATACATTCTTTAGATAAATCAATAATGTTAAGTGGTGTGAGCCACAGATATTCTTAAATAAATAAATAATGTAAGTATTCTAAGCCACTTATACTCATAGATTAATTTGTTAACAGATATTAATAGATTAATCTGTTATTTACGCCATACATATTCATAGATAAGTATGATTCGTATGTATTCTAAGTCATATATTCATGGATAAATCCATAATATTAAGTCGTGTTAGCCACAGATATTTATAAATAGGTGAATTATGATAATTTTGCAAGCCACGTATATTCATAAGTCGGTTTAACTATTCGTAAGTAGTCTTGGCCACAGATATTCATAGAGTAATCTGCTATGCAGGCCATACATATTCATAGATAAATATTATGTATTCTAAGTCACATATATTCTTAGATAAAATCCATAATTATAAGTGGTGTAGGCCACAGATATTCATAAGTGCGTTTAACTATTCGTAAGTATTCTAAGCCACAGATATTTATAGATTAATCTGCTATGTAGGTCATACATATTTATAGATAAATATTATGTATTCTAAGCCACAAATATTCATAGATAAATCCATTATGTAATTAATGTGTGCCACAGATATTCGTTATAAATCCATAATGTAAGTATTATTAGCCACAGATACTAATAGATTAATTTGTTAACATATATTCATAGATTAATATGTTAATTAGGCCATACATATTCATAGATAAATGTGATTCGTATGTATCGTATATATTCTATGTTACATATATTTCATAAATAAATCCATAAAGTTAAGTGGTTTAAGCTCCAGATATTCATAAATAGGGGAACTGTGTTAAGTTTGTAAGCCACAGTTATTCATATTGATAACTGTTTCCGTATGTATTCTATGCCACATATAGTCATAGAGAAATACATTATCTAATTGATGTTATCCACATATATCCATCAGTAAATTAACTATGTGAGTTTTGTAAGCCACAGATATTCACAGATAGATCCATAATGTAAAATGGTGTAAGCCACAGATATTCATAAGTTTAACTATTCGTGAGTATCATAAGCCACATATATTCATAGATTCATCCTATTCGAAGTATTCTAAGCCACAAATATTTATATATTAATGTTATTTAGTCCATACATATTCTAAGTCACAGAGATTCCTAGATAGATCCATAATGTAAAGTGGTGTAAGCCACACATATCCATAGATAAATCTGTTTCATATGTCACGTAATTTGTGTTAACCACAGATATTCCTAGATTAGTCTGTTTCGTAAGTATTCTGGACCAAATATATTCATAGATAAATCCATTATGTTTGTGATGTAAGCCACATATTTTTTTATTTTGCATTAGGATCGGTTAGGGATCCAACTTTACCTAAGGTGGTTAATTATATCTCAATATATGGAAGAAAGGCAAGAAAAAGAAATTAAGTTTTCTTGTATATATGACATCACACCTGTTTGCTTCAAGTTCACTTCTACTGCAAAACGTGTCAGCTGTAAATGTTGTTATATCGAGATAAAACCTGAAGAAAACTAAAGAATTAAGTGAACATTTCAATTGAATGTCCTTTCATTTATCCAATGTACATTTTACTCTGAATAATACTCTGAATAATCTGCGTGTCTGATTGTCTGCTTGTCTGTGCTTCTAATTGTCTGCGTGTCTCATTGCCGGCGCGTCTGATTTTCTGCGCGTCAATTTGTCTGCGTGTCAACTTGTCTGAGTGTCTGCTTGTGTGTTTGTCTTCGCTTCTATGCGTCTGCGGCTCTGACTGTTTGACAGATTGCGTGTCTAATTGTTTGACTGTCTGCGTGTCGTACTGTCTGCGCGTCTAATTATGGGTTTTGTATTTGATATGTTTTAACTGTTTTTTCTATCCTTCTTTTTTTCAGATGCAGAAGAAGATGGATTAAGACGCAGGACAACGACAACATGAGAAGAAGGATGATGACGGTGAAAAGTGGACGCAGACATAAGGAGGTGGAATAAGACGCTGGACGATGCCATCAGAAGAAGAAGAGGGGTGTCCCTGGGTTAGTGGGAGGGCTATGTATTTAATATGTTTTAACTATTTTTCTATCCTTGTTTTTTCAGATGTAGAAGAAGATGGATTAAGACGCTGGACGATGCCACCAGAAGAAGGGGGGTGTGTCCTTGGGTTAGTGGGTGGGCTATGTATTTGATATGTTTTTAACTGTTTTTCTATCCTTGTTTTATCAGATGCAGAAGAAGATGGTTTAAGACGCAGGACGACGATAACATAAGAAGAAGGATGATGACGATGGAAGGTGGATGAAGACAGGAGGTGGAATAAGACGCTGGACGATGCCACCAGAAGAAGAGGGGGGTTCCCAGGGTTTGTGGGTGGGCTATGTATTTGATACTGTACATTCTAATTGTTTTTCTATCCTTGCTTTTCAGCTGCTTAAGAAGATGGATTAAGACGCTGCATGGACAATGCTACCAGAAAAAGATAGGGGGGGGGGGTCCCTGAGTTAGTGGATGGGCTTTTTATCTGATATGTTTTAACTGTTTTTCTATCCTTCTTTTTCCAGATGCAGAAGAAGATGGATTAAGACGCAGGACGACGACAAAATAAGGATGATGACGGTGGAAGGTGGATGCAGACAGAAGGAGGTGGAATAAGACGCTGGACGATGCCACCAGAAGAAGAGGGGGTGTCCTTGGATTAGTGGGTGGGCTATTTATTTGATATGTTTTAACTATTTTCCTATCCGTGTTTATGCAGATGTAGAAGAAGATGGATTAAGACGCTGGACGATGCCAACAGAAGAAGAGCGAGGGTGTGTCCTTGGGTTAGTGGGTGGGCTATGTATTTGATATGTTTTTAACTGTTTTTCTATCCTTGTTTTATCAGATGCAGAAGAAGATGGTTTAAGACGCAGGACGACGATAACATAAGAAGAAGGATGATGACGATGGAAGGTGGATGAAGACAGGAGGTGGAATAAGACGCTGGACGATGCCACCAGAAGAAGAGGGGGGTTCCCAGGGTTTGTGGGTGGGCTATGTATTTGACACTGTACATTCTAATTGTTTTTCTATCCTTGTTTTTCAGCTGCTTAAGAAGATGGATTAAGACGCTGCATGGACAATGCTACCAGAAAAAGATAGGGGGGGGGGGTCCCTGAGTTAGTGGATGGGCTTTTTATCTGATATGTTTTAACTGTTTTTCTATCCTTCTTTTTCCAGATGCAGAAGAAGATGGATTAAGACGCAGGACGACGACAAAATAAGGATGATGACGGTGGAAGGTGGATGCAGACAGAAGGAGGTGGAATAAGACGCTGGACGATGCCACCAGAAGAAGAGGGGGAGTCCTTGGGTTAGTGGGTGGGCTATTTATTTGATATGTTTTAACTATTTTCCTATCCGTGTTTATGCAGATGTAGAAGAAGATGGATTAAGACGCTGGACGATGCCAACAGAAGAAGAGCGAGGGTGTGTCCTTGGGTTAGTGGGTGGGCTATGTATTTGATATGTTTTTAACTGTTTTTCTATCCTTGTTTTATCAGATGCAGAAGAAGATGGTTTAAGACGCAGGACGACGATAACATAAGAAGAAGGATGATGACGATGGAAGGTGGATGAAGACAGGAGGTGGAATAAGACGCAGGACGATGCCACCAGAAGAAGAGGGGGTTCCCAGGGTTTGTGGGTGGGCTATGTATTTGATACTGTACATTCTAATTGTTTTTCTATCCTTGTTTTTCAGCTGCTTAAGAAGATGGATTAAGACGCAGGACGACGACAAAATAAGGATGATGACGGTGGAAGGTGGATGCAGACAGAAGGAGGTGGAATAAGACGCTGGACGATGCCACCAGAAGAAGAGGGGGTGTCCTTGGGTTAGTGGGTGGGCTATTTATTTGATATGTTTTAACTATTTTCCTATCCGTGTTTATGCAGATGTAGAAGAAGATGGATTAAGACGCTGGACGATGCCAACAGAAGAAGAGCGAGGGTGTGTCCTTGGGTTAGTGGGTGGGCTATGTATTTGATATGTTTTTAACTGTTTTTCTATCCTTGTTTTATCAGATGCAGAAGAAGATGGTTTAAGACGCAGGACGACGATAACATAAGAAGAAGGATGATGACGATGGAAGGTGGATGAAGACAGGAGGTGGAATAAGACGCTGGACGATGCCACCAGAAGAAGAGGGGGGTTCCCAGGGTTTGTGGTTGGGCTATGTATTTGATACTGTACATTCTAATTGTTTTTCTATCCTTGTTTTTCAGCTGCTTAAGAAGATGGATTAAGACGCAGGACGACGACAAAATAAGAAGGATGATGACGGTGGAAGGTGGATGCAGACAGAAGGAGGTGGAATAAGACGCTGGACGATGCCACCAGAAGAAGAGGGGGTGTCCTTGGGTTAGTGGGTGGGCTATTTATTTGATATGTTTTAACTATTTTCCTATCCGTGTTTATGCAGATGTAGAAGAAGATGGATTAAGACGCTGGACGATGCCAACAGAAGAAGAGCGAGGGTGTGTCCTTGGGTTAGTGGGTGGGCAATGTATTTGATATGTTTTAATTGTTTTTCTATCCTTTTTTTCAGATGCAGAAGATGGATTAAGACGCAGGACGACGACAACATAAGAAGAAGGATGATGACGATGGAAGGTGGATGTAGACAGGACGTGGAATAAGACGCTGGACGATGCCACCAGAAGAAGAGGGGGGTTCCCTGGGTTTGTGGGTGGGTTATGTATTTCAAACATTCTAATTGTTTTTCGATCCTTGTTTTTTCAGATGCAGAAGAAGATGGATTAAGACGCTGGACGATGCCACCAGAAGAAGATAGGGGGGGTCCCTGAGATAGTAGGTGGACTGGTTGTCTGGTTGTTTGGTTGTCTGCGTGTATGATTGTCTGACTGGCTGCGTGTCTGATTGTATGACTGGCTGTGTGTCTGATTGTCTGCGTGCATGATTGTCAGCGTGTCTGAATGTCGTGTATGATTGTCTGACTGGCTGAGTGTCTGAATGTTTAACTGACCACATGTATGTTCGTCTCACTGGCTGCATGTCTGATTGTCTGACAGGTTGCGTGTCTGACTGGTTGCGTGTGTGGTTTTCTGAATGACTGCTTGTCTGACTGACTGCGCGTCTGTTTGTTTGACTGGGTGCGTTTCTGATTATCTGACTGGTTACGTGTCTGGCTGTCTGACTGGCTGCGTGTCGATTGTCTGACTGGCTGCATGGCTGATTGTCTGACTGGCTGCGAGTATGACTGGCTGTGTGTCTGATTAGCTGCGTGTCTGATTGTCTGCGTGCATGATTGTCAGCGTGTCTGAATGTCGTGTATGATTGTCTGACTGACTGAGTGTCTGATTGTTTTACTGGCCTCATGTTTGTTCGTCTCACTGGCTGCGTGTCTGATTTTCTGACAGGCTGCGTGTCTGATTGTCTACGTGTCTGATTGTCTGCGTGCCTAATTGTCTGACTGGCTGCGCGTTTGATTTTATGACTTGCTGCGTTTCTGATTGTCTGACTGGTTGCGTGTGTGGTTTTCTGAATGACTGCTTGTCTGACTGTCTGCGTGTCTGCGTGCATTATTGTCTGACTGGCTGCGTGTTTGTTTGTTTGACTGGATGCGTGTTTGATGGTCTGACTGGCTGCGGGTTTGATTGTCTGACAGGCTGCGTGTATGGTTGTCTGACTGTGTGCGTGTTTGATTGTCTGTCTGCTTGTCTACGTGCCCGATTGTCTGACTGGCTGCTTGTCTGATTGTTGACTGGATGCGTGTCTGATTGTCTGCATAGCTGATTGTCTGACTGGCTGCGTGTATGACTGGCTGTGTGTCTGATTGTCTGCGTGCATGATTGTCAGCGTGTCTGAATGTCGTGTATGATTGTATGACTGGCTGCCTATCTGATTGTTTCACTGGCTGATTGTCTGACTGGATGCGTTTCTGATTGTCTGCATAGCTGACTGGCTGTGTGTATGACTGGCTGTGTGTCTGATTGTCTGCGTGCATGATTGTCAGCGTGTCTGAATGTCGTGTATGATTGTATGACTGGCTGCCTATCTGATTGTCTCACTGGCTGTGTGTCTGATTGTTGACTGAATGCGTTTCTGATTGTCTGCATAGCTGATTGTCTGACTGGCTGCGTGTATGATTGGCTGCGTTTCTGATTGTCTGCGTGCCTAATTGTCTGGTTGGCTGCGTGTCTGATATTTTGACTGGATGCGTGTTTGATGGTCTAACTGGGTACGTGTATGATTTTCTGCGTGCCTGAATTAGATGCGAGCCTGATTGTCTGCGTGTATGATTGTCTGCTTGTCTACGTGCCTGATTGTATGACTGGCTGCCTATCTGATTGTTTCACTGGCTGCGTATAGTTGTGTGTCTGGTTATCTGCGCGTCTGATTGGCTGCGTGACTGATAGGCTGTGTATATGAATGGCTGCATTTATGATTATCTGCGTGTCTGATTGTCTACGTGTCTGATTGTCTGCTTGTCTGTTTGTCTGATTGTCTGATTTTATGAATGGCTGCGTTTCTGATTGTCTGACTGGTTGCGTGTCTGGTTGTCTCAGTGGCTGCATGGCTGACTTTCTAACTGGCTGCGTGTATGACTGACTGTGTGTCTGATTAGCTGCGTGTCTGATTGTCTGCGTGCATGATTATCAGCGTGTCTGAATGTCGTGTATGATTGTCTGAGTGTCTGATTGTTTTACTGGCCTCATGTTTGTTTGTCTGACTGGCTGCGTGTCTGATTGTCTGACTGGCTGCGTGTCTGATTGTCTGCGTGCATTATTGTCTGACTGGCTGCGTGTTTGTTTGTTGGACTGGATGCGTGTTTGATGGTCTGACTGGCTGCGGGTTTGGTTGTCTGACTGGCTGTGTGTATGGTTGTCTGACTGTGTGCGTGTCTGATTGCTGCGTTCCCGATTGGATGCGAGCCTAATTGGATACGTGTATTATTGTCTGCTCTATACGTGCCTGATTGTATGACTGGCTGCCTATCTGATTGTTTCACTGGCTGCGTGTATGAATGTCTGCGTGTCTGATTGTTGACTGGATGCGTGTCTGATTGTCTCCATAGCTGATTGTCTGACTGGCTGCGTGTATGACTAGCTGTGTGTCTGATTGTCTGCGTGCATGATTGTCAGCGTGTCTGAATGTCGTGTATGATTGTATGACTGGCTGCCTATCTGATTGTTTCACTGGCTGCGTGTCTGATTGTTGACTGGATGCGTTTCTGATTGTCTGCATAGCTGATTGTCTGACTGGCTGCGTGTATGACTGGCTGTGTGTCTGATTGTCTGCGTGCATGATTGTCAGCGTGTCTGAATGTCGTGTATGATTGTCTGACTGGCTGTGTGTCTGATTGTTTAACTGACCACATGTATGTTCGTCTCACTGGCTGCGTGTCTAATTGTCTGACTGGCTACGTTTCTGATTGTTTGACTGGATACGTGTATGATGGTCTAACTGGATGCGTGTATGATTGTCTGCGTGCCTAATTGGATGCGAGCCAGATTGGCTGCGTGTATGATTGTCTGCTTGTCTACGTGCCTGATGATATTACTGGCGGCCTATCTGATTGTTTCACTGGCTGCGTATATGGATGTCTGACTAGTTGTGTGTCTGGTTATCTGCGCGTCTGATTGGCTGCGTGACTGATAGGCTGTGTACATTAATGGCTGCATTTATGATTATCTGCGTGTCTGATTGTCTACGTGTCTGATTGTCTACGTTTCTGCTTGTCTGATTGTCTGTTTGTCTGATTTTATGACTGGCTGCGTTTCTGATTGTCTGACTGGTTGCGTGTCTGGTTGTCTCAGTGGCTGCGTGTCGATTGTCTGACTCGCTGCATGGCTGATTGTCTGACTGGCTGCGTGTATGCTGACTGTGTGTCTGATTAGCTGCGTGTCTGATTGTCTGACTGGCTGTGTCTCTGATTAGCTGCGTGTCTGATTGTCTGCGTGCATGATTGTCAGCGTGTCTGAATGTCGTGTATGATTATCTGACTGGCTGCGTGTCTGACTGGCTGCGTGTCTGATTGTCTGCGTGCCTAATTGTCTGACTGGCTGCGTATTTGTTTGTTGGACTGGATGCGTGTTTGATGGTCTGACTGGCTGCGGGTATGGTTGTCTGACTGTGTGCGTGTATGATTTTCTTACTGGCTGCGTGTCTGATTGCTGCGTTCCTGATTGAATGCGAACCTAATTGGATGCGTGTATAATTGTCTGCGTGCCTGATTGTATGACTGGCTGCCTATCTGATTGTTTCACTGGCTGCGTGTATGAATGTCTGCGTGTATGATTGTCTGACTGGCTGCGTGTCTGTGTCTGATTGTTGACTGGATGCTTGTATGATTGCCTGACTGGATGCGTGTATGACTGTCTGCATGCCTAATTATCTTCTTGAATGAATCTCTGCGCCACTGACTGTCTGCTTGTCTGCTTGTGTGCTTGTATTTCGGCATGTCTAATTATCTGCGTGTCTGTTGTCTATAAGTGTACGATTGTCTGTTTGTCTGATTTTCTGACTGGCTGCGTGTGTGATTGTCTGACTGGTTGTGTGTCTGGTTGTCTGACCAGCTGCGTGACTGATTGTGTGACTGGCTGCGTATCTGATTGTCTGGCTGGCTGCGTGTCTGATTATCTGCCTGGCTGCGTGTCTGATAGGCTGCGTGTATGATAGGCTTCGTGTATGAATGGCTGCGTATATGATTGTCTGCTTGTCTTTGTCTGCATGTCTAGTGTTGCATTTCTGATTCCCTGCTTGACTGACTGTCTGCATGTCTGCTTGTGTGCTTGTCTGTCGGCGTGTATGATTGTCTAATTATTGTCTGATTGTCTAAGTGTACGATTGTCTGTTTGTGTGATTTTCTGACTGGCTGCGTGTTGTTTGACTGATTCCGAGTCCGATTGTCTGACTAGCTGCGTGTCTGATTGTCTGACTGGCTGCGTGTCTGTTTGTCTTACTGGCTGCGTGTCTGACTGGCTGCGATGCAAGACTGATTTTCTGCGTTTCTGGTTGTCTACGTGTCTGATTATGTGATTGTCCAACTGGCTGCGTATCTGATTGTCTAACTGGCTGCGTGTCTGATTGTCTGACTGGCTGCGTGGCTGATTGGCTGCGTGCGTGATAGGCTGCGTGTCTGAATAGCTGCGTTTATGATTGTCTACTTCTCTGATTGTCTTCATGTCTGCATGTCTAATTGATTGCATTTCTGATTCTCTGCTTGACTGACTGTCTGCATGTCTGCATCTGATTGTCTGTCGGAATGTATGATTATCTAATTGTCTGATTGTCTAAGTGTACGATTGTCTGATTTTCTGTCTGGCTGCGAGTCTGATTGTCTGACTAGCTGCGTGTCTGATTGTCTGTCTGGCTGAGTGACTGATTTTCTGCTTTCCTGGTTGTCTACGTGTCTGATTATGTGATTGTCCGACTGGCTGCGTATCTGTTTGTCTGATTTTCTGACTAACTGCGTATCTGATATGTCTGATGGTCTGATTATGTGATTGTCCTACTGGCTGCGTATCTGATTGTCTAACTGGCTGCGGGTCTGATTGTCCGACTGGCTGACTGGCTGCGTGTCCGATTGTTCAACTGTCCGATTTTCTGACTGTCACGCTGATTGTCTGAATACACACGTGTCTGATTGTAAGATTGTCTGCGTGTCTGATTGTCTGCGTGTCTAATTGATCTGATTTTCTGCGTGTCTCTTTTTTGCGCGTCAGATTTATCTGATTGATCATTTAAGACAGCTTATTAACAAGAATAAATTGTTACTTGTGAATGAGGTACGTAGGTGTGTATACAGTGTTTTGTTGCGAATCAAGCTTCCAACTGCAAAAGGTTTACTAATCCACGTACAGGCAAGACTGTCTAGGTACTGGGATGAGTACGAGACCGGAACCAGACCAAACAGAAATACTGCTGAGGGATGTTTTCCAACTATGGAACACCCGATGTGTAACCTATTTAGAAGGTATCAATGGAACTAACTCCTCGCCAGGTCCTACGGGATGAAAAGAGGGCATGGGCAGGGCCTCGGGGGGCAGTTCCCCAGGCGCTCAACCATGTTTGTTTTTTTGCCATTCAAAATCAACCATGGAACTAACTACACACGTATCCAATTTGGCGGTAATATGGCGCAAAGAGCACATTTTCTATGGCGGAAAGTACCGATGGCAGAATAACACGGCCCCTGGCACAGTAGGCTACAGTTGGTTGAAAGAAACACCAGGGTAATCCTTTTACATGAGTCCCAGTTGTTAATTAGTGCATAGGGTGCACAGTTTTGTTTTATCGGATCACTTGGTTGAAATACTAACATTATGCATCAATTTACTTCGTTCCTCGCTTACCTGTCTCCCCACAACCTTGTCACCTAAGTCTACGTGCCTAGAATGAACCGGTAACCTTTTTACACTGTGCGCCCTATATAACCGGCTCGTCCTGTCAATGCCCTTACATCTCATTATAGCATCCAAAGTGCCAACGATATAACCTTGAAACATTTACCTTCTAAACTTCCCTTCTTTTCCTCTTTTGACAGTTATACAAAGCCAGTTTATACGCATTGACACACCAGTAGAATCACTGTGGTCGAGTGGTACGGGCTTCGGTCTGTTACACAAGATCCCGTGTTCGATTCCTACCATCGCCTGGTGAGTCCCAAAAGGACGAAACCGGTCGTAAAGTGGAATTTTTCTGGTGTATTGATCTTCATTTATTTAATAAATATATTTCCCAGCTCTCCCAGTTTGGTTTCAAGTAGCCATAGTTGCTTTCTTAACCTATACAGCGATTTTTTTCCAAAGTAATATAGCAATCGATCATACTAATAAACTTCCAAATAAACTCTCAGCTATTCGGCTTCTCCTATCACTCGTTTTGATGATGGCCCTGTCTAGTCAATACAACGAATGGTATTGTTTACGATTTATAGTTTTAAAACAAATTAGGATTTCGCAAAAATAATAGCAATAATGTAAAATATAAAAAAAAATGCTGTGCGGGGGAACAGATTTTGTAAATATTCGGTTTCCATCTCTCACTCTCCTTTATGGTGGACGGAATATGATCTGTATTGTCAAGCGAACAAATAGTATTGATTAAGATTTTAGTTTCAAATAAAATGCGGTAAAGTGAAACATTTAAAGAAATTGTTTGAAGCCCAGCCTACTCATGAATATTAATGAGATTGGTAACATAAACAATCGGGACCATCTACACACTGTGGGTAATTCACCACCCAAGTATATGGGATGATCAAACTTTGCGTCATTGACTTAGAGCGATTACGAGCAATTCACAACGAAATTACATTTGCCCCGCCCCTCATGAATATTAACGAGATGCGATAAGGTATTGACCTACGCATGTACCCCACCTCCTACCAATGCTACCAAAAAAAGTTTTAACAAAATCGGCCATTCGGTTGCCGTGATACGGAGTCCGCCCATTTAATATTAATGAGATTGGCACCAAAAACGATAGGGACCATTTACTCACTAAGGGTAACCTACCCACTTAGTATGAGACCGATCGGATCTTGCATCATTCAGTTATCGTGATTACAAGCCGGACACTCAGACAGACACACACACTCAAATGAGTGACTGCATAGATTCCTTTTGCCTCTGGTAAGGAATAAAAAGGAGTCAGAGAAAAGTCTACCCAGAAACAATGCAGCTGTAGTGCGCGCGAATTTCGCAGAAAATGTTAAGGTTATCTAGCTACCATGCATGTGGAAGGAGTAAATCATTCTCACAGCATCAATGCAGCTAGTGCGCGCGAAGCTCGCCAAATCTATTTTTTCACAAATTTACTAAATTAACGCCCAAATATTGTCATTGTGTCAGTGTAGCTATATATTAAACACAATGCACGCGAAACAAAAAAATGTTTTGGTACTTTGTCTCCTAAAATACAGTCGTTTTGCTATTTAAGCTTTTCTTTTCAACTGTGTTCGTATGTTTTACATGACGAAAGTGGTAATTCAGATACCTATGTAAGTAGACCCAAAGTAAACCAATATCTCACACCTTTATGTGGAAAATTTAGGCGAAAGTCACTCTCTACAGGGCAGACATGGTATACACACAGAAAACGGATTATCACCCAAATAAGACTAGATTATATTAGTAAAGTGATTCCGTGCGTTCCGAAAAAGGAAATACATTAAACTGTTCATTGTTAATAAATGGATCTTCGTTTAAGCTGCTTATCTGACGAACCATGCAAAATGAGGTTTCACAAAGCTAATTTTGCGCAAAACGTTTCATTAAGAAATTAATGATCTAAAGAACCCAAAAAATGTATCCGCTGAAGACAGACTTCAATCATATGGTCTATTAGGCCGCGCCTCTTGATTTAAACAAGTCAATGAGAAAACGCACTATAGTGTATATTCAAGACCAACGAGCTAAGCTCTCCTTGCTAGAAGAACAGCTGATCGTCGATGCGACTAGCAGACTATTGACAACAGTACAATAAATGTGCAAAACCTAGCCTATGGTCACACATAATACACTTGTTATCACAGACTTTCGATCATCTTTAAAATCTCTCTGACTAGGCTAATAATATTATAAGACCCAGGCCCTACTAAAAGTATCAGTTCGCTCAAGTCCTAACTAACGTTCGATGAAGCTGAGCGAAGGAACACTGACTGTATATTCACTTCAGCAATAATCTCGCTTCAAAATGCCTATGATATGAAAATATTTTTTCCTGTGATAAAACCTAACGCAGAGGAAGAAAACAACCGGTATTACTACTACTACAGCCTACTACTATCTAACATGATTAGTGTGCGGTAGGTATAAGTAAAATATACCATAGAGCTAAACAAATAAATACAGGTCACGAATGTGGGAGACGCCCGCAAGGGCTTATGGATTACAACTTCATGACGGGTGGCTTCCAATTCAATATTTTAACTCAAAATTTGGAATCTAAAACTAAAACTTAAGTAGTATAAATGTATTACACCGGTGATATCGTTCCTGTTTAGTGTTGCATATTCATTACTACACTCACATCTAGGCGTGGCCTAGCTCTTATAGCCTAACGAGAACAGTTTTTACAAAAATAATTACAAAGTTTACCATTTTTCCACCGTTTCCGTTAGTTTGAACACTATCACTGTCATTTTCAGTCATTAAATGACATATTTCATTCATGAATAACACCGATGGTACATTGAACCAAAGAAAAAACGTAACATCAAACATTATCTTATCTGGTTTTTTTCTTCTCTCTTTTCGGTACGCAAGTCATCACTTTAACGTTGCTTTCACATTTCTGTATTGGTGACAAAGTTGGAATCTGATTCGAGTGCCATTTGTCACGAACGGTTAACTCATACCACAAAATAGGTGATAAATTTCACGTTGGCTTAACTTACTACAAATATGCAAAGACTTTCTTTATGATGCAAATAATAACAAAATAAGAAAACGTAAATTTTTGAGTTATTCCCTGACAAGACAATTTTCACATAATTTATAGCACACTCAGAGATAAACAATAACGAAAATAAATGCAGGGATGTGCTCAGGAATATTTGAGTGCCGGGCGGATTTGTACTTTGATGCAAGTCCTGGTGGAGTGGTCATAGCACATCCCTGTAAATGTCAATTAAACAATTAGTTTGACAACCAAAAGCTTTGCAGGTCAGATTTTACGACAGCCTTACAGTATTAATCTACACACTAAATGGGTGTTAGTAATCTGCAGTGTCATACAGGTTCACTTCCAAAAATAAATAAATAAATATATAAAACTTAAGCAAATCTGCAAATAAATCAATAACTTCAACACTGAGAAAAGCAAAACCTCGGTAATATATATAAACGTGAGATAAGTTTGGATCTTCCGTTTTCCTGATCTGACAAAAAAAAAATCATCCTACTGTACTTAACCAGTAATGTTTCTTTCTATATATAAAAATAATAAATTAGATGGCTTGAGTTGACTTTACGATATTTGAACAACTTCTTTGGGAGGCCTACGCTAGTGAAGATCCTGCTAGGGTAGAAACGCCAGGTGTTCTTAGTGTTGGTGTATTTACTGCTAACACAGATTTTTGCAGTTTATAAAGCAGTATATTATGTCTTTATCTCTCTTTATTAGTTATACAAATGCTGACAATGGGCATGGTAAATGTCAGGTAGGAATGGGTTCTATCTGTCTGGATAATCCAAGATCCAGCTATTGCAGGTTTCACTCTATTCCGGACTTGGTATTTTCTTCACTGTTGCAGTTTGTGTTCAACTTGACACAATTTTGATACAATTTGGTACCGCCATACTGGATCGTCAAAGGATACGGCATTGTCTGCTCAGTTCACAGCAAAAAAAATATTCATATATTTTTTTTCTTTTCTTTTCTGTATTTTTTTCAGTTCATAGAAAAAATAATATTCGTATTTTTTTCTTTTCTTTATATTGACTTAATTTTCTTTCTATTATTGCTACACCAGAAGAGAAAAGAAAGAACATGACAAGAACAAAACAACAACAAAAACATAAATACTCCTGATAAATACAAAACTTCTAATAACATGAAAGCAAACAAAAAATTTGAAGATAGAAAACAGGGAAGAAGTCAAACTTTGTTGGAATGTAACCAGGCGAGGGAAAGAAAAACCACATTATTAAAAAGAAGTTGAGAGGAATCATGCTAAATACGTACAAAACAATTCAAGGTACATATCTAGGTATATACAAATACATAGATATATGGAGCAGTCCTGGGATATCTATCCTCATGCATTATTGGAGATTGGCCATCCCTCGCAGAGGAGAACGAAACATTCTTCCATGTTATAATTCTTCAACTTAAATACAGGTCTCTCTCAAAATGACACCTAACTTTCTCAGCTGGGGTTTTTCTTTATTACTGAACTTAACTGCAAGGTACCCCACCATATTATTTCACGCATAGTATAACAGTTGCAAGATCTTACATGATTAGCACAAGACATCATATTATAGGACAACAGTATCACATGACAGGCACCAGACAACACATGATGGGCAACACATATCACATGAAGAGTATCAGACATCACATACTGGGCACTCAGCATCACATGTATCAGACATCATCACATTGTTGGCACCAGACAACAAATGAAAGGCATCAGACATGGGCACCTGATATTACATAGTGGTAATGGGCACCCAACATCACATTGTTGGCACCAGACATCACATGAGAGGCATCAGACATAGGCACCTGATATTACATAGTGGTAATGGGCACTCAACATCACATTGTTGGCACCAGACAACATATGAGAGGCATCAGACACGGGCACCTGATATTACATAGTGGTAATGGGCACCCAACATCACACTGTTGGCACCAGACATCACATGAGAGGCATCAGACATGTGCACCTGATATTACATAGTGGTAATGGGCACCCAACAACACATTGTTGGCACCAGACATCACATGAGAGGCATCAGACATGGGCACCTGATATTACATAGTGGTAATGGGCACCCAGCAACACATTGTTGGCACCAGACATCACATGAGAGGCATCAGACATGGGCACCAGATATTACATAGTGGTAATGGGCACCCAGCATCACATTGTTGGCACCAGACATCAAATGAGAGGCATCAGACATGGGCACCTGATATTACATAGTGGTAATGGGCACCTAGCAACACATTGTTGGCACCAGACATCACATGAGAGGCATCAGACATGGGCACCTGATATTACATAGTGGTAATGGGCACCCAGCATCACATTGTTGGCACCAGACATCAAATGAGAGGCATCAGACATGGGCACCTGATATTACATAGTGGTAATGGGCACCTAGCAACACATTGTTGGCACCAGACATCACATGAGAGGCATCAGACATGGGCACCTGATATAACATAGTGGTAATGGGCACCCAGCATCACATTGTTGGCACCAGACATCAAATGAGAGGCATCAGACATGGGCACCTGATATTACATAGTGGTAATGGGCACCCAACATCACATTGTTGGCACCAGACATCACATGAGAGGCATCAGACATGGGCACCTGATATTACATAGTGGTAATGGGCACCCAACATCACATTGTTGGCACCAGACATCAAATGAGAGGCATCAGACATGTGCACCTGATATTACATAGTGGTAATGGGCACCCAACATCACATTGTTGGCACCAGACATCACATGAGAGGCATCAGACATGGCCACCTGATATTACATAGTGGTAATGGGCACCCAACATCACAATGTTGGCACCACATATCACATGAGAGGCATAAGACATGGGCAACTGATATCACATAGTGGTAATGGGCACCCAACATCACAGTGTTGGCACCAGACATCACTTGGGAGGCATCAGACATGGGCACCTGATATTACATAGTGGTAATGGGCACCCAACATCACATTGTTGGCAACAGACATCACATGAGAGGCATCAGACATGGGCACCTGATATTACATAGTGGTAATGGGCACCAAACATCACATTGTTGGCACCAGACATCACATGAGAGGCATCAGACATGGGCACCTGATATTACATAGTGGTAATGGGCACCCAACATCACATTGTTGGCACCAGACATCACATGAGAGGCATCAGACATAGGCACCTGATATTACATAGTGGTAATGGGCACTCAACATCACATTGTTGGCACCAGACAACATATGAGAGGCATCAGACACGGGCACCTGATATTACATAGTGGTAATGGGCACCCAACATCACACTGTTGGCACCAGACATCACATGAGAGGCATCAGACATGTGCACCTGATATTACATAGTGGTAATGGGCACCCAACAACACATTGTTGGCACCAGACATCACATGAGAGGCATCAGACATGGGCACCTGATATTACATAGTGGTAATGGGCACCCAGCAACACATTGTTGGCACCAGACATCACATGAGAGGCATCAGACATGGGCACCAGATATTACATAGTGGTAATGGGCACCCAGCATCACATTGTTGGCACCAGACATCAAATGAGAGGCATCAGACATGGGCACCTGATATTACATAGTGGTAATGGGCACCTAGCAACACATTGTTGGCACCAGACATCACATGAGAGGCATCAGACATGGGCACCTGATATTACATAGTGGTAATGGGCACCCAGCATCACATTGTTGGCACCAGACATCAAATGAGAGGCATCAGACATGGGCACCTGATATTACATAGTGGTAATGGGCACCTAGCAACACATTGTTGGCACCAGACATCACATGAGAGGCATCAGACATGGGCACCTGATATAACATAGTGGTAATGGGCACCCAGCATCACATTGTTGGCACCAGACATCAAATGAGAGGCATCAGACATGGGCACCTGATATTACATAGTGGTAATGGGCACCCAACATCACATTGTTGGCACCAGACATCACATGAGAGGCATCAGACATGGGCACCTGATATTACATAGTGGTAATGGGCACCCAACATCACATTGTTGGCACCAGACATCAAATGAGAGGCATCAGACATGTGCACCTGATATTACATAGTGGTAATGGGCACCCAACATCACATTGTTGGCACCAGACATCACATGAGAGGCATCAGACATGGGCACCTGATATTACATAGTGGTAATGGGCACCCAACATCACAATGTTGGCACCACATATCACATGAGAGGCATAAGACATGGGCAACTGATATCACATAGTGGTAATGGGCACCCAACATCACAGTGTTGGCACCAGACATCACTTGGGAGGCATCAGACATGGGCACCTGATATTACATAGTGGTAATGGGCACCCAACATCACATTGTTGGCAACAGACATCACATGAGAGGCATCAGACATGGGCACCTGATATTACATAGTGGTAATGGGCACCAAACATCACATTGTTGGCACCAGACATCACATGAGAGGCATCAGACATGGGCACCTGATATTACATAGTGGTAATGGGCACCCAACATCACATTGTTGGCACCAGACATCAAATGAGAGGAATCAGACATGGGCACCTGATATTACTTAGTGGAAATGGGCACCCAACATCACATTGTTGGCAGCAGACATCACATGAGAGGCATCAGACATGGGCACCTGATATTACATAGTGGTAATGGGCACCCAACATCACATTGTTGGCACCAGACATCAAATGAGAGGCATCAGACATGGGCACCTGATATTACTTAGTGGAAATGGGCACCCAACATCACATTGTTGGCACCAGACATCACATGAGAGGCATCAGACATGGGCACCTGATATTACATAGTGGTAATGGGCACCCAACATCACATTGTTGGCACCACATATCACATGAGAGGCATAAGACATGGGCAACTGATATCACATAGTGGTAACGGGCACCCAACATTACATTGTTGGCACCAGACATCAAATGAGAGGCATTAGACATCAGATGAGAGGCATCAGACGATAGGCACCAGACATCAGATGGTGGACACCTGATATCACATAATGATCAACAGACATCAGATAAAGGTCACCAGACATCACATCACTGAACAACCGACATCAAAAAAGTGACACCAGACATCACATGAGAAGCACCGGACATCAGATCAGTAGCCCCAGACATCACATGATGAGCACCAATAACTAAAGCATCATTCCATAAATGGCTTTCTAGAAATTTGTAATTAGTTCTTCCATCTTTAGCAATCAATGTAAGATGTGCCAGTATATTTGCTCATGGTTTATACTTGTTATGGCTCATCTGTTGTCTTCCAAGAAACACAGACACATCTGTTCTTTACCAGACAGAAGGAGTACGCCACCCTCCGGATGCCACTGGATTTTGTGAACTTGGAAGGATGCTGTGGACGAGATGGATAAAAAGATTTCAAAGTCCGAACAAAATTGAAAGGTTTTATGTTTTTTACAATTATCAATTATTAGCTGGCTTCATAAATATCATGGATAGCAGTTTACATCAACTTGAACAACATGGAGAGTGCATTAAACACGACTAAAACACAATGCCCCTACTACAAACAGCACAGCAGACATCTTTAACGCACACAAGGATGCAAATTCCGCAATTGCAACACACTCATATGTTACTCTTTTCAAATGACTAAGTGACGATCTTTGGAAAAGCTCCAACTTCAGATCTTTAGGAAGGACTTATTACCTATATAGAGTAAAATGATGATCATTTTTCACAAGGCAACTGCTTCGAATGTTGAAACTATAAAACATATTACACATACATGCCGACTATTACACATTCATGTGCCAGTGGAAGATTATCCAATTGACAGAGAAGGCAAGTCTGTAAGGGGACCCTAAGGTCTAGGGGTCAAAGGTCATGAGGTCCAATGGTCATAGGATACTAAGGTGAAGTAGCCACTAGGAATTAAGAGGTGCCAAGGTCAAGGGGCCTCTGAGTAATTCCAGGCAAGACATATCCACTCTCTTTTCAGGCTGTGCCTGTAAGTCTTTTTTCTGCCCTGTCAACAGCTATCATATATTAAATTAATGTTTTGTGGGGGAGGGGGGGGGGCAACTACTAACAGATATATTTCTTTAACATCCTACCTTCAGTAGGGACTTCTACAGATACCGAGCCGGCTGGTGACCATAGGTAAAGTTTGTTGTTACCTGTGCAAAGTGCCAGCTGGGTCTGAACTGGGCTCCACTTAGCACCTATAAAGGAAAACACATCTGAAAATATTTAACTATTTACAAACTCGTGTGATCATATAGGATTATTAATTAGACAATGAAAGCTGTGAAGAAAGTATAGATAGATACAATGTTTATGTTAAAGCAATATACTACAGTATGCTATGAAATGCTATAATATACTGCACTACACTGCACAGACTACAGTGCACTATTCTGTAACATCCATCTAGTATAATACTTTACTGTACTTTACTATAATGTACTAAACTAACCTATACTACAGTATACTAAACAATACTTAACTATACTAAACTATACTATACTATACTATACTAAACTGTACTAGACTAACTTATACTAGACTAAACTGTACTACACTAAATTATACTATACTAAACTATACTGTACTGTACTATACTTAACTAAACTAAACTATACTTGACTATACTGTTCTATACTAAATGAAACTATACTTCTACTAAACTATACAGAACTATACTAAACTAACCTATACTAAACAATACTGTACTAAATTAAACTATACTATACGACACTATACTAGGCTGTACTGTACTATACTTACATTTTACATTTCCAACTTGTAGCATCAAGACGGTTTGGCAAAGTTTCTGTACATCCCAGATCCAAAGAGCATTTGGCATGTTATCTACGAAAAATGAATACAAGGGGAAATTAAGAGATAAAGACTTATAGTACAGGCCCAAATATACTGCAGTGAGGAGATAACTACCCCAACCTCATCCTTTTTACTAGAAGAGCTGGTAGGCAAGAGCAATTTTAGAGTTGAAAAGTGAAGGGATACAGCGAGTCATTCTCATCGAAACTTACCGTTTTTGGTCGCTAAATATTTATTATCTGAGCTGAAGGCAAGTAGGCTTATTCCAATCTTCGGATTTGCTTTGTCTGGGTCCGGTTTCAGGACAGGGACTTCAATCGGACACGCTTCTAAGACATCATCTGGATATATAGGGATTTAAACAAAATTTATCTTTAGGAGAAAGATAGTTCATTTTACATAACAATACCACAGAGAGGTTGAAGGGATATATCACACTGCCAACTAATATTTAATTGGTCAAACTATCTGAAATGGAAACTTGATATTTCGTAAACCTTTTGCATGCTTCAAAATGTCTGAAAATGACCATTCCTGAATAGATACACCTTCTTTTCAACACCTTTAGACGTTGACAACTATTTTGTTGATGAGACTTATACTATATCCCTGAGAATAGGTAGGAATGTGGACAACGGTATTGTCTACATTTGATACAATCTATGCGACAATGCCATTTTTAGCCATTTTGGTAATATTCAAATGATTTTTGCAAAATGTTATATTTTCAGATTTCATGAGTGGGAGATCTCATCAATCCGTACTTCTGTACCATACAAGTAATGACTGTATTGTTTATTTGTTTACCAGGCTATAGCAAATACTGAATAAGACAAAGGACTACTTGTCAAGAGCATAAATTATTCAATCACTTATATGTCTTATGGTATATATTTAAACACACCCAAACTGCCATCCACCCACCCACCCACCCATCCCACCAAACTGCCACCCACCACATTATCCTCCAGTACCCCCCATCCTAGCTTCCAGCTCCTTTCACATTTATCATGAATCTTGACAATGTGCTTTTGTATGTATATTAGATCCTCCTGCAAGCAGGAACTCACGAAGAAGCCATCATTAGCTTATATCAAAGCCGCAAGCTGACCGAAGTCAGTCTCTTAGATTTTAACGTCCATGATCATGAATTGTCAATTGTCAACAACTCTGTAACTGGACGAGTTAACTCAAGGTCATTCCCATAGAGTCAATTAAACCCACAAGGACTAACATTTGCTCTGTGCAGCAAAGACTGGTAAGTTTCCATGGTAACCAGGAATGAGCTGCTGGTGAACCTGCGCCCTCTGCTCGACTTCTTTGTAAACAACCTGATCAAAACAACAGGAACCAAAACAACAGAGATTAATGAGACGTACTAACGGGCAAATTTCATTAAGTAAGAATGAGACCAAGGTTTACCTCTAACGAGGTAAACAGGACTTAAGGCCGCTTCAGAGAGAGTATTAACTTTAGGCACTGCGTCAAAAGTCAGATGCTAATTATTTAAGATAGAAAAAGAACTAATCTATAAACGTACGAATAAGAGTGTACATTTTCAAACTAAGGAAGACTTCAAAGGCTGCTTTGAGCAGCTTTGCTGATTATGCGCTACATAAATATTACTTATTATTATTATTATTATTAATGTGACATTAATTTTCTAATTACTCACCACAGCTGGGTTCTCCATTACATGAGGATGGCTGTGCTCTACAACAGTCTTCCAAGTGATATGGTTAAGAATTCTGACCTGAAAGAGAAACCAAACCAAAAAATGGGCGTATTCTAATGGATGACACTTTATCATGGTCATTAACTTGCACATAATGAGAACTCAATGTGTAGTAGAGTTTACGTTATTTCTTTAAAGGTACCTCCACTGTCAAACACATTGCAACTTCATGGAAGAAGCTAGGATGAAGACTTAACTAAAATGTTCGCATAAATCTACATTGATACACCACTTTACTTCTGCTAAGACCACCTTTCCATGTGCAAGATATATATATTTGACTCAAAAGATCTGATAGAGTATTTCATCACACACAAGGATTTTTAGACAGATTGATTTAGAATCTGTAAAGCCAACATAATCTTTTCAAAAAGGAATTGTTCTTAAGATAACTTGATACTTCAAAATGCAAAGTTACAAAAACTTTGCATCCTAACAGGAAAACAGCTATAAGAAATTCCTTGAGCCCCTCCCCTTCCCTTCCCCACCCCCTGACACAGCCCCTCCCCTTCCCCACCCTCTGACACTGTGACACAGGAGAGCAGATTTTAAAGTTTGCATTCTATGAATGATGATGTTAACTTTCACACAAAGTTCATTCACTTAGGTCATGAGAAACTCATGAGAACTTTATGCTAATGAGTTTATGCAAATGAGATAGAAACTTACTTTCTCATCGAAACTACCGATTGCAAGAAACTGACTGGATGGTGACCAACACACTGACTTGATACCTAATGCATATTCATAAGCCTTGAATGTAGCCATGCACCTTCCATCGACTGAATAGAGCAATAGGTTGTACTGCAAAGAAAAGGAAAAACATCAGACTTTTAAAGACATCAGTCATATTTAAACTTCAAAAGGAAAAGTGCCTTGCGTCGGATTGACTATGATCTACTCTTTCTGCACCCACATCACCACCAGTTCGAAGTCCTGCTTATGTGAGCTTATGTATCTATTGCATATTCAGAGAGCTTATGTTTCTATTGCATATTCAGAGAGCTCAATCTTCAGGATACAGCAAGAACAATCAATTTTGCTCCTGTGACACACGAGGGGTTACCAGTTTTTCTGCGATGCAATTGGCCAATATTTTCTGTTCGTAGATATCTATGTTGTTGTTGTTTTTTTCACAATTGATAACTTTTCCACCTATTATTATTATTATTCACTTAATTTTCGAAGTAGCTTGCAGTTTATGTCTCTCATTTTCATCTATTTTCTATATTCATTTTGTACGTGAAATATCACTTATGAATGATATCGATCGATAAACTCGTAAAAGGCGAGATAATGAAATAGCACAGCAGCGAATCAAAAAAAAAAAACCAACCATGAGACGTGACAAACATTTCCCACTTTCATTTTTCATTTTCTGATAAGCATATACTGCTAAGAATCATACGGACAACCACAAGGTGAAACAGAAATATATATAATACATTAGAGAATAGCATTTTGTACACAATTTTTGTACAATTAATATTCTTTCAGACACAAAAAACATCTCCCTATTCCTGAAGCTTTCCGTTGGCCAATTATATCTGATGACTGTTGATAAACCTGCTACAGATTGCTATATATTTTAACCTTCAATTTTAAACAATTGCACCAGGTGAGAGCAGAATTTATTCAAAGAGCTTTCAAGTGGGAAATTGGGAATATGAAAACACCTTGAAAAAAGACAATGTTTTTCCAAGAAAGAAAAAATATCAGTCCTTGTAATCTTAAATATAGAGCACAATTTTATGGTGCTTGAACCTTTTCTTTTTTTCCCACCCACATACTTTTTTTAATATTTGATTGTGTAGAGGGAAGCGAGGAATAAAGTGCAGATTTCTTTAAAAATACATAGGGAGCTATTTTTTGATGCTTTCGCTCTTGACATCGTGAACTGAGTAATTATAGAACTAGTATTAAATTCTTCTTTTTTCCTTGAAGAGCAGCATTTTAACTGATGGTCCACAATTTTTTAACAAACTCTACTTTAGGTTTTAACCCCAAATAGGCTATGCAATTGATCAAATTTAGAAATCACTCTGATTTCCCAACCAAACAAAAATTTACAAACGCATTTGCAGACTGATGAAATTCTAAACGTATATTTTTACAAAGTGAACATAAACAATGTTGGTAATGAAAAAAATGCCAGTGTTATGTTATACAAGAAAAAATTAAAAATATGTCAATGAAATGAAATATGCAGTAATCTTAAGAGAAAATTTAAAGGGTGGCTGAAGTAGATTGCTTTGAAAATTTTTTGCCTACAACTTAAGGTAAAGAAAAAACAATTCTTCAAAGCATTTTCAATGGCAAAGATATTTATTTTTTCAAATTTAATGATATTTTGTAAAAGCATCTGGCAACATAATTGAGCTTTTTGTCTTTCCTTCATTATATTTTATCCTCAGAGTAAAATGATATTTTATTAACAAACACATTTGATTGCAGACTGATCAAATTCTAAACACAGAGAACACTTAATGCTGAGCCGATGTGCTAAAAGGTATCACATTTCAAGGATATAAATCGACGAGATGAATATAGCAGGAAATTATTTAAAGCTTGTTACTGTAAACGCTGGCCGGAGTTAAATTAAAGTTAATATTGTGGAGCTGCCACTGGCAGTCACACTTGGAAAACTATACAGGAAACGAAATGATATAATAAAGACGACCAGTCCGTGCGTTACTTTAACAAAATATATATATATATGTATGCTCTCGTGGTCTACAAAGAAGTGCTCACCTCAGTCTACAGAGGAAATATTGTTACATGGTTCATTGCACATTGTGAATTGGGTATAAATAGTTGGCAAGCTCTTAAAATAGTTAGTCAAATTAGCTAGTTGCCTTTAACCCAGTCGTTTATAATTAAATGCAGTTTCCAGTCATTATTTTACTTTCTACATTACCATAATCACATCACAGATAAAAATCAAAATAGGTTACATTTTAACCAACCTTTCAGGGATCAGATACTACATTTCACAAAATAAGTGTGAAATTTGTCTGTCACTGGCATATATATCTTTAATCATTCAAGGGCAGGTAGTTTAGGGATCAATGTCCTTTTTAGACTGGCTCAGGTCTCCCTATATTATTAACTAATTGTTTACTATAATACACAGCACATGAAGGTCAAAGTTGGGTCAACCTTAGATAGCATTTTAGGGGTTTTCTTTTGGAGGAGACACATATTTTTGGGCCACAATCTTAAAGGTGGGGACTTTTTAACAGTAAGAATAATTTACAACTTTACAATTCCTCCTTATTTTCATATTTCCTGTGTTACTTTGTGTATTCAATCACAGGACACTTTAACTGGTTGGAAAATTGTCGCTTACCTCTAAAAGAGAATCCCAAACGCATAGAACACTACCATCCGGTGACCACTCCAAACCACTGAGATCCTGAGTTTCTGTAGCAAAGTGCTGCCAAAATTAATTACAAAGACTTTCATGTTTAATCATTAATGCAACATTGGTGTCTGCAGGTAAGGGGCGGGGGGGGGGGGGGGAGGGCAAAGAGGAAGGGCAATAGTGAAAAAAATCCATTCCAGATGTATCACATTTCAAGGTTAAATCAACAAATATATCATAGTAGGAAAGTAAAGCTTTGATGACATCACAGACCCACTACGTACACTACACCGACCCACTACGTACACTACACCGACCCACTACGTACACTACACCGACCCACTACGTACACTACACCGACCCACTACCTCCTTCTCATAGAGAACTTTTTATCTTTAACAGAATTATAATCCAAACAACCAGATCTAGAATTATCAACAAGATATTAAGAGTTGGTTTTTCAACTAATCTTAGAGATTGATTTTCTCTTCCAAGTATGTGCCCCCTCTAATTACCGCAGGTCTATACCAATTCAAGACCTCGTTTGTCTAAGTAAGACTGTCTATTAACCAGAGTGGGGATCCAGTAATATAAAGTGGTGATCCATTAGTATAGAGTGGCGATCCACTAATATAGAGTGGTGATCCAGTAATATAGAGTGGTGATCCATTAGTATAGAGTGGCGATCCACTAATATAGAGTGGGGATCCACTAATATAGAGTGGTGATCCAATAATATAGAGTGGTGATCCATTAGTATAGAGTGGCGATCCACTAATATAGAGTGGCGATCCACTAATATAGAGTGGTGATCCAGTAATATAGAGTGGTGATCCATTAGTATAGAGTGGCGATCCACTAATATAGAGTGGGGATCCACTAATATAGAGTGGTGATCCAATAATATAGAGTGGTGATCCATTAGTATAGAGTGGCGATCCACTAATATAGAGTGGCGATCCAATAATATAGAGTGGTGATCCAGTAATATAGAGTGGTGATCCATTAGTATAGAGTGGGGATCCAGTAATATAGAGTGGTGATCCATTAGTATAGAGTGGCGATCCACTAATATAGAGTGGTGATCCAGTAATATAGAGTGGTGATCCATTAGTATAGAGTGGGGATCCAGTAATATAGAGTGGCGATCCAGTAATATAGAGTGGCGATCCATTAGTATAGAGTGGTGATCCAGTAATATAGAGTGGTGATCCATTAGTATAGAGTGGTGATCCACTAATATAGAGTGGTGATCCAGTAACATAGAGTGGTGATCCATTAGTATAGAGTGGCGATCCACTAATATAGAGTGGTGATCCAGTAATATAGAGTAACATAGTATAACATAAACTTTGAATTAACAGTTAATTTGTTTGGCAACCAAGTGACATCAGTGCATGACAAAACTGTGATAAATGTTCTTTGAAAAAAAAATTCATGATAAAAAAAATTAGTTGGCAAATAATTTTCCTATAGCCTACAATATTAATTTTAGTAATTTTCATGATAGATTTTGGGGATGGGATGATAAAGACAACTAATTTACCTTCACTAACTGCCAGGTGTTGCAGACAAAGACGCTGACATAATCTCTACAATCTCGTCTCTCAGCCAATGCCATGTACTTGCCATCTTTTGTAAAGTGTATACCTTCATGAAAAGAATTATGACACAAACGAATAACAAATAGGTCCAGGGGTATCATCCTGTTCTGGTTGTGTTTGCAGTGCAGTACGTTCAGGCAACCGGTTGGCAGTTTGCAGGCTGCTAGAAAGACACTTTACCTTTAAAACCATTTCGCATTTTGAGTCATGACAGTTGGGATCACTAGATGCATTGCATAGGTCCCTGATTTATCTTGCTTTTTGCGCAAGAAGATGTTTGCACTTAAGTTGTGGACAAGCCTACGGTTAAGACTGTTTAATCACTAGGACTTAGGTAAAAAAAATAAATGTCTCCTTTCATAAATATATAGTGAATAAAAGATAGATATATGAATAGATGGCAAATACAGCAGCATGTTCTATTCACAATCATAATTTGGTTTTAGAAAGCTTATTGAAATGCAAAAAATGATTTTTAATTTCTTACAATTTACTTTTGCATCTGAGACTGATAGATGAAAATCCTATACTTGCTGTTTGGGGCTGCTGATGGCCTAATATACCAACAGACTGTCAGCCACAATACTAGGATAATCATACAGTTGCATTTGAAACATGAATATTCATGCATTTACTGGGCAGCAACTTGGGAAAATTATCTAATGCTAAATTGTACCGCTCTATACGATATTACATGTCGCACTTCAAAGCAAACGTTATTACCTAAAAATCTTTCTCTTAGAGCACTGTGACATTTATACGTCTCATACTGTCAGTACAAGTGCTTTGAAGGGTGCCACGAAAGTACAAACTAGTTGGTGTAACGGTATAAATGTTGGTACCTACACGACACCATTGTAGTGAAATGCTGCCTTGTATTAACAATAATGGACAGTTCACAACTGTCCGCACTTTATAGTTACATAGCTTCACATAGCTTCGATCAGGAAGAAGAATGCGATATAGGTGTGAAGGAAACGCTTTTCAAAGTATATGTTCACGAACAACAGAATGACAGCTGAGACGCAAGCAACAAATCTAAGGAGGTTCTGGCAAGGAGGAGGTCATCCTTTGATAATTTGTTTTATTTATATTTTGATGCAACTATTCCTGCTATACCTACCTTGCTTACAGTCCTTGGGGTATTTGATGTATGAGACAGATTTATTCACCAACGACCAGACCGTTATTCTCAGATGAAAGTCTGCGGTGGTCAAGATGTGTCGTCCATCTGGACTCCATCTTACTGCCTTCAGACCAGCTGATCCTTCGTCAATTTTACACGTCCACTCTGGTTGCTCAAGAGACCATACCTGGAGAAAGCATAAAAGTCCAGTTTTTTGAGGTCATAACATCATTTTCTATCATTTTTTACTTTTCATTTGGATCTAGTTAAAAATAAATAAGTACTTTAAATCCTAATATTTCCAGAATATTCTTCGACCCCCATTCAACTATTCAATAACTGCAAGTAAACATGTTTGGAGGCTTATTCATCCCGAGTGAAGCCTTTCTTCCAAACAACCCAATCACCAAAAACAGATTCAGCATTGTTCTAAAAATTGCAATAGAAATGTAAAAAACTTAAAAAACCTGGCTGATAGTTCAACCTGGACCAAATTTGTCAGAAAGCTCTTCATAAAATACTGTCAAATCAAAACTGATATCTGATGGTCTGAAATACTTGCACAGTAACTGTTGGAAAGGGAGGCCTGGCTACTGCTCAAATAACACAGATAGGGAAATAAACCAAAAGAAACAGCATTATTAATGCTCACCAAGATCCACTTTAATTGCAAATTTAGAGACACAATAAACGACTTTCAGTGAATTTTGGGTTTGATCCACGTTATGGTAATTTACTTGATCATTTTTTAAATATTTACACATACTCAACATATTTGCTCAACCTTACTGGAAGAGCAGTGGCCATTTGGTTAGTAACATTAATAGTACACTTAATTCTTAAAGAGCGCCACCTAATAACTAATACAGTTTAATAAACATTTCTCTACTAATAATGTCTCATATATGATCTCAAATTCCAATTCATTTATCATTGTCCAGAACCCCAAAAGACAGTAAAAGTCATGAATAATAAATTCTACGGTCAGTGTAGAGTAGAATTCTGAGGTTACAGTCACAAGAGGTTCAAATATTTCCAACAAAATGCTACTTAATGTAGCTTCAAAGCGAGAGCTCATAATGCTCACACATCCTGAGATATTAGTGTAAAGTTGAATGACATGTCTTTGATTATATCACCAAGACACCATAATAACCCGATGCATGAGCTTGTATTCTCCTTTCACTGTAAATGTAAATACTGCCCTCTTTATGTGTGTAAACAAATGGCAGATCGACATCTAATCTGTGTATTCACTGAATAAACCTTGTTACGAATCTACCCAAATCTGGCTTAATCCTTCGTGTAATCATCCCGTTGAAGAGACACAAAATTTTAACTTTGGCGACCCTCATCAATCAAGGATACTAATAGAGAGGCCAGATCATGAATTTGATTGCATAACTACTAGTGTTGATTGATAGATCACATCATACCGTGTAAATTAACTGCACCTCTCTCCATTGAAAGACAACGACACGATGGGTGTGTAAGAAAACCAATTGGTACTTTAGGAGTCGTCATCAACGAAGGATATTATAGACTAGACAGTTAATCAAACTTTATGACAAACATCAATTGTAAAGTGCAAACAATTTTGGGTGAATTTACTACATTTCTGCCAATTGAAAAATACAGCAAGGAAAAAAGTGTAGGATCTAAAGACTAACTAAACCAGATATATTATTCTATCATTGACGATGCAAAACATTAATTATTGAGAGATATTAAAACAGAGTGAAAATAAAGAAATGAGCAAGCAGCTATGTATTTGTACCTGAACCATTCCTCTTTTGTACATCCCACAGAGAATGAATCTTGAATCTGAAGACCACTGCAAACAAAGGAAAGAAACCAACTCTTATTAAGTTACAAAGTAGTAGGATTTTCATACACTCCTGAAAACGATGACAGATGTCTTCCTCAACAGAATATTTGACTTTCCTTGGAAAATTAAAAAAGGAAGTCATTTTAAATCACAGAATGACAATTAATATACAAATATTACATCTCCTTCCCATGAAATACCACAACATATCATTCATTTCACTTTTCAAGAATGATTCCACATCAATTTTCTGTGACCATGTGAACAAATAACTGTACGCTCATGTATGAATCCTGATAACAAATACTACTGGGCACTAGGTGACAATTACATCGTAATGCTGATATGTTTTAGTGAAAAGTAGATAGGCCTATGAGATTTCAAACTAGGATGAAATGATAAATTTATAACAATAATATGTCAAGAGCATGGAGAGACAGTGAAGCTAATAAATGTCCTTGTAATGCATGCACAAAATCATTTACCCACAAGAGAAGATATTTGTACAAAACTTTCTGTGAAAACATCAACTTGAAATATATTGTAAGATTAGAAAACCTTCCAGATCAATGTTCACGTCGGCGATCGAGAAGTTGTCAGTGAGGAGTTCAGAAAAGCCCCTCACAAAAATTAGTTATAATGAAAATAATTATTTAAAACATAACAATATAAACAATAACAATGTCACAAGCAACAAAACCTCTCTTTTAATGCATTTAAATCTGTTCAGTAACATATCAAAATTATAATATGCTATCTTAAGTTATTATCCATTGTACGACACACAAACAGAAAGTAAGTAACCACTTATAACTCTCATTGCGAATGATACTGTGTAAATATCATAAGATGCACTGAGTGTTCCGCGCAATGAACCTTATGAGTCTATACATTCTATAACACTTGGCCTAACCTCTGACGATCGATGAAACTGACTTAGTTTGCCTGCTTATAAGTTATTGATGATAAATAACATTTTTCATACTTTACAATAATTTGGGACATATATGGATATAGGCCTATTTGAATGAAATAGGGCAGTGGTTATTATATCAATGGGCCCTACACTGTAATCACGATCTTGCACATGCCTTTACCACCTCCATTCAGCTAGTAATTGGAAAACTTAGCCAGGTAAACTGCGTTTTTTTGCTCTTTAGGGTTACCTACATTTTGGTAGCTTTCATATAACTAAAATAAGCATTTCTAAGGGGGCCTTTGGCCCCTTCATCCTAGGTCCTTTCCCCTTTGAACCCCACTGCCAGGGATAACATCCCAGACCCCCCATGACGACTTTGTCAAGATCACTGGCGTAAACACTGTTCCAGATGTTTCCCTCACAGTCACACACTTCAGAGATAAATCAACACCAATATCACAACAGGATCATTAAGTTTGGAAGAGCATTTGCTTTGAAGAACACATATACACTAGGGCCTACCCACCAAAATGAACTGATCAAGAAAGTATATTGGCAGGTTGTATAACATTACCTCTATCTGTTGTATGGCATCTAAGCAAGTGTACAGCTGCACTATCTGCAAGGTCTTGATGTCTCGTACCACCAAGCGATATTGAGCCACATTGGCCTGCAATCATAGGAGCAAAAGAACAAAATATATTACAGTATGTGAGGAATATGTCATAGGTAACTGTACATTACACAGTAAAGGTTCAAAACAAGGATTCCCATGCATTCATTTCATTTAATTTTGAAAGACACTTCTGAACTGGCCACTGTGCTGATACAGTAGGGGCCTAGAATTATTCATGCAGGCTAGGCTCAGGTCAGGACTACAGTAACTTAGAAGAACTAGAACCTAGGCCTAACTGTGTACGTTAACTGCAGGTCAAGTTAAAAACAATTATCGGGTTGATTAAGACTGATATCAACAGAATAAAACTTCTTTTATCTACCAGGAAACTGCCATTTGGTGAAAAACGACATAGATGTCCATTCTGTTTGAATAAATCTGAAAAATTCATTTCCTTTCTTCCATTCAAATCTGGAACTTTAAAACCGGTACTTGGTTAGATCGGACGGCTTAACGAACACAGAATTAGCTTTATGCAACCTCTATGTAAAGACAGCCGACGAATAGTTCCGTCCTCGTAAATTGATGTTTCAGCTCGAATAGTAGTTTATCATTTCCGATAAAATATGTCGTCAGAAGTAAATAACTCTGAAAATCTTAGCCGTGAGGTTTGTATCGAAATAATCAAACTTTATAAGTTCTCACGACATTTGTCACGATCCATTATGGTTACAGATATTTAAATAGTATGGATCGATTGTGCGAAATAATACAAGTCACGCTACCGTAGCCCACAGTATGTTAGTATTATGCACAAAGAGTTACAGTGTCCATGGGTTAGTGTTTGCATCGGTCAGGCATTAGGCATTTTAATGCGTTGTCCTCCGTGTTAGCACAATTGTTTAGCTGTAAACAAGGCATGATAAATGGTTATTAGTATGGTCCTTAAATAGGCCTATGCTAGATAATCAGATTATGTTCATTCATGCCCAGAACTCCAGTCATCCTCACTGAGTATTTAATTTGTCAAGATGTTGAATAAATATTTCAGAATAATTTGGAGCATCAGAGAGTCTAGGTAAGAACTTGTTTTGACCTTTAAAAATGACAAACCTACAGCAGTAGGCTACTCCCATAAATAGCTGGTAAACATGTATCAGTTCAATGTAAAGATATCAGTCCCATCAAGGTTTATATTATCAAGTATTATGATTAAAATTGATTCCACATATTGCTGTTCCATTATTTGATATCATCCAGATGACCAGATCCTTCAGGAAAAAAAAAATATTCCAGCACCATCTGTGAAGAAAGTAGGACTGTTTTCAAGAAATTTCATTACTGTTTTAATATGTTTCTAATATATTTATACATCCAGTATGCATGTCTAGTTTTATTGCATCTTAAGTGGTTCATATGTTCTTTAACCAGGACCTGACGAGAATCATCTCTGACTTGAAAAGTCAAGTTTCAAATTTGAAGAAGGAACTAAGAAACTGCAAAGGATCATCCACAATTCAAGCCACAGAGAAAGCATCTAAGAAGACAAAGAAAAAGTTTGAGAGGCCTTTTGATTTTAAGAGGTGCAGTAATTTGATTTTTTTGAAGTTTTCCTTAGAAGTTAGAAGGTTTTGGAAACAGATTGTAGAGCGGGTATATTTGATCACAACAGTACTAAATGGCTTTTTTTTTTGGCAAGTTGCTTTCTAGAACCATTTCACTTTTTGGATGAAACAATATATATACAGGAAAATTTGCAAATAGCCTGTGATGTTTTCATTTAATATAGCAAAGTACCTCATTGCTTTGAGATGAGTTCCCTTTTTCATATATGGCTAATTTTTGGGTGGGGTGGGGGATCCAGTATTCATTCTCTTTGAGCGCTATACTGTAGATAAGTTTGATGAGAAAATCCTATAAGTACTGTGCATACTTTTTTGTCATATATGAGTCAATCATGGCTTTCAAATGTGAGCTTCATTTCGTCGAAGGATGCAGATGTAGTTGTAGATAGAGAATTTACTGTACAGAGTCAAGGCTGTCACGAAATAGAAAATTCCTAGTTTGCCTTCTTCCCTTCTTTTCTTGTGGGCTATATCAATATATTAAAGTGAGGAGTAAATTTAAATGCTTGGTAATGATTTAGTTTTTAGATTTCTGCAGAGTTTATCACTATTGTTTAATGGTAGCACAAGGTTTACAGAACTCCTACTCTTCGAAACCACTCCGTCCACCCCCACCCCTCCCTCCTCTAGTCATCTACCCTCCATGAGGAATTTATGCTAAGTCAGTTGTGAAAATATGAAAGGCATTTTTTTCCATCAAGTTGTTCAATTTGCATGTGGAATTTGCAGCTCCCTACAAGTTGTCCATAGTTGTCTCAGGAAATTTAAGTACATACAGTAGAGTCATTACCTCTTTTCTTTGCTTTGGTTGTAAAAAAAATAGACTGCAATTTGCTTTTTATCTTCCAGGTTCCATAAACGCCATATAGCCCTACGAGTAGCTTACCTCGGATGGGACTACCATGGATTTGCTGCTCAAGAGAATATTGATACAACCATTGAGGTGAGAAAATCAATAAACATTTCCAATGATGAAAACAGCAAGTAAAGTTTGGGGCTGAAATGTTTTGAGCTGGAAAACATTTCGTTACTCATTTCATAATTTGTTTAATTTTCCAGTTAGTTTTCTGTTGTTCTTTTACAATCTTCCTAAATTTGCAACTTCAACATTCAAGGCTAGAATGAAGAGAAACCACTTGAAGCTATTCATATCAGTCGTATTATTCGTTCTCTTTTTTACTTTCGTACAGTTCTTTTTGTTTGAGGCTCTACTGAAGACTAAACTAATAGAAGACAGGCCATCCTCCAACTATTCTCGGTGTGGACGGACAGACAAAGGAGTGAGTGCATTTGGTCAGGTGATCACTCTAGATGTCAGATCAAATCTACGAGAAGGACTGGGAGTGATCCAAAAGGAGAATTCAACAACTGAACCGGGCAAAGGTTAGTTTTATAGAATTAAGTACTGTCATGTAATGATATTGAGTATATTGTATATCTTTTGAAAGGTGTTTTAGGTTCAGGTACAAGTTTTTAGCCATATTTCAGTCAACCCTGGATTGCATCATCTCAGGTTTAAAGCTTCCAGCACTGGATACTATTTTAAGTGCTGAGCAGCTAGCCTCTCCCAGGGCCTATCTGTCTGAGTTGTGATTTGTCTATTGTGCCCCTTATTGATATTAATATTTTAAAATAAACATTTCAATTAGTATTCTAATAAAACATAAAGCCAGAATGGTATACTAAATCCTGTCAAATGATTTTAATGTATTAACAATTAATTGGCAGAGTTGTAAAGGTTAAAGTTTAAAATTCTTCATTTTTTTGCCCCTGCAGATGTTAGAAACGTCAAAGAGCTAGATTACGTCAACATGTTGAACAGAGTTTTGCCGCCGGACATCAGAGCCCTTGCTTGGGCTCCCGTAGATCCTTCTTACAGTGCAAGGTTTGTTACACTCTTCCTATCTCAAATCAGCTGGTCGTGTTTATTAAAGGGTCACCGAATTTCTTAAGTTTCTAATGGAAAAGTCCTTGAGATGTGGGAACTCTGTTTTTCTGAAAACCCAGAATGCCTACAGATGATTTGATTAAATTTCTACTTTGTACCCCACAATTTTTATTTGGTACTGTATTTCAAGGTAATTTTAATAGTCTCCTGTTTTGCCCCCCCCCCCAAAAAAAAATTCCCCCCTTATTTGGATGGCTTGATAATGATGTAATAAATTTCAGGATATGTTTTGACAGAATAAAGACAATACAGTTATACCGAAATGAAAAGAAAAGCCGTATATACATATTTAAAACTCTAGTAGTGCCTGGGGTGAAGTTTAGACGATGAGGTGTGTTGCTGATATTCTTGTGATTTCATCGCTCATAACTAGACACAGACAGTGACAAACACATGTTTGTGATATTTTAAAATGCAAGCTGTCCAGTAATCTAACTTGTCCCTATCAAATTGTTCCTACTTTTTCATCAAATATCTACTTTTTCATCAAATATCTACTTTTTCATCAATATCTACTTTTTTACTGGTTTTGCTGTGTTAAGTGTGATTTCAAAATGCAGTAAAGTACTGCAAAAGTGTGTTTATCACCTGTGTGAGTATGGAAATCAAGAATATGGGGAATTTTGTTTAATACTGTATGTTGCAGCACAGAGCACTACAAGAGTACCACAAATGACATATTATCATTCATATACACTTGATGTTATTTTACACATTTATTTTCCAAACTAGACATGAAACATTTTGCTACTTGTCTGTTTCAGTCCAACATTTTGACTGCTTTTTCCTTTTAGCTTCCCAACATATGCCCTACTTTCACTACATTTGTAATTCCCTACATGTATCCTGATTTTTCAGAAGGGAGTGCTGGACAGCCTGAGTACCTATTTTGATGGAATATAAAACATTTTACTCAAAAATTGTTTGGTCATGTAATGTAATTTGTTAATTTTCCAGAATTTGATCATGATTATCTTTTTCATAATGAATGTTTTGTAGGTTTGACTGCCAGTACAGGACCTACAAGTACTTCTTTCCCCAAGGCAACTTAGACATACAAGTGAGTAATCAACTAGTGAGGGAGCCGAACAGGAGGGGGCAGGTTGAAATTATAGGTGCATACTGACATTTCTACTGAAGTATAGTGATTCATTTAAAAATATAGTACCTTGCTATGATTTAACTTATTTGGGTGCTGAGGAAATCATTTATCCAATATTCTCAGAATGTGTTATGCAAACTGGTCAAACTGCTATACAAGTGCAAAGCTGTGTAGCAGTGTTTTATGTGAGATAAACTGTTAGAGCCTCCAAAATTTGAACACTAAATTTATTCCCTGCGGTGGAGGGGTGAGGGTATGGATATGCTTCTGATTATTAGCTGTTCTGTACTTATGTTGTACATGAAATTTTTTTTTTTTTAATTCAATAATTTGCTTTCAAATTAGTTCTCATCCCCATAATCCTTTCTCCTCTCTCTATCCCTCTCTCTTTCCTTTTTTAATTTAGCTAACATATCCTGTAAAGTGCCAAACTAAATCATCTTGAACCGTATTTTAAATCCACACATGTGTAATCGATTGGTTGGTTTAATTACAGTAAACGTTCATTAATATCTGTATCGTAAAACAATAAAGTTGATATGCTGTCTCCATCCCACGTCCCCCACTACTCTCATCAGTATGAGGTTGGTGTTGTATTGTTGCCTCCCGAAATTATATTAGGTGGAGCAGATTTGACTCATCTCATCAGTATGAGGCTTGGATTGTTACCTCCCAAAATGCAGATGTTACTACTGGTCATAATGCCCTGGAGGCAGAAAAACATATGGTGGCTAGATTTGATTGCTTCTTGCATTATCCAGGGGCGTAGCCAGTATGTAGCACTGTAGGCCCGGGCCTACACTTTTTTTGGCCAAGTTATCTTGTTTTTAAGCACCCATAAATAATTCAAATCCATAAGATTGTACCTTGATAATTTTAAATACATTATGTAGTATTGAATTACGCACTATTTCAACTCGTTTGTTTTTGGGTTTAAAAGTGATATTGAATGAGGTGTCTCAAGTTAGCAAGAGGCCAGGGAACCAGAATGCACACTCGGGAAGGGCGGTTTCCGGCAATCTGGGGGGGTTTGTAAAACCAAAAATTTTCTTGTACGATCCGCGCCAACATATGGTGGCGCTCCGCTCAGATAGTCGTGCCTACAACTTTGAAAATCCTGGCTACGCCCCTGTTCACAGACTTTATGGCATGGGAAATTAATTAAGTCTTTTATAAACAGAAGTAAATTTCATGTGTTTTCGCTTACTCTTACCTGTACCAGTCAAGTCTGGTGATGCTAAAATTATCATCATGACAGAATTGACACTTGACTAGATGAAAATGATGATGTATGGATGAAGCCAAAACCTGCTTCTTGACAAACAAACAACTTTTTTCTTCTTTTCTTTGCAGCTCATGAAAGAAGCCTCAAGAAAGCTGATCGGTGAACACGACTTTAGAAACTTTTGCAAGGTACGAAGGTGTATTAGATTCTGATTGTAATGATGAAGTTTTGTTCTAACTTAGGAAAAGGAGCTGGTTGCACATTTAATTTATAACAATTTATACATCATCATGTTTCTCTTCAGAGATGTCAAAGCAACTTTTAATCGGTCCGTGTCGTAATAAGTCATAACTCAGGTTAATAAATTGCTTTAAATAAAAGAGACTGTGAAATGAAAGTATATTTGATAAATCTGTTTTTTACCTTTTTTAGATGGACGTAGCTAATGGTGTCGTCACTTTCATTCGACGTATTGTCTCGGTTGATATTCAACCAGTTGATAGCAGGTAATTAAAGATATTCGTAACGACCCTTCGGTTATCTTTTTACATTTTTCTTAAATATAGTTCCATATGATCAATGATGTGTATGCCTCTGAGTGTTAGTCTTGAACCATTTGATAATTAATCCAGAAATAAGCATTTTCAAATTAATATCTTTAAAACTAATTTACAGGGGATACAGCTAATTGGGCTACAGATTGTGGTTAAATTATATTAATAACAGCAATACTTGTTTTGTTGTATTCTTTCCCATTGCAATAAAGTATGTATGTTGTTGTTTGATAACTGTTGGGTGTGTTTGTGTGTGGGTGTGGGTGGTTTCCCTGGACATGTCCTCCTCTTTTTCCACCTTATGTGAGCGACCGGGTGGATTTAGATTTTTGCCTATGTCTGACAAATTTGTAATAAATACAGTGGAATAGCAACTGTCTCAATAGTAATTAAGCCTTCGAGCTATTCCACGTTAAGAACAGAAATTCAAATTTGTCAACCTTAGTAGTCCTTTTGAAATCATCTTTATCTTACATGACTCTTTTTTGAGAGCTGGATTTTGGTTACCCTCATCATGACAAAGTGGTACGGAACCCCTCAACGTAGAACCCCCCACCCCCCCTCCATATGGCAACTACTTGACCTCTTTCCCTCAGATAAAATATTATAACCTATGTATCCTTCTCTAAGAAAAAGAATAACTCTGGTCAGTATTTATTTTTTCTAAATGAAACAACTTCATGTTTAGAAGATTTATTGACATTGTTTGTACACCACCCCACCCCTCACCCACCATTCACCTTTGAAATCTTGTGGCAATATCACTACATTAGTTAAGAACTGCTCTCTTAGGCTTTAATGGCACATTGTCCTTACAATAATATCCCTGTTTCTCATCGTCACATTTCAGGGAGGATGGCTTTCAAATGTACGAGGTCACAATCTCTGGGCTTGCCTTTCTGTATCATCAGATTCGTTGTATTGTGGCTATCCTGTTTATGATTGGTCAGCACAGGGAAAAATCAGAGGTAAGAGAGAGAGATAAGAACCTTTTGTCATTGACTTGCAAAGGATTTGAATAGTTGGAATGTGGGGAATAAATTCAAAACTCCTCCCTCCCGAATGGGATTTAGGTAAGGGGATGAATTTTATTTCTCTCAATCACTAAATCAGATACGTATATTCGTTGCAGAAATGTTTTTTTTTTTTTTTAAATTTTGGGGGGGGGTTATATATCATCAGTATAAAAACCTCTGGACTTCTTTTCAGTTGTTTCATATTTACTACAGGGTGATATCAGTTCATGGTGGGGGGGGGGGGTGTTTCTCAAATTTTAGAGAATTGAAATATATATAGGGTAATTATTGTTTCATTTTTCAGATCATTGATGAGTTACTCGATGTTTCCAAGAACCCTCGTAAACCGCAGTATTCGATGGCGGCTGAATATCCGTTGGTGCTCTACGACTGTGGGTATGAGGCTATAGACTGGATTTACAGTGACGGTATGTACTCATGACCTACTGAATCCAGGGAATCATTTATTACATATCACATAGCAACATGCTTTGCATGCAGGGGGGTAGGAAGCTTCCAAAAAGGGGGAGGGGGCACAACATCAGAGGGGCACTTTTCTCATTCCAAAACCACCACTCGTTATGCTATAAACAGATACACAAAGGCCATATCACTCAAATATATATGATGTGTTAGTTTATGCTATCAATGCTATTTATTGAGATTGTTTTTCGTTAACCGTGCTACAAAAAGATATGGGATGCCATTTTAAAAATAGCATGTACAGACTAAAAATAAATAATTAAAGTAAAATACTAAAATTAACAAAGGCTTAAGATATCCAAAAGACAGTTCTTCATCAAAGGGGCACATTTTATTTGCCAGTAGGGCACATTTGCTACTTTGGAAAAAAGTGGGGGGCACATGCCCCCAGTGCCTCACCAGCTCCTACCCCCCTGTTTGCAAGTGCAAAGCATTTCTTATACAGTTCTTGTACGAAGGAACCCATTATCTTCATACACTTCGTAACCTCTCTATATGCTCCAAAAACATTTTGAATATATAATTATATATACGTTATACCTTGGAGATAGTGAAAATGGTTGGATTTACAAGTAATAATGTCCACACAAAAAGACATGTCAGCACACAAGTTACCTGACAATATCGGCACACAACTTCGAGAAAGCAAACAACTGACGGCGTGGTTAATTCGTCATACAATCGGACCTCATGAATGATTTCCTTTATTTCTTCTCGATTGGATCTTCTTCGTGGTATGGAATGCATCCTATTTGTCTCTCAACTCAGTAGGATGGACATTTTTTGTTTAAAACAATAGGATGAAAAACATCTGTTCAGTTCTGGATTGAAATGCTCTTCAGTACATTTTTTGATCGTAGAAAATTTGTTGTTGTATTCATCCTTTGTAACATTTCTCGATATTATGCTAATTAATCTTTTGATGATAGATCGACGCCAACTTTACAAAACAATCAATTAAACCTCTACATTTCGTCATCCGGAATTGAGAAGTCCATGTAATCACAGACTTCACTTCCTCTCATTTCGCATATTAAGTAATTTACCTTTGTTGACAGATATGTCGCTCTTAATGATAACACAAATAGCAAATAATATTAATATTAATACTAAAAATATTTAAATATGTCCTACACTGGGGAGATGATGTTTTCCAAAATTGTGGGACATTCTAAGGTGAGAGGTAAAATAAAAAAATTGTTGACAGAATTACCATTATATGTGGAAGTCAATCGGAAGTAGCCTTCGGTGCTGATATCACTGGGAATAATCTGTCTTTGAACAGAGGAGCTAATTTTTGGAGCCTTGAGATCCAAGTGTCGACTCGGACAGTTAGGCCATCGACCCATCTGTCTGGAGCCTTCATGTGTCTCTAAGTCAGGGTTTCCCTAATTTTATCCCCACACGAACCCCCTGTGGATGTCAGAGTTGTCCATGTACCCCCAACTTTTCAAGACACGATCTGAGTCATTACTATAATACGCATAACAGCCTGTGTCTGTTTCATAATTCAGTTATTTATGACATGCGCGGTACGGTACTACCATAGCAACATATGCGTATGGAACGCGAAAAGAGTTTGTCGATAGGTATGACTTTTGTACAATACTAAATTATATGATATATCAGATTTTAGTTCAACAAAAAGTACTCTAGTTTTGACTTTCAGAAACGTCTCACGAACCCCCTGGGATGGACTCACGCACCCAGGGGGTTCATGCACCCCAGTTAGGGAACCCCTGCTCTAACTATATTATGAGATTTAGAATACATTATGGTTCAATGCATATTTTCCCGGGTCCTACAATTGACCCTGTGTCCCAAGGCTGTATCCACACTGGCCCCTTCCTCTATTCAGCCTGACTTCACATGCTTTTGCCATCACTCATTTATACATTAACAAAAGTCTAAATATGCTGCTCCAGTATTTGATAAATGATAAAAATGATAACAACTGAATATTTTTACCATCACTATTAAAACTCACTTCTATCAAAGAAAGGAATGAAAATGTCATGCCTATGAACAAATTTGTAGAGCTTGAAAAAAACATTCATGGGTGAGTTGGTCGACTTTGAAATTTGAGACTTTTTCTTAAGGCTTCAGTTGTGTATATGAAGGAACATAAACAGCAAAAGTTTGGCAACTCCCAATGGAATGGGATTTATTTTTAGTTTTGGAGTTGGTTTGGAGGAGGTTCTTATCATAACATCTCCATCACACCAAAGGTAGCAAACGACAGTGATTTGGGTTTATTGTTCATTGAACGATGACAAATAAACGTCATGGAAGTCGTGGTTCATTAGCATATCCAGACTTATGGTAAGTTGTTCTACAAGAACAACCTGCATTTTAATTTCCTCTCCTTTTTCCGTATCTCTGCGCCAGATCACCAACAACATAACATCACTTCACTGCAAAGTATATGGACCAATCACTGTATCAGGTTTGCCTTTTAGTTTTCTTTTTTTTATTCAGTATTGACATGTGCACTTTAACATGTTCTGGGAGGGGGGGTTTAACATTTCATGGTTGGCTAGTAACGTCGCAGTACAAAAAAAAGCAGGATATTTTATCACCAAAATCTAGATTGCGCGAGTCACTGATTGACGTCTGTCGTGTTTTATGTATGCAACTCGGTTTAATTTCCTTTTGAAAAACTTCCCTGTTTACAGAGCAGCAATTGTCAAGAGGATGCTAGATGGATTAGATATTGCTCCTGTACTAGACATTAAAATTGATGCAGGTAAGTTGTCATGGTAACCATCTGACATTCATAAACTCTTGCATGATTTGATTTCATCAAATTTCCATTTCTACGATAGTTTAAAGTTCATATTGTATATTTTAAAAAGAAGATTATGAATTGAACATCATGAATGCATTTTAATATGAAATATGAGGCACTGTTTTATGCAAAGGGACAATTTCCAGGTTTTCACATAAGGTGGGGGGAGGGGGTGCACTATGCCATGTCTCCCCTCCCATCTCCACCACTCTTCTCCTCAGTCCATATCCCCTGGACAAATTTAGCAAAAAAAGAAGCATAAGTTTAAGCACCACAACTTGGGTATGTATGTGCGTACAAATACAGTAATAGATTAAATGGACATGTTTGGTTTTGGCTTATCTGTGGGAGGGGGAAGGGAAGGGGGAGGGGAAGGGGGCAGCAAGAATACAAGTTTCTATGCTGTCAGCATTTTCTTTATTCTATTTCAACACAGGTACAGGTGACAAGAAACTTGTTCCATGGCAGGAGGCTAGAGAGAAAATTTCCAAGCAGAGCGAGCGATTGACCCTCGGTCTGCCTTCCAGCACACATCAACCTTTACTTAAGAGGAAGCGTTGTGGTCAGTCCTTAGATTTGATGTTCATTCTTCTTTCTATTTTCCATCTTGCCATTTGTAAAATTTCATTTGGATTTTCAAAGTGGAAAGTATCTGCAGATATGAACATTTTCTTCCATATCAACTGACACATGGTTATTAAACAACTTGTTTATTTTTAGTAATTTTAGTCATTTCTTTCTATTTATTAGATTTAGAGGAAGGATTTCTCTTTCCTAAAGTTCATAATAATTAGACCTTTGTCTGAAATTTTGACTGAAATAATAACAGTTATATGCTTCGCCACAGAATGTGATGAACCGCATCGTCCTGACAACAACTAATGAAAAGATTGCCAATGATCTCTTCTCTTTCTCACCCACGTTTGAATATAATGATTCTATATTGCTATGTTTTTTTATTGTTTTTTTATCGTTTTTTTATGATCGTTTAGTACGGGTGTTTTTTATATTGTTGCTTTAGGCTTTTACATTTTATGTCCTATTGGTTCAATTTATTTAAATATTTAAGTTTTTGTTACTATTTGTTTTTAGGTTTTATATTTGTCAAGCGCTTAATTTGAGCAGCTTTGCTGATTATGCACTATATAAATAGTACTTATTATTATTATTATGTATTTGCTAGTTGTATGCATGTGTCATGTCATGTGCACAAAGACATGGAAATAAACTGTTAACACATTTAATCTTTTCTCTTTCTTTCTCCAAACTAGAAAGCTTAGAAGACAGGATAGCACACTTTACAAAGAAAGGCAGAGGTCCAAAGGTTAAATCAAAAGAGGGCGACATATTGGTTGACGATGATGTATCTGAGACTATGGATTCAACTTGAAACTAAATCTTCTCTACAGCAAAGAAGCTGGTGGAAATAAAAGTGACATGTGTGTTAACATTGAATGAGTGCAGTTGCCACAAAAAGGTTTCAAATGTTTGACAAGGTTTGCCAGTGACACTCTGTCCTGTATGAAGAGATCGGCAGTTCTCTTGTAAAATTTTATTACGAAAATTCCTCCCCTCATTCCATTTAGGCTGTCAGTTATGATGTTCATGCAGTCGTGTGAGCTGGAATGGATTGGTTAGGAATTGGTGAAGAGGGTCTAATGTAGGGGTTATTAATTAATTAATTGTTTTACAAAAGTCAGGCAGGATAGGGACAGAAGAAAGCAAACTCTGGCTACACGACAAAGTTTCAGGAATGTGCAGAGTAGCTACTAGCCCAGGAGGATATTGAAACATAATACCTTGATGGCCTGCACACCCAACTAGTGTTTATTATGGAACAGATTTAAATCTTTTGTTGGCTGGATTTGGCCCGCTGGCCGCCTTTTGAGCACCCCTGGTCTAAGGTATCCAGCCATTTCATATATATTGATGACTTGCCTAATTTGAACAGAGTTAATGCAACTTGTTTAACTGCTCTGATGATGTGATTTTAATATAGTAACTGGAGGTCAAACAGAGGTAAAAATTCTTAAAAGCTTTTAATTGCATTAACTGCAAAGGTTAACCTTGAGTGAACTTCATACTTAGAATGTTGATGCATCTTTTTATGAACCTTGTTTGCACAGTTCAAATTAAATGTTCTCATCTTAAATGTGGCAAGGAATCACTAAGCCTAGGGGCTGCTGGTTCAAACAATGTTTTTACCTAAAAATCAAATAAAACAACCAGTTAGGCAAACTGCTTATTCACTGTTAGAGAATGTTTAAATGTAAGAGGGCCTGAAGCTGAAAGCCTGAAGAGGCTTTCAGCCTCTGAAGAAGATCCTGCTAGGATCGAAACGTCAGGCCTTCTTACTTTTACACAATGATTTTACCTGTACATATTTCTAATTGTGAATCAAATTTTTATTTTTCGTTTATAATTTTTTACTTTGTCAATCATTTGAGAGAGGAAGAAAAGAATAAATCAATAAGAAATCAATTAAGAGATGTTAATGTTTCATTTTTTTGTAATTTCTTGGCGTCATTCATAGCACAACAGTTAATCAACCTTCAGTGGAATTTTATTTTTTAGTGTGTACCATATCAACCCTATGCTCACGGGAGATCCATTGAGTAACACAACAAGGGCAGTAACGCTGCAGAATATCAGCTAAGATTCTGTTCGAGAAATTTGTTTGATTGGCAACATTTCTGAGCAGTTTATTCATTTGTTTGTGCGAAAAAGTAAACAACATAGGCAGGTTAATGATGTCATTCCCTTTCCACCCATCTCCCTTTTTCCTTGCCTTATTCTCCTTCTTCAAAGACATAGATCGTTACAGTGTTAAAAAATTTGTTTTGAAAAAAAAGACAAAGATAAATGTTTCTTTTTTATTCTTATTGAAATAAACAATGATAAAAGTCAGTAGAAGGCTATAATTACCGCTATTAAAGTTGTGTTCTCTGAATACTAAAAATGCAGAGCTGCCAATATATTTAAACCAGAAAGCACAACTGTGTTAAGGTTTGATGGATGACCTCATCGTAAGAGGGTATGAGACAATGTTATCCGTGTAAGATATCTTGAAAATGTTTAGTAACTTTTTTTTTCCGAAATGGACTGATTTCAACGGTTGTTAGGTCCTGATTACTGTAGGGTGTATCCGAACCTCCCATTGCTAGTCCCGAAATATTTCCCGATACTGTCATATCCCGAGAAATTTCCTTCAAAGTGGAAACACTAATCACAAAATTATTTTATGCAATGGATCAATGGACGTATTAATAGGGATAAAAAATATGCCCCATTGAAACAACAAAGAACCCACAGTTTATGCACTTCGTAGTTTTCATTCATGCAATAACACGGAAAAAAAAAATTATCCCTCTCCTAAATCTGCTAGAATGTTGCAGATATCATGTTTGACTTGTGTTGACCCAAAAATTGCTCACACCCCAACGATAAAAGAACGACCTGCAACTTGTTACATTCGACGTACCACAGAAAAACGTTAAAGATCAGTAATCAGATCAGTAAACTGGAAAACCCCAATTGCATATGTGCCAAGTATAGTCCTTTTACAGAGAATTACATTGAACTGGATGGGAAGCCTGAATAACACGTACATATTTGACTTGATCAAATCTCCCACGGGTGGAATTATTTCCCAAAATGACGGGAAAATTAAGATGGAAGACATTTCGCTACTCACATCAAAATGCATTCTGGTCATGAATACTAAAAACTTAAAAACACATTTATGATTATTTGCATATGATCTGTATGTGGCCTACACTTCATCATAACTGAAAACTCTACAGAAGGCCGTGTTTGGAACCTCACATGACGACAAAAATATTTTCCTAAACAACTTTGCATTCACAACCATTAATTCAAACGTAATATCCACAATATTTCAGCAGATTTGGACAAAACATCTAGGTAGAGTAGCATTTTTCACGTTTTCACAAAATGAACTCTCGTGACTTCGAATCGGACCATCAAATTGATAAAATATGATTGCATGTATGAAAACTTAACTCATACAACCACTGACGAAATTTCAGTCAAATCGAATGAAAACTGACGAAATGGCAGTCATTCACAGTTTTGCAAAGAGTGACATAATTTCGGCAGAATCCCACGATTGGTATATATAGCTCAACTGAAAGCTATCAGCTGAGCTAACAATATAGATAATTATGCATATTCATATGCATGGAAATTTCTTAGCTTGTGATCTTTAATTAGATACAATTGAATCATTTCACATTACATGCGCCAATGTATTAACATTATCTGATACAATACATACTAATAATGTCGATGACGTAACCGATCTTTTATCTAATCATTAACTGTCGTCACCTCACTAACAAAGAATTGTTAATGTATTGTTTGTTAATTAAATCCCTTGAGTAATACATCCACTGATTATATCTCTGTGGTTAGATCTGCCTTACAGTTTAATTGATGTCGCGGATTAGGTAACAACGCGCCGTCACGCCCAAGTATTACGTGAATCACACTCACTGTCGTATTACTTGCTAGATACATTCCGTAAATAAATTAATCGAGACGATAGCGCTCGTCGCATTCGCTAAGATTAACAGATTTACTTTCTTTAAATCGGGGGTACTCGACACATTTGCGGCATCTTCAAAGGAATTTGAAAGTTGAACGAGAGAGTAATAGTATTAAGGGCTATAAATAAATATATATGCTAGCTTGTATATATTTTCGCTCTTAGCTTGGAGCTAGTTGGTAAACATCACAGGCTAAATGTAAATTATAGAGAAGAGATTAGAAAGAACGGATTTGTATGTCATAGCCCATGGTAAACGTGCCAAAATGCGACCCATCATAGGCCTAGTCGTGCAGTTTAATTGTTGCAAAGTAAGATTACCCCGACACCTATAGACGTGCACGATCTACGGGAGACGGCGGGTGGCTGCGACGGGGAGCCTCGGGGTGGGTGCATGAGTGTTTAGCATATAAAGGTTATTGGCCCCTTTCCGGTTGTTTCATATTTTATATTTAACTCTTTCCTGAACGGTCCATAGCGTTCTCCAAGATTGTCGTAGTCTAAACATCCATGCAAAATGACATCAGCAACGAAATTCCGAAGGTTTTCCCTTTTTTAAGTTTTAGTACACAAAAATTAGTTGATCATTGGAGTATTTAGGAATATTAATATGACTCCGGATCGAATCTTCATCTCGTGTATAGAATTACATGAAGAATATATCCAACAATCTCTTCCGTTTAAAATTAATACCATCTTCCTAGATGTGGTATAGGCCTATGAACTAGCTATAGATGGCAAATCATATTGCCTTTATACACCGGGCACGTAACCAGTATGAGACATGGAGGAACCATACCCCTTCCACCCTGCTGCCCTTACAGACTATTGTGCCACTTCATCCCCCCCCCCCTCATTTGTGCCACCACCATGTTTGCATAAGGGAACAACCTCATCACTTTATATGACACAAAATATTGAGCACCGTCCATAAATTGTTTGTTTCCTGCCAAATTATTAAAGTTCAAACTCAGAACTCCCTGGTTACGGGCTTATATAGTCGGTTATCGATTATCGATTCGGTATTTCCATTCTAACTCAACGCATACTCTGTTACACAATACCCTTACACTAGAGCGGACGTCGAAGGGGAAAAATTGCAAAATCAATCAATAAAATATGACAACTTTGCTCATTAATAACAAAATGGCCATGATTACGGACTAATACAAACCTAAAACGGATTTTCCTTGTCGTTCAACCTCTGTTGCAGATGACGTCATATCACCAGACTGAAATATCCATCAGGAGTGGATCATGGATTTGTAAAAAAATATATATAAGTGTATATATATAGGTGTGGCGCTGGCATCGTTCAACCCTCTTCCCGTCCGCCTATGGGGTATGGGAGCATCATTCCTAAAAAAAATTGTGCTATAATAACTACTTTTGATTTTTTGTGGGAGGTTGAAAAAAGGGTGCAACCCGCTCCCCCGCCCCCTCCATCCCCTCTGTATCAACGCATGTTATCAAAAGGTTGCTGTTGCGTGGAAAGAGAGATGGATACAAGACTGAATACATGTTTAAAAATACAACACGCAGCGCTATATCTTTAGTAATATAAAGTGTATTACACTGAAGTAGAATATGCATCCATTGCGTTGATATACCTGTCACGTGCTGCGCCTCGTCCCGAGTCACCGTCGCAAAGCCGGGAATTTGATTACAGTTAGAGCACTTATTTATGTATGATTACCTGATTTATGGGACCTTAAATTTACTGACTAACAAATCCAACTTTCCTTTCTCTTTAAGGTATCTGGCAACACCAATGGATGACACCCACAATGTCGTTCTGTGGTGACATCACGACAGTTGTGGATGAAAACGTCTTTGAACAAATCATTTATCGACAGAGGAAAATAATATTGTTTGAAAATACATATTTCGATGACACCTATAGAACTTAGATCACACTGGTAGCTAATGGTTACAAACCAATTGAAGGGCATATCAAGGACAAGTCAGTAACAATGACGATATAACGAAAGTTTAGCTATTACATATGCAACGTGACATCACAGATCTTCCCATGTGATCCATTTCCTGGACCTATATTTAAAAATCATTGTTAAGAATTGCCTATGTAGAGGTATAAGCTGTACCATACTGTAGACCAATGCGGCCATATTAATGTATACAGCAAGTGTGGAGTCCAAATAAACAATATTTCAATACACGTACTGTAACATTCCTCTTGTTTATTATCTTTTGAAGATCGCATCCAAAATGACGGTCATATATATTTATCTACCGAGTTCTCATCATATTTTTTCTTTCATAACTAATCTGTCGAATCGATAACCATTTCGCAATCTCCGTATAGTGTTGTCCTTCCCTCTCTGAGTTTATTACAACCTGCATCATGCATGAAATCCTCGACGACGAATCTGATATCATATACTAATACTTTCATCGTCCAAAGTTCAAATATTGAGTTTACGTGTATATATATATATCTATATTAATCTGTACAGATATAGCTGTACCAACATCTATACGAATCCTTTGTTACAAGTATAAACGACAACACGGATGAAAGGTGCAATACAAGTTTCTAAAATTAACTTCTGGGGATTTTTTTTTTCAACAGCTGGATTGTCTTTTTTTATTATGATGACGAGAGAAAGGATGCACGAACTGAGATGAATGGTATTTTCCGTAATACGTATTATGATAATAAGCAAAGAATAATGCTATATATAGATGGGGAATTTAATCAATTTAGGTTACATTGCAGCTTTAGAAACATTATTTTCTCTCGACATCTATATACTTTCTATCATTACGACGTGATAAAATGATGTATGAATTGAGATGAGATGAGAAGCATTATGCATGCAATACTCGACGATATATGTGATATCATACATTTACTTTCATCGTTCGAAGTATATAATATTGAGTTTACGTATATTATGTTTATACTTACACGGTCTAGATATAGCAGTAACCTCATCTATACGATTCCTTTGTTACAAGTATAGACGATAACACGGATGAATTGTGCAATACCAGTTTCTAAAATTAGCTACTGGGGATTTTTTTTTCAACAGCTGGATGTTTTTTTTTATCATGACGACGAGAGGAAGGATGCAGGAATTGAGATGAATGGTATTTTCAGTAATAGGTATTATGATGATAAGCAAAGAATAATGTTATATATAGATGGGGAAATTAATCACTTTAAGTTACATTACAACTTTAGAAAAAAGAAATTCTTTTGACATCTATATACTTTCTACCATGACGACGTGATTAATGATGCATGAATTGAGATGAGATGAGAAGTAATATGCTTGCAATCCTCGACGATATATGTGATATCATACATTTACTTTCATCGTCCGAGGTATATAATATTGAGTTGACGTATATATGTTTATACTTACACGGTCTAGTATATAGCAGTATACCCGCATCTATAGGATTCCTTTGTTACAAGTAAAGACGATAACACGGATGAATTGTGCAATACAAGTTTCTAAAATTATCTTCTGGGGATATTTTTCGACAGCTGGATGTTTTTTTTTAATCATATCATACGATTACTTTCATTGTTAATAGTTCAAATATTGAGTTTACGTTTATGTATATACTTACACGGTATATTATATAGCAGTTACCTCATCTATACGATTTCTTTGTTATAGTATAGATCAGGGTTGTCCAACCTACGGCCCGCGGGCCACAGTCCGGCCCGCCGCAGGGTTGCGTCCGGCCCGCCAGAGATGCTCTACGGTGTGAAATTTAGTGAGCAGATTTATTGATAACAATTTGAAGCTATATAATCAATCATTCGAACCTTCTGGGTCCAAAAACTGCATACAGGTCAGTTTATGTGACACTCTCTCAGCGGAGGGGAGGGGGGGGGGCGGCTGGACTTTATTCATCTGTTTTATCAGGAAGGAAAATAAATCAGTGCGCTCCGCGCGCAGTGCTCACATTTTGTTGCCTTGGGGTTCGCGCAAAAAATCGAAAATCGAGCGTAGGGTTCATGCGGCCCCCTCCTTCATCATAATCATTCCATGTGGCCCTCCTCTGCAAAAGGTTGGACAACCCTGGTATAGATGATAACACGGATGAGTTGTGTAATACCAGTTTCTAAATTTAACCACTGGGGATTTTTTTCGACAGCTGGATGTGTTTTTTTTTATCATGACGACGAGAGGAAGGATGCACGAACTGAGATGAAAGGTATTTTCCGTAATACGTATGATGATAATAAGCACAGAATCATGTTATATGGGGAAATTAATCACTTTGACTTACCTTACAACATTAGAAACAATTTTTGTTTCGACATCTATATAGTTTTTTTTTTATCATGGCGACGTCAAATGATGCATGAATAAGATGAGATTATTTTATGTAATACGAATGATGATATATGAGCAAAGAATAACTTTATATAGTAGGGAAAATAATCACTTTAACTTACCTTACACCTTAAGAATCTCCCACCACCCCGTCTACTGCATGCAAACATAAAAAATAAAATAAAAAAACGGTTATAAAACTAATACATAAAATGTGCGATATATTAAAAACTCCTGATGATGAAAGACAGTAAAAAGGCAAAATAATGGGCTAGACGAAGATTTAGGGTGGCAAGATACTCGGAATAATATTAGTGGAAGCTTAGCAACGAAAAAATATTCCCTGAAATACGATGAAGTGACATAATTGGAACATTAACAAAATATCTCAGTGTGGGTTAAAAGTATGAATTTCAAATTCGTTCGTTATAGTGGTTTTCCTTGATAACAGATTATGGATGACACGTGGTCCTTATTGAAATTCATATTATATTTTCATGGTGGTTGCTTTGGTTTTTCCTTGATATATAGCCCCGCTAGAATATCGCTATAGAATGAGTTTAATTTAGAGGTACTGTAGCAAGTTTTAACGGTAGATAAGAATAATTCTCGAACACAACTGGCGCCCTCTATTTAGTCACCTGTCTTATGGCGTCTCCCTGTGACGCTTATATGAAGGGTACTCATGTACATTTTCTGGGACTTCGATTAAAGGAATTGTTTTTTAATATGCATAAATATAGTCTAAATCTGCACGACACTGCACGACAAATGGAAAAATGTGAGTTTATAGCTTGATGATTCATCCATGGAAGTTTTACCCTTCAGCTATCGAGATGACGAAGTTGGTGTTTTACCGTCCCCGACTGTTTTGTGTTTGTCATGTCGCCTATACTCAATTGTTGAGAACGATGTAACATACAGCACGTAGGTCTACATTTCCTACGCATGATCTTATCAATGCCTTGTGGCAATTTAAAGGAGTCTTCTGCGATTGGTCGGGAATTTTTGCCAAAAGTTATCTCGCCAGTGTTGATTCGAAACTTATAAAATGACAATTGATCAAAAGCACCACAAAGGGCCAAATTGGGGCATGAATTGCTACCGGCTCAGAGATCCAAACGGATTGTTGTATGATTATTATTATTTTCTTCGGCATTAACTTTAGTATATCAGGCTATAATCATTCTCATATGACTTTAACTTCAAAGAACATCGGAAGCATTTCACGAAATTCAACTCAAAACTGCTAGAAGACCGAGACTAAATGCAATGTGGAATATTTGGGTCCGAATATAAAGTCAACGTTTAACGATAGACTTAGGATATATCCCTGATGGGTATGGGAGGTAAATGGACAGGGATATGTCCTCAGTGGCGTCGCCAAGGGGGGCCAGGGGGGCACGTGCCCCCCTGGAAAACCTAGTGCCCCCGAGTGCCCCCCCCCCCATCTGAGATTTGGGTTGTTAAAAAAATATATATATATTTTGTTATATTCAACTCCCATCATCTGAGTTGGTTTTTCATAAGGACAAAGAAGCACAGTAATTCGTATTTTCTTCAAATGAGGTTGACAGGTTAGGAGCTGACGAAATGTGAGAATGTGAGGGTCCGCAGGCACCATACTTGCCTATATTTCTGGACCCATATATTAACCCTGTTGTGTAGGGGGTGCAGAGGTCATTTGAGGTCAGATGCATGTAGGAACAAATGGCGAATGTTCACACCTGCATACTGAGCCATACTCGATGTGTGATCAAACTTTGTATTGCATGGTGAGATCCCTGATAGGAGCCAATAACGATGCTGGAACCTATTACATCTTAATAGATAATGGCCGAAAACGAGAAGGACAAGAAAGGAGTCGGGGGTCATGCACACATTAATTCAACAAATGTAGGTTCTATTGATAGGGTTAGGCATAATATCGACAGCATGTGGTTCATATCCTCTGCAAAATTCTGCGCGTTGTTAAAATCATTACCTCAAAAATAGCAATTTCTGGAGATATCTTCAGATCGAATTTAGCATCAAATGTGGCACCATTTTGTATCTAGCCCATCCTCCGTATGCGAAAATTTTCCAAAGGGGGAGGGGGCACCCCCTCCCCTTAGACCCCTCCCCCCGGACGGCGATCCGTATCCACCTAAGTGCCCCCATCAAATGCTGGTGCCCCCCCTGTGCCCCCCCAGACTGAAAAGTCTGGTGACGCCACTGTATGTCCTTGGTGGATATGGGAGGTAACAGGACAGGAGTGCACAGACGAAGCCGAAAGAACAAAAATCAACTTTTGAATTCCTACAAATAAAAGCAAAAAGTATATATATCGATGATATGATGGGCTTTCAGGGCTAAGTTAAATTTGGTTTTCCATTAGCAATGTCTTTTTCTAGACGAAATGATTCACGATCATGTGTCCTATCGATGTAGGGCTAATCGAACGGTCTATAGCTTAAAAAGCTTTTCCTGTAACCTGAAATCTTAACTTAAGCGATATATATAACATATGACGAAACCAAACAGAAAGTGGTATAATTAACTCGGGGTAATTTTTGTCTCCATATGATCATGGACACATAAACAGGTTCCGCTCATGCACCGATGTTCACAACTCACACGTGAACTGCACAAACTTGTAGGTGGCAGGCGAACAATGATCTGTCAATTTAACAATGGGTACATGTTTGATCATAACGCCTCAGTATGAACTTTGGTCGTCACAGTTACAGAAATAGTAACATTAACATCCACTACGACGTATCTTTCTCCGTCCTGTTTTCGGGACACTTTGGTAATCTGATTGTGTCGATATGATAGGCCCCTACAGTAGTATTAATTTCAAATATAAATGGAGGCGATACGCTGACCTTAATTGAGCATTGACCTTATTCAGCAAATATAGACCCAACTAAAGCTGTCATAGGCTATATATTCTGCCTCAAGGATTGCGCCTATATATACTCTTTCTCGATCAGACTATCTTGTAGCCCGTCACACCAGCCTTATTTATGCACTAGCCCCTTCCCACTCCAAGCTAGACAGTTAATTTATGGTGATGCCGTGTCGGGCTTTGGTCTGTATAACGCTCAAATATCACTTGTTTAGCTCAAAGTAGAGATTGGTACAAATATATTACCCCAAGTACTGATCGTCTGTATGGACAACACCACGGTCAGTGGCGGAGCTAGGGGTATTGGTCAGGGGGGGGGGTCGAGAATGGTCTGTAGGGGCGCTTTCGACACTATCTAAGCGGAGCGCCACCATAGGTTGGCTCGGAGCGTACAGAAATTTTCTGAGTAAAGATACTCCCTCGATCGCCGGAAATTACTCTTGCTAATTTGCAGATAAACGAAGAATAAATAGGTGTCATCGGCATTTTGTCAGAAAATTACACCAACAAAATGTATTTGAGAGCGCAATAAAAAAGCCAATAATCGCGAATAAGTAAAAAGTGGTAAAATGCTGAAAAGGGCGCCAGCAGTCCATTTGAGTCCGTCAGGGGTGGGGCATCCGCCCCCTCTGACTGTATGGACGCTCCGCCACTGACCACGGTAGGGTTACTGTTGTAACTAGACACTAGTTGGGTTTTATATATCATAATCTATATATTTTAAGGATAACTAGAGGTGGCACATAATCTTATCCTTTAGAAACAAGAAACAATCTGTTGGAAAACAGAATTTTGGAAACAAAAATCGCCAAAAAGAGAAAAAAAAAATCCTCCACCGTGAGTCAAGTTCTTGCAATGAATGCATGTAAGCATGTGCTCATGCAATGTATTATTATGAAATAGCAATTATAAATTTATGGTTATCACATCTCTTTCTTTATCTTTAGAGACAGATTAGAACCGAAACTTTGTTAATTGTTAAATATGTAAATATCGAGCTCAGGGAAACCCCAGTTGTCAGCAATCTACTAATTGTGGATGAAATTTCAATTGCACAGTGGAAAGGCACAAATTAATTAGCTACTATTGCACCATTCTTTTATTTGCGTATTCTTCTTTCTCCGCAGAAGAAATAAAATCCATAATTTTCATATCTTTTGACTGTATAATGTAAGAGGCAATATTTTCCTGTGAAACTCGATAACATAAATTAGATTTGAAACTGAAGCGCATAAAGCAGAATACACTGAAACGGACGGTTTTACTTTTTTGTGGGTTTCATGAAATATAAAATATTTTTTATGAATTTTGTATGGTGTAATGAAGATATAAATCCTTAATATTATAATGAAATATTATTTATAAATAACTAAGGTACTTTATTTTGACTAGGTAAGGCAAAAACGTCAAATAAAATCCAACGTTTATGTGTCACTAAAATTATTTCCCCTAAATAATTAATCGAACCATCCAGCATGACGTCATTACCAGATGTCTATTTCGGGAGAGTCATTTCGCATAAATTCACGAAGAGAGGATTAGGGATACATTACAATATAACTGTTTTCGCGAATACTGAAGCAACTCATACAATACAACTCAAGGAAAGGATTACTTCGTTATTTTGCCAAAATGTTCTCCCTCAGAGGGAAGGGATCACTTTGTTTCTGCACAGTATTTATGCTCAGTTTTTCATTCTCATTTACGAAAGGTAAGAAATCTGCCTATGCTAATTTTACAGTTTGCTGAATGTAGGCTTACTAACTTGTAGTTGTACAGTGTATACTCGCATACTGATCTGAATGAAGGTATAAATACATGCATTCTGCATGAGAATACCGTTATCATTAAATAAAGTCTATAGTTACGATCGTCGCAAATAGTAAAACAGCACGATTTTTATTAACCCTACCGATTTCAGCGTTAAAAGCGTTTCACCTGTTATTACGTTAAGATAAATATAATTAGCCTTGAAGTAAGTGTGACATGCCCCTCTCCTTTACACTGCCATCTCGGCTTAGTCTAACTGTTAGTGTCAGTCAAGAGTAGTGGAACCTAGCTACTGTAGGCGTTATGTTCATATGAGTATGTTCGGCCCTTAACATAAGGGACACTTAATTCAGTGGAATATAGCATTATTGACTTTCGAACTTCCTAGTTTGGCTATGGCGTTAATGGTTTATGATTTTCCAGAGTATTTATGACATAAACATGTCTCACCCTCAAATAAAGTAACTTTCATTTCAAGAATTTTAATTCTGGTCTTGTGTTGATGCTTAATTACTGATTTTTTCCAGAGCTGTTTTTTGCATGCAATAATAAATTTTGCTCTTAATTTTTTTCATGAAAGCCTATAATTTCCCTTTTTTTGTGGAAAGTTTTATATTGGTATGTGTTGTTTAAGGTAAATTTTTTTTTGGCCCTTTTCAGGGCAGTAGTTTGTTAGTTTATGTTTAATTTAATTATTTTATTCCTACAAAAGTTGAATTGGGGTCAGAACTGGAAGCATATAAGGGTGGTGAAATAGTATGACTAGGATTTTCTTCATTTTGGAAGTGCAAAGATATTTTGGGATCTTTCAATATAGCTTCTAGTCTAAGCTACGAGTATTAGGTATTATTGTACAAGCAAGTGGGAAGTTAGAACCATTACTAATAAGAACCAATACTTATAGTAAATAAACCCATTATGTTTCAGTGAATCAGTGTTTTATTATTTAAAATTACTGATGGACATCTGTTTTATTCTCCCTTATGGTGTGTATTATGACAAAGTAGGAAGTTGTCCAAGCAAGAAATGATAGGTTGATAAAATAGAAGAATCTACTATACTGTACCTTTAAATTGGTAGTAAATGTATCTCCAGTGCATATTGGTATTAAATTTAGCAAATTACTTTGTGATCAAGAAGCCTTTCATGTGCTTTAGCCATTGCAACATTGAGTGTTACATACAGTATACAGGGTTTTGCACACTAAGTACAGATGTAGACACTATAAACTACAGTACATGTGTTGTGATATATATGGTTTGCAAGTTACATTCCTTGTTCAGTATTTAATCACAAATTAATTGTAATTCAAATTTATTATGTTATGAAAGTGAACCATAACCATACTGTAAGAACTCATTTAAATAATAAGATACTGGAAAGATGATTGTGCTTGTGTTTGAATCTACAGTACAGTACAGTAAGTGTGTTTACTGTAGAGATATTAAAAGCGATTAAATATGTTTATTTTTCACTTGACCCTGTGCTTAAGTACTGTAAGTGTTTTTTTTACACTAATATAATTATGACTGACATGTTGCAAGTTCTTTGAAAACTTGTAAATAATGCAACTTCACCATCAAAGGATCGGTGCTGAACTGTCCAACTCCATGGGCAACTAGACAACAAAGAAAATGTAGATTGTCTGACGGGCGACATGCAAACAAACCTCCTTCTAAATATTTACTGTATGTGTCATGGTTGGTTGTAAAACTTCCCTGCACCTCTAAGTTTGTAGTACGTACATGACACATGTATTTAGTATTTAGTAAACCAGTACATATTGTTAGTCAACATCATTATCTTTAGGATTAGTCTGATTACTGTACACTGTGCTATCTTGTTTGTCAATAATAAAACTCTTTCTGTACAGATATTTTAGGGTACTGTAGGCAAACATTGCAATGATTACTACATGTGTAGGTATTAAGCTTTAAGTTTCTGTGTCAGGAGGATTTAATAATGATATTCCTCTGTTTTACCTGTTGAAGGCTTTAAGATGTTTTCTTTCCATTTAAAGCAGTAGGAGAACACATTCTACTAGTACAGCCTACTTGAAGTTGTAGCTCACAGTCATTGTCACAGTGAAGAAAGAGGTTTGCACTTGTTTAGTAGTTTGTAAATTATTTATCGTTCAAACTATGGCAGTATAAAATGTCATTCTGTGATTCAGAATCTTTTTCTTAAGGTTACATGTGTTTGAGGGAATTTTTTTTTCTTTTCTACAGTTGCACCCCAGAATTGAAGAAAATGTTAATTGACAGTATTTGCCAATAGTTTCCTAAAATTGCAGAACTTTTAACCTTTCGTAGCTGAACAAGCTCAACATATTCAGTCCTAACTACCGTACCATCAAACTTTCTCATGGTTGGCAAGTGACAAATATTGAATACGGTGGAAAACAAACCAATACTGATTGTAATAATTAGAGAGTACTAACATTTGTGGAGATGTTTTTCTCCTCTGTGGCCATTAGTTATTGTTTGATTGTTACCATAGCAATGAAATACCAAACATTGAATCTTTAAAGTATATACCTAACAGTTCCATCCTTTAAATATCAATGACTTTCTCCCAAGCAAAATGTACAAAAAACCAAAACCAATCATTTTGAAAGTGCAATATTGCTACCTGCTATGTACGTGACCGTTCATGCCATTATCAGAACAGATTCCAAGGACTAACCAGGTGTTTCTTCGGCTGTTTTCAACTTGTTAAACAGTCGTTTCTGTTTTTTTAATAAATGTACAACCTGCTGATATTCTGTCATGCCTCTCACCCGTAGCAGAAAAACAGCAATTAAAATGAGAAGATCGTCATGGATGAGTCATATATGACTGTCTCAGAAAGAAAAGGTGCACGGCATGTATATATATTGCTACAGTATGGTAGTTCAGCTGGATTTATCAAGTACGGTTGCTAAGGGTAAATTTGTATTGGTTTCTTCTACAGTACAGTGAAATTCAATAGGAAGGTAGTTGTGGTTTTTTCCGTATATATGTCCTTTATGGTTATAAACCTGCCAAATAACCAGAACATTTCAATGACAGATCATCAATGACAAATGACAGATCGGATCTAAAGCTCAAGCAAAAATCCTAATTGGAAAGTGAATAATTAACAGCTCTACAGGATGTGGAGTGAATTTTATTCAAGATTGGTAGATTAATTAATGTAGATCATCTATACATGTACATATTTTTTCATATATAGTCAAGTGGGGTAAAAAAAAACAATTTACCTAAAGTTTGCTCTAAAAATTGATGAGTAAGAGGTATTGTTTCGGTTCCAATGTTTAAGTGTGTGGAGTGGGATTCTTTTAAAGAGAATCTAACAAAAATAACTTTATTGTAAATGGAAAGTGTCGTTTTTTGCGAAAAATGTTGTTTTTTTTTACCCCCAAAATTTGCTTAATTCGGGGTAAAAAAAAACAATGCCGGGGTTTAAAAAAACAATGCTAGAAAACAGCTATTTTCTTCATGAATGTATCTTAAAATCATGTTTGCATATAATTACATCTAAGTATGAGCTACTACTTTCACATGAAAAAGGAAAAAAATTGTGAAATTGTCTCAATTCGTAATTATGGATGGCTCGTGTCATATGTCATGCTCAGCCATATTCATACTATACAGTGTGTATATGATGCTACACAAACGTGGTGTAATATAGTAGAAACATTAGAGTTGAGACAATTTCAGTTACTTCTGCCCAATTATTTAACATTTTTGACACATGACAGACATGAAAACTATTTGCCTAACCTCTAAAATCAACATTATGGAAAAATTTATCCATTCGGGCAAAATAGGGAGCACATTGGAGCCGGAAAGTACTTGTTTTTTTTTACCCCATTCGCATCATTTTTTGGGGGTAAAAAAAAACAAGGCCCCCCCATGAAGCGTGAATGAAGTTGGAGTAATTCTATCATGGGGGAGTGTAATATCACTAACTGCTATGCTGAAACTGCTGGAATAATCTCCACATCATATAAGCTGGGTATGCAGGAGAAAGTTTCGGATATGTGGTACAAACTTCAAATTTCGCTATTTTAGCATTCGCTTGATTCAATGAAGCGGTGATTGGCAGCGAAGTGACATAGAGTTCCAGAAATTATATAATAATAAACTAGACATATAGGACTATCACCCAAAATAAATTGGAACTTTGGCTAAATATTCCCCTTCTATAAAAAGGGGTTGTTTTTTTTTACCCCAACTACCCCCTTGTTTTTTTTTACCCCAACTGACTATAAATGTAAACATTTTGTTTGTGATGTAGAGTACAGTACTTAGTAGTTGCAGTAACCTGTATAGGCTGTGTTCGTGTCCAGACATGTCCAGACACAATTTGTTTCAGATTGTGTCTGCAAATGCTATTAGATAATATAGTGTAAACATATATAATCTTGATCATTATTGAGAAGGTTTTTTGTTGATTACTGATGATTAGATATAAATGTAATACTGCTGAGTGGTGACGTTTCAAATAAGGCACAATTATCACCATCTGGAGTGATCCACCTCCAAGTATATATTAAAGGGTCTGATTTTCATGGGGTTCTACTGTATACACCACCTGCGTGTATAGAATTATGTTCATTTTAGGTCATGTCTTAATTTAACATTGTACAGATTGTAGATGATAAATCTGATTTAAATTTCTAAAGGTTAGTAATTAATACAACCTACAATAAGTAAAAGGTCAAACCAAAATAAAAACACATACAGTAGACCTACAGGTAAAGAAATTGACCATATCGTTGAATGAACATTGAATTCTGGGACTGGAAGTAATAATACTGACAATTATAATAAAATCAAGTCATTCTAAGAAACATTCAGCACTCTGCAGGGTTTTCCCATATTACCTATATCCCCACTTTGGCTACTTTTCAAAGTTACTTGCAAAAAGCCAAATGTTTAACAAGAGGCATTCCATCCAGATTTCAGTCCATCATCTGTATATTGCTTGGTCTTTTGGAATTTTTTTTTCGAATGCCCGCAAATCTCCGTTTTCCTAAACCTGTATGAAAATGTCATTTTAAATCCTGCATTATTTTTGAGGGGCAGTTATTCGGTGAGTCAGCTCCCTTTGAACAAGCGACTGATGTAATTGACTTGCGACGGATAAAAGCACCCAGCAGTGCGAAACATGATAGTCCTCGTGGGACTTTCGTAAGTTCCTTTTAACTCTTTCCTTTTTACAACAAATACTCTACTAGTACTTATAAGCCTGAACAGCTTGAGAAACTTTTCTCTCTGATTTTGTGGAGTAGTCTAAAAACAGATCCACGAGGTATAATAGTTTCTTCTGACTGTGGCTGAGTCATTTCTTCTTGTCTTAACCTCTGAGGCGCTTACAAACTTACATAACTTACGTATAGTAATATGTAGATTTAATAATCAAATTTGGATTTTAATGTGTAAAGTTAGAAAGTGTTCCTGGAAAAGTACATTTTTTTCACCCTCATTCTGAATGTCAAGGTGTAGTTGTCATCATTCAATTTACACTACTGGTTTTGTGGTGATGAGTTAAAAATTACTGCAGTTCATGGCTGCAGTTCATAGCTTACATATCTCCTCATAGTGTCAGCACTCTAGCTTTTGCATGCAGAGAGTGAACTAGCATTAACCTTTTTAACACTCATAGACAAGGTAAAGTGAGAATGCTGAGGTTGTAAAGAGACAGGTAAGCTTAATTGTCACTTGTAAATATCCAAAGCTGGTCAGATAAATTGTGATTTACTGTTTGGATGCAACAAAATCAAATTTTGCATTCATCTGACTCAAGATTGCAAAATTTCTATGGCATGAATCTTATCCTATAGTATTTCCCATTCACTTGCCTCTGTTATGAAAAGGTCAAGGTCAATCTCAAGGTCAATATCACAGATCCATCACAAACAAAACAAGATATAGCAGACCTACAATAGTTCAGCATATGATCAATTGTTTGATAATGGGAATGGAAAAAAAAATTCTCTGGATTAGTTTCAATTTTTATCTGGAAAATTATAGGAAATTTTTGGCCAATCTTAATTTCAACTTAGAACTGCTAAACGCCAGCTATCTGACCTGTTCCTAAACTGGCATAATCTGGTGATGCAGTAGTTGCTAGGGAAGTGTATGGTAGTGTAGGACCATTTCTCTGAAATCTGTTTAGTTGCATCAAGTGAAATTGGATGTTTGTTACAAGTATATCCAAACTAGATAACATCCATAGCAACTTTGACTGAATGCATCAGTGAACATGTTGAACTGTACAAGCAACTGGACTTTTCTCATGTCCATTACAGTAGGACCATGGTTCAAATCAGTCAGCACCCACAATTTTGTTTTGGATATGGTTAACATCTAGTAGTAGTTCTAAATTTGCTCGTATGAGGATTCTGTCTATTAATCCTTTAATTCCTACAAATGACCAACGTCACGTCAAAATTCAGATTAAGCAATTGGCAATTTACTAATTTAGCTTGTAAATGTCCAGTAATTTTGCAATTTAATTACAAAAGTGGTTTAAGAACCCTTTAGTGTAACTTGTAGATGAACTGATCCTATTAGGATTAGGTAATGTTTATTGTCTCGTGTTAATTTATGAGGGGGAGATTTAATGTGGACTAATTAACGGTAGTCAGCTTTAACAGGCCACTGTGTAGACCGCAAATTGGATTTAGTCGTTTCCTCATAAAGTAACCATGTCAGCTGAGGAGGAAGCAAGTCTCCAACTGATTTAAGGCAAAAAGGAAGTGATTAATATAATTACCTGCTGCTCCGTAGTGACAACCTTCTTCTCTGCCTTGCCTATCATATACAATGCACAATCAGTTAGAGTGTAGGCTAACATTGTCACAGCTCTTTGTGACTGTTTGTTGCCACAGTAACAAAGTTCTGCAGTTCAATGAAACTGATCAAACATGCTTGTCAGTGCTAGATTTTCAATGGTCTGGAAAGTGTCATGCACTTCCTAGCAGGGGTCATGTCAAGCCTGTAAGACCAGGGAGGAGTAGGGAAACCGGTATGATAGGATTAAGATGACAACGATACCGGCAAAACTCTCCATCTTGCTGTGATTATGATTGAATCGGTATAAAAATTCACTTTCGATGAGCTGTCGCTCAGTTTCACTTGTGCAAATGTCTTTCCTGGGTGTCCTTTTAGTATGTTTTCTTTCGTATATATAGTTTGCTGACATCTGATAAATTGGATTGTTTGGAAATTCTTGAATAATGCAATAGTCTCAGTTTACATACATATATATTGTAAAACTTTTATCTGTTAAAATTTTGCAGCTACAGTAGGTCGTACTGTACTGTGCCAAAAAAGTGAGTACAGAACATTCCAAGCTTGTTGATCAGTTAGAATTACAGTAGGCAAACCACGCAAACCACAGGGAGGTGTGAACCAAGAGGGTGTCAAGAAAAATTAGAACATACAGACTGACACTAGAAAAGTTTGGCAGTATTTTAGTACAAGTTAAAATATTGATTGAGATCTAAGAAACAAGTTGCATACAGTTCTTGTAAGGGTATAGGTCAGGGGCAAACAACCTTTTTACTTGGTGGCCAAATTTATGAAGTCGATATCCCGGTAGGCCGGACCAACATTAAAGCGAGTTTTTCCAATGTACAACCACCAGTTCCCCCGTGCACCTTCCCGGTACAGCCTGCTAAATTACCATGAAGTAAACAGTTTGGAATTAGTGACCAAACGTGATGGTATTTTGTGGGATTTTTCATCATTTTTAAAAATTTGTACTTAGTAGTAAAAAATTAGTACAAAAAGCTGTGCCAAATATATTCTTCAATTGACACAAATACACCTAGCATTTGGTGCCAAAAAGAGGTTTATGCAAATCACAACACTGCTTGAAGTATGTGGGATAGAATTAATTCCATACATTAGCTGTTTTGACTTGTTTACATCATAATAAATTAAAAAATTTATATTAATTACGTTCAGTCAAAAATTTGGTGTCCAACTGTAGAGCCATGCCTTTTTGGCATAGCTGGCCTGCCTTAGAATTTAACTCCACCGGAACTGGTCAAACCCTTCCGTTCAGATTGAGAGACCCTTCAGGGCGTGGGGTAGCCTTGAAATCTATTGTTCTGAGACACTGTACTGTACATTACTTTAATTAGTTAACACAACACCTGCAAGATTTCTATTTACCTTTTAGCTACGTTTATGTCTGCTTTTGCAGATTTTGAAGTTGTTTCTTTAATAGCTCTATGAGAGCTCGCTAGTACTGTATGGTGTCAGAGAACACGCTAGTAGATTTAATACACATGGACTAGAAAACAAAAACCATCGTATCTTTTCCATTCTTGTGGTCATCGGCAGAGACCCGGAGCTCCCATCACCCCACCCCCCAGGAATGTCACCACCGAGCATCTTTTCCCCAGGCGTGACACAACCTTGATTCCAGCCTTGACTATGAATGTCATTAACCTAATGTGCTTCTGTATAGAATATGAAGGTCCATCAATTTTTTTCCAAACAATTTTTCAAAGAAATAAAAGACTAAACAAAACATTGCTCATGTCACTGACTCATGCACTTTTAACTGGTTACATCTTTTTTTTTTTTCATTTACTTAAGAATTGCTGGCACTCTTATTACAGACACTGTGAAAAACTGTCACCAAATGACATTTCATCCAAGCTATGCCTTCACACCTACTGACAGTCTTTTGAAATTTTACTCCAAAAAGAGGCTCAAGTATAATACCACGGATGTTGAAAGGGATGTATCCATTCCTGCTAATATTCAAATGGAATATTAATGACTTTTCTTTGGTGTTTTTGTAATGTATGTAACTTTTTCTTGTGAAAGCCGGAATCAAAACTGAAAAAGAAAATGAAACCAAAGAAAATTAAAAGGGAAAGGAAAACAGTATTTAAGAGGTTTTTGGCAAAAGTTTCATAAAAAGAGTGTAAAACTGAAAAGCCTATATGCATGCATAACTCATAAGCATTTAAAGTCAAGTCGGTTTGGTCGTTGTGGTGGATTGTACAATATGTATGCGTTGTTATACGAATAATTAACACAGGCATTATAGACATGAACAATACTGTTTAATTTGAAGGTAAACAGAGGTAAACAGCTGAAGAATGCAATGCATGCATTTTGCACAGGTTTCCACAAGAAAGATGTACAGCAGGTGGATTTAAGAACTCTTAATGGTTGCATCAAATTGAGAATTTACATAATTTTTAGATCATGTTACTTAACATAGAGACATGTGACACTGGTGTTGCTTTAACAGAGACCGTACTTCAAAATGAATTCATTCCTCTCTTACCTGTCTCTCCAATACATTCGCACTATGAACTTGTGACATAATTAGCTTTTACTGTACTTAATAGTAAGCATTGACAATTTATGCTGAAACCAGATATTAGTATTAAACCTGTATCATACAAGTCACCTTTTAAAATAATCAAATCAACTTAAAGATTTGGAATATGTATGTATATATCTAGAAATACCATAAAGTACATTGTCATAAACTTTGCTGTAGTGTTAACATTCTGAATTAATGCATTGGAATGTATGTGTCGGAGACAGGTAAGTGTCGTTGTTCGTATATACCCAAATCGTGGAGTATGTTTTGTGTTATATTCACCTCAGTGTAGCCTCATTGTTCACCTTTCATCCAAATGGGAGCCCTATTAGTTGCCCACTCAGGTTGCTAATTTGCAAGAATCTCGGAAGCCAGCTTTGCGTTGCATGATTTCGTTGTCATAGATAACGTGAAATCGGTATCCACTGATCATAAATAAATTTTCTCATCCCAACATAAAGTAGTACTATATACTTAAACCTTAAAAAAGAAAGTTACAAAATCTCTGATAACTAGACTAGAGCTGCGGAGTTTATTAAGTTAGAAACAGTATCTCTATTACTTTATCTGATTTGTAATGGGCACCATGACCCGATTATCCAGATGAGGAAGGATACAGGATAAAACAGTTAAGTTAATTATCCGGAAGATTCTCCTATATAGTGCAATAGTCGGGTAATGCTCACCCCTCGGGCATACCTATCTTCACTCCAGCACCTACCTCCTATCGCATACAGTCGTAAACTTTGGTATCCACCGGATCAGCGTGCGTCACTACATTATAATGGCTTTCTATCTTTTCTGGTTCGATGATCGGTGCTTAATATAATAGTCCATAACACTAAAATACGTAAATACGAATTTATGAATCCGTTGGCTTCGCTGCGTCTGGTCAGCTGGAATACTTTTATAGACAGTGGAACTAGACAGTACTGTGCTGCTTGTTGTATAGGTTGAAGATATATGGTTGTGTACAGTATATAAGCTTGTGAGCACACAACGACGTTGAAATGACGACGGGTAGATGATTTGGCAACGGCCTCTTAATTACTTAACTGCAGGGTTGAGTGTTTTCTAATCGTTATAAATTCTGCATCTGAAGGACACATGGGAAGGGGTGGGGGGAGGGGGTTATATATTCAGTGCCACAGGGTTGTGTTAATTTATGGAAATAGTAAAACGTAGGTATATTCATGGTTATTTTCTTGTAGATTGCTGTCATCACAAATGGACTTATTACCTACTACAGTAAAATATGTATGCCGGTTATGAACAACAAACCCAGCAAAAAGACTGTTCGTTCAAACTAATTATCAATAATTTGAAAATTCTCAATTCATAACATACAGTGCAACACTTTCTGATGATACAGTAAGTCTGTAGATAACGTTAGTGTGGTAATGCTGTGTGCGGCAGTTGCTATTGGAGAAATGATTATGCTAATCACCCGGCAACCACTGGTTACCAGCTGTCAGCTGGCTTCTCTCGTTTTCTGGCAGAGATGGTAGCTATACTGTTCATCATGTACAGTGATCCTACCAGGGAGTTGTTATGGAATATAACAACTCCCTGATCCTACTATGGTGTTAACTTGCATGAAAACAACGTGTTAGCTATTTCGTGGGAACTTAAAAGTGTCATAAGATTCCGGTTAATCATGCATAGATCCATCTGTTCTGATGCAGAAAATCAAGTTCCATTCTCAGCTGTCCAGTTCTTCTGTCAATGAGATACTTTTATATGAAAAGATCTGGCATCAGATAGCAGAATGCTATTCTAACAATATAAAGCATTTGGTGAATATCAGTTTTGGTGCTCAGAATTGTAAGTAATTTGTAACATTTCATGTGAAAGAAAATTTTAATAATCTCTAAAAAAATTTCAAAATATATATATATATATATATATGGCAAATGGAACAGGTTAACCATCTTTACTTTTTGGTCATTCTAAATACCGTATGTGAGTAATGGCCTTTGAACTCTTTATTTTGAAGGAATTTTTTGGTTGCACAACTGAATTATGTTAAATAAAAACTAGGTAAACTCTTGGGACACATTTTAAAATGCATACATGTCTGTGTCCTGTGTGTGCAGTACAGTTTATGTTATGTACAGTATGAGTTTGGCAGTGAGAAGTACTTGTTTACAAGTATTGGACAAATGCTAGCGGACTTGAGGCTTGATTTGGTTTGATATGTGCATGCCCACTAGACGTAAGCACTTTTCTAAATTCATTATTTGTCACAGTTTTTATCCAAGTTTAAAGAAACAACTTCTATTAATGGTTGCTAAGATCTAGTTTTTTGGTCCTCCTGGGAAGCCTTCTAGTATAATTGACAGTATGATCTGGATCGTGGCAGACACGATACACGTCAAGACTTAATAGATGTCGTCGATCGTGAGCAAAGAGCATGCACCGATGATGAAGATGAAGATCGTTTCTCCCCTGTCTGCCATCAGAAACGGAGAAGTTTTACTCGTCAACAACCGTTATCGGCTCATCTCTCTGTGCTCAATTTACGGTACCTTCAGACTTGTAATTTGTAGGATCTTGGGTCTTTTTAATCAGTATGTAACGCTTGCATGTATAAATGTTTCAGGAGATGATTTGTATGCTACATAACTCAAGAACTGGTGTTGATATTGAGTTGAAAATTTTTTTCAGGTACATTCTCACAGCTGTTCCCTCGTTCCTCATGAACCGTCGTAGGATGTTGCATGTATATGCTTCCCTGATCAGTAAACTTATAAATTAATGCAATCACCCTGTGGCAGCACTTAGTTTCCTCAAATTTACTTCACTCCTTGCTTACCTGTCTCCCCACAATCTAAGCACTCTCGCTCTACCATGCCCAGAGTGAACTGGTAATCTTTTAACACCGTGCACCCTCTGTGAACGGACCTACATTGACAGGAAGAAAAACTAGAGGTTTGTGGCCCGTAGATTCAGAAATCAATTGGAGGAAGAGAGCATTGAGGTTGCAGAGTGTTAATTATTCTGTGGTAGAATTGAGAATTTGAGACAAATTTTTTGTCATCTGTATATACTGTAAAGTGTTCCAACCTGCCAAGATTTGAGGCTACGTTCAAAACAAAAAAAGATATATGGCGGTTGTAGGCTTTCCATATCACAATGATAGACTAATTGCAAGAAAAACAACAAAAGAACTAAGAAGAAAACAAATTGTAATTCCCTAAAATAGTTATTGCCTACAGAACTGATCAAATCAATTCCTGAGTGTTTTCCTTGAACAAATGCAAATTTAAATCAGAGTGAGAGACACAGATGCCTGTAGACTTGATATTTTCAAGGTTTCAAAGGCATAATTTATTGATGCAAGTCTTATTTGGCTTGTACAATGTTATGTTGACAGTCTGTGTAGTTGATGGTGGTAATTTTATTAGTGATAATTGTAACAGCAGAGTAAATAACAGACTTTGCATGATTTTCTAACTTACCGTCAAGGTAAATTCAGTCCATGCTCTAGAGTTAACATTTTATTTACATTTGAAGAGAACTGAATATGTAGTCGGGAAAAGTGCTTGCCCGAAAAGCTTCCCAAATGAAAAGGATACTTATCGGGATGCACATGACCACTTCTGTTGATAAATTTTTCCTACTTCCAAAAACAAAAATAAGAAAAAAGGCCTTGAAAAGTCCAGTTCCGAACCAAGTGACACATTTAAAAAGAAAATCTGAGCTCAAAACCAACGTCTGAGCACTTTGGGTGGTAGAATGAGAAGGGAGGGCATTGACCGGAGGTGTCTGGACATAGAGGGTGCACAGTGTTAAAAGGTTACCAGTTCATTCTAGTCACAGTAGAACAAGAGTGCTCAGGTTGTGAGGAGATAGGTAAGCTCGTCACTGGTGAATTTTGGAACCTGGTGAGCTTTGGAATATTTCGTCCTAGTGCCAGTTTCTATACATACTATATGGTCTGATGAACAATTCAGATGTAAACCGACTTTTACTGTATAGAGTAATAGAAAACCAATAATAAGTATAAAAGTATACTTGCACTCTAAAAATTGTTCAAAATTTATAAGATCAAAGTTACGTATAAAATTCAATATATAAACAAATCGTTTAATTTTCATTGTTATCTATGTGCAGAGTAACCATCAATAACATGTACATGTATAGAAGTTATGTACGTACATGATTAAGATCTAGTTTACTGATGTAACTGAATAGACAGAATCCATAAAAGTACAGGTACTAATTAATGTGTTCAAATAGTTATAGGGCAACTTTAAACATTCCTTTGGCAAACTATATGGTGTACAGTATGATATATATACTGTCGGTCTACAAAATACAGGCTGCTTCTGTTACGCAGTTTGGGGATAATTGAGAATATATCTGACAGTTGCATAAGAAATCTCATTCATCAGAAAGGCAATGATGTTAAAAGTGCTCAGCTCACCTGATCATGTTTTAATCAGAATTGTTAAAGTAAGAACAAGAGAGAGAGAGTCCCATGTGTGTTATACTAGACAGAAATGTACCTCAATTACTTGTCATGGAAGACACGTCAAATTCCCGGAATAGATCGATCAACCCATGAAATACTGTACGCGGAGAGAGATGAATGTTACTGACTGATTCTGTTCATCAATCAATCATATAGTAATTAACACTGTACATGTATATAATGGAATTACGGTTTAAGAGCCGTTGCACATACATACAGTATGCACTGCCCGAGTGAACATCGATGTACAGTAATGTGGAAAATTGTGATGTAGTCGGAAGTGTGTACGTGTGCTTATGACTGCCTCGGATCAAGATTTTACCAGTTCTAAGTCCTGTCTGCTTCCAGTTGGAAAAATTGAAGATGAATGTAGCCTTTTCCAAGAGTAGCAGTCAGCAGTGTGTGGCAGTTCAAATACTATTTAACTTGTCTTGCAATTTCCTGGAACAAATTCAACCAATCATGGGGAAGTAATTTAAACATGTGACTTGAACAGATATTAGTCATCAGCATGAAACAGTCACTTTGTGTCATCATCGTTCGTTCATTGTGCTCTGGTTAGTAATTAGTATGACCATGTGGTCTTCAGGACTATTGAAACCTAGGTCACAACACGTTTGATCGAGCTGATTTGGGTCGCATCCAGTCGGGCAGTGTGCGAGCCACCTTTACTCATAGCAATAAATTTGTGAAATATATTTTGTTAAGTCATTTTTATAAACTTTCTGTCTGTACTTGTAAAGCAATCTTGTGCAAGAAACGAAAAATGATTGTGATCCAATACACGTCTCTGTAGGGAACATGCAAAATTTAGTCATATATATTTACTTTATGGATTCAGAAATATAACCAATCTTAGGGATATTGCTCAATTGCTCACCCATGTCCAGCATCATGTTTCAAAGAGTGTAAGTTCATGAATGCAGCAGTCTCCCTATGGAATGCCAAAAGGGCAACGATGATACTAGTGTTGTCTCGAGTTGTTAATGTTTTCTCATATTTGTTGTTGTTCATAGCTTAATTGGTGTTGTCGTTAGTCTGGAAATAAGTTGTTTGATGACTAAGATGGATTTGCCTTCAAATTAAGACTTTGGTAGAAATAATATTGCCAAAGTTCAAGCTGTAGATTGATTGTGATACTGTTGGGTCACAGACTGTAGAACAGCCATTCTCTGTCCACTTAACAGTGGATTTAGTTCACATAGTTAGCCCTCCCACGTCCTGCAGTAGACAATCTTACAGAGATTTTGTTTACAGTAGAGAATCTATACCTACAGTATGATCAGATTTAAACCTTATGGATCGACTTTCAGTTTGCAATACTCGCTCTTTGCTGTAATTGATGGAACCTGCAGTCATCCATGTTGCTTGTGAATTTTTAAACTTTTCAGTAAATGTTTGAAAATTGCTAAAACATTTCTAATAAACCCAGCATACTTTCTCTTGCCAAGAATTTGTTTATTTCCTTTTTCTTGCCAAGAGTTTGTTTATTTCCTTTTTCAAACCAAAACCAAAACAAGAAAAACAAACACATTAGTTATCCCGTAATCTCTCGCTGTTTCATTTATGAAGTTCTTCATATGCATTATGTCATTATCAATCATTAATCGTTTCTTTTAATACAGTAGTGCTGAAAATGCATTCCCTAGATCATCAGTTCTATGCCTCAAGTTACAACCACTAGCTGCTGTACAGCAGTTTCAGAGCTCAGCTTAATGAGCATACAGTGTTGTATATATCGCTGCTTGTTTTTCCTCTCACTAAATCACATCATTACAAACTCAACATTTGCTTCTTCAACATACTTCTTCAAATTGATATTTAACCAACCGATGAGACGGGGAAAAAGATTTACTAAACAAACAAGATGGATTTGAATTTCTTGTTAGTTTTAGTCCCGCTCTGCTATAATCAATCAAGGCCAATAAACATACACACTCAAATAAACAGACTGTGGAGTTTTTTGCCAAATCATATATTTATTTCCATTGAAGACCTCATCATCCCTAGATGAATCATGTATATATATCTCTATCTTGCAAACACTGGAAAAATAATCAGCTTTCACCCAATATTTTATTGATTGCAGTGATTGATGGTGTCTTTACGAAACTCCTGTTTGAATTAACGAAGGTGTTTTAGTACTGCAGACATTAAAAGTGGTATTTATCACCCAGTATAAAATTTGCCCTCGTGTAGCCTTTAGTGCCGATATACGGTCGTCATTCACGCGTAGTACAAATATATACATACGATATATATGGTACACAGTGATGTAACAGAGATGGCCTGTGTGGATGGAGTTCATTAGTAATATTTTTTCCGCTTTCCGTCGCATTCTGTGGGTTGTTACGCCACTTTCTTATTACACACGATTCCTTGCTTTTGCAATAGACATTATTAAACTCAGCTGTACGTGGATAGATAGAAATCGTCAATTCTGCGTAATACCATGCATATGCACGCTGGAGGCTGCTGCTGTGAGATGACATTGTGACGCATCAGAGTAGAGCGTGATTCATACTCCTAGAGAAGGAGGCTTAATATGAGGGCTGCGGTAGAGGCTTGCGAAAAAAAACGGTTCTAGGCATAATTTATTCCTGTAGGAGTTTCTGGATGATCATTAGAATTACAGAAGATGTGATGAGTTTGGGAAATCAAGGAGAACAGGTCTCTGTGTGTTAGGGATTAAAACTATAGTTTCTCAGAGGACAGTTTAATAGACCCGTGTAATGTGAATTATTTAGTTGGTTTAAAAGTATTACTATACACATTGTATGCACTTGGGCAAGGAAAATTTGTGTGTTTAAATTTGTATAGCAGTTTCAAAGGCTGTGAATTTTGTCGCCTATAAGCTGTACGTCACAAGATAAGTAATTTCCGTCAGAAATGATAAATAATTGAATACCGCATAAGACAATATTTACTATTAAGGGCCGTCATACATGCAGATATAGACTGGTGTTGTAATGATCAAGTATGTATTATTTTGAAGCATTGTCATAGGTTTGTTGTTATTAGAATTAGCACATTACAGTACACTGGAGGAGAGCCTGGCTCTGGCTTAACGTAAATATTATAATGTAAATCTTATAACATTACATCCAAACATCCATACAATATGTAGCACACAGCCACTAGTACACAAGACAGCTAGCTATTACACCATAAGTAGTACACCCGGAATGAAACATTTTGAAAAAGCCGGTGTTCAACTGCCATCGTCGGTGAATAGGGCTCATTCACGAAACTGTCATGATAAATTAGGATATCCTCACTTTGCACATGGTGACCAGGTTTGTTGCATTTCTTCGTCATCGTTCACTGTCTCATGCAGTTAGATTTGACGAGGATGGAATGTCACAGTGGCGTGCACCCTTCCCACCACGGTTTTGGCTAGTTGGTATTCAGTAGTGTATCAGTGTACATGTTAGTTTTACAGTGATAACTATACTTACTACTGTATACTGCCTAAGATAGTACCATGGTTGGTCATGTTTTTAAACTTGCTCAAAGTCACTCTTAAACTGTTCTGACGTTATCTGTGATTTACTTTGCTCCTATCGTACTGTACCTGCCTACAGTCTTTACCTTCATGCACTCTCCCATCTTCCTTTCCATCACAGACCTTGTTGGATTAACAGTAAATGCAACCATCTGATGCAATAGGCTGTAGTGTACAAATTATATGAATACATTGCAGTACCACAAAACATTCGACCTTGTATAAAACAAAATCTCCAGTGACATTTAATTCTAAATTTCATGCATTTCTCTGGACACATAATTTATTTATCAATAAATTGATATTCGTATCCATACTGTGTGTGCTCTCTACATTTGTGCGTGCATGTGTTGATATACAGTAGTATATACGTATACTATGCACACACAGTAGTTGTATACACTGAACACTTGAAATCTTAAGTGTCATATGGTGCCTGAGTGTCGTTGAGCCATGTACTAAATATACTCCAGTGTCTGTCCAGAAGGTGCCTCTTATGCATGAAAGAGTTACTGGTTGGTCACATATCACACAGTTGCCCACATGCATTCGGTAATAATTTTCCATTAAATTTAAAGAACCCTGTCATTATGGGCATTTTCTGCTCATAGTGTCTCTCTACAGTCAACAAGCAACACTTGTTTCAAGTCCTAGTTGTACTATGGGGATGCATGAGCAAAAGTTATATGAAAACAATTGAAAAAGGATTTCAGTGAAATAAGTTTTAACTTGGCAGAAAAAGGCAGCACTAAAAAGAAGCATTGGATTGAGGGTGGGGGGGAGGGGAGGGAAGGGGAGGAGGACTTCAAGAAAATAGCATCAACTATGTCCCTTTTGAAAAGAAAAATGGAGGATGGTCAAAGATTTTCTTATAATTTGCTGACCATTGTCTCTTCTGACTTCAAATATATACAAAAGGTAGTGATCTACAATTCTTTAAAAAAAAAATTTTTTCAAGGCTATAATGGAAAACCAGGAATGGGCATTGTCTTTTTTTAATTGATTTTTTTCAGTTCAATGCTGACCATTATGTGTATTGAGATACTAATTTTTATGTAAATAATATGACAAGAAAACCATCGACTTTAACAATTGTGTTGTTACAAGGCCACATGTAGCCGTCCTCTCACTTAGTTTGAGAGTTTGGCTCTGAGTATAGTTTAAAAGAACTTAACAGATCGTGAAGGAATGGCATATTGAATATCTTTCCATGACGAAGGACACATCGCAGGTACATCCATTATTCATGCTTCTAGCCGTCTGAATTTATATTTTTCTTCTTGCGATACTTCACACATGAGGCTTAGTAGTCCATACGGTTTCTCTTCACACCCAAAGTGGCGATGCCTCAAAGCTTGCGGTGCGAATGCGTCGTGAAATAACAAGCTGAAAGTGTATCTATGCTTCTCGGTGTATTGATTGCCCTTCAGAGCCATGAGAAGATTGCTTCTACTAAGAATCAAGAAAAGGGGATGATCGAGAAACATGTGAGCGATCATTATTAGAACAAACATTAGAAGGTAGAAAAACCCAAAAGAAACTCCAGAAACTTTAATTATAATGTGAGGTGGGATCATGTATTTATTATATATTGAATTCAAGGCTGTGTTAAACTTTAATAAATTTGTCCCATAAGTACAGTGTTATATGTGTCAGTAAGGATGTTGAACTGTAACTGTGCAAATTTTCTTCAAGCTCTTATGCAAAGCAGGTATAATGTGTGCTTTAAGTATCTTGCAGTTAACTTGACCATGTAGTCTCCTCTGCAGTGTATATATATATATTTTTTTAACTTCGCTCCTCGCTTACCTGTCTCCTCACAAGCTCAGCACTGATCTCCCGTTACCGTGTCTAGAGTGAACTGGTAACCTTGTAATATCACCGTGCAGTGTGTGGTTTACATGATTACAATACAAAGTAAACACAGATTTTGTTTCATAGGCTCTATAACATGTTATAATAATGCAGCTACAGTATAACTTTCTATCAGTATATATTAGAACAGGGACTTGTTACAATATAGCAATTCCTTGATAACATTGACTGCCAAATCAGCACGGATAATGGAATGTAAACGCTCTTCTGCTTGGGACAAAGAATGTGAGGCTATGGTTAGGAAATGGGGTAGAGGGGTGGGGGGGGGAAGGAAGTAGGGAGGGCAAATGAATTTGTGCTTTGCCTGAATACTGTATCGACTCTTCTATTACACGTTTACCTGGAATATGGGGGTGCTCATGCTAATGAAGTTAGTAATTAATAGGCTAGCTTAATGGGAAAGTGCAATGGGAGAGTTAAGACAGGTAAGTACCATTGATTGTAAAAAACCCTTGAAACCAGAGGCCTTTTGTGGTCTTCAAGTTACTATCTTGAAAATTGCTGAAAACTAGTTATTTGCAGTTTTCAATGGCTGATGGTCAAATTATACAACTAGTTCAAAGTTACCTTTCCACTTTCTCGTCCCACAATGTTTATGGATGGCGAGTCTGTCATGTTAGAATCATAATAAAGTCAAATAATAAGTCAAAAAGTGGGACCGAAAGCAACTTTTTAAGTAGCTGGTGAATATTATACTGGTGGGTTGTCTTTTGTGTGTCTCTAGCATATACTGTATATGTATATCTGGCAACCTAGTCACTGATTATTAATTGAATGATATTGCACATAGGAACACCCTGATGTAAAGTAGACTGGCTATGTGTAATGTTTGTTGCAATGTGCCTTTTCTGCAGTTTTGGTCTAACCCTTGAATCTTTTCATTTCTTTCTCTTTTTACAGTTACTACCGGTAATCACAAACCGAGGTTCAAGACGGATATATTCCATGGAATCGTGGAAGAAAACTCAGACGAAATAACCCTCGACCCTCCGCTCTTCGTACACGACGAGGACGAGGGCCAAAATGGACAAATTTGTAAATTTTTTATTCAGGAGGACGATATTCCTTTCACAGTGGACGTAGTGGATGCGGACACGGGGGAGGGCGTCATTAGGCCAAAGAGCTCAGATCTGATGGATTGTGAGAAATCACGAGAGTGGCACTTTCACGTCAGAGCGGAAGATTGTGCGGAGAAGAGACGGAGATCACACACGTAAGTTAATGATTCATAGATCATCGGTATCGGCCCCAAATTTACTAGAAACTCAAATATATGGTCATGAATGCTCCAAATTCAATAAGCATTATACTGGTATCAGCGTTGAAGCATTATTTTTCCTTCATACTCGAGACTCTTTGAATTCTGTAATAAATTTAGCTCTTGAATGACTGGAAATAATTTGATGATTCATACAGCTAACAGGTATATACTTTTGAAATTTGTTTTAGCAATTTTTAGCATACATGTTAAAATCTTTGGCCGTTATTGATGACATTTAAATCAACTTCAAATTTGGAGCAAAGAAAAATCAGAGCTGTTTTTTTGTGCAGTCTGTGAGCAGTCAATTTATTATATGTAAGTATAGTCATATACTGTGCATTGCAAATACAGTGAACACATGCATAGAATTTGGAAATGTTAAGTGCATCCCACCTGATCGAACTCCATCGAAGAATAAAAAATAAATTTGGTGGAAAATATGCAAATTGAAGATGCGTGGTTGCTCCTCAGAATATCTGGAGGTAATCGAAAGTGGAAGGTGACTTTGATAAGATGACCTAGGGTCAGTGGCCATAACTATCTGCCAGCTAATTAAATTGTAGTAGGTTTCTAGGCATGGAATAGTTTATTCTTGAGGAGAAGCAATTGAGCAAACAGACTTCCTTAAACTGTACTGAAACTATTATGTTATCTTCTCACAAAGAGGTTTTTAATATGAGATGAAACTATAAAGTACTAAACAGCTTTAATTTTGTTCAAATCTGAATCAAAAAGAAAACGTGTTGAACTGTTTTATCTAAATGTACAGTCACATAGCAGCAGTAGAGTTTTTGCTATAGTCAAATGAAGTTTAAAGGCATTGAAGACTTGCTCCAAACCGCGTGCTGCCATCTGAAAAAGTTTACTTTCTGTTGCTTGCAAGTGACGTTTTGTTCGTGTCACTACAAAATGCAGACAGTAATGAAACGTGATACCTTGTTATCTCTAGCTGGACCTGAGATGTCCATCACTGTATCGTTTATACACTGTACTGTGTGTATTGACCGCAGCTGTATGCACTGACATGTACACTAGTGTCTAATTACCGACGGTAGCAAGCTGTGTGTGTATTTTCTGGGATCGATGGTGGTGTCTCACACTTCTGTTACACCTCATTCAAAACTAGGTCAGATTACCAGCATTAGATGTTTCTTTTTGCACGAGTCATCACACCCTTTAACCTGTTACACAACAGAGAAGATTTGGAGATCATCTTAATTACTGCACAGTGGTTAATTGACTACTTTTATGCATTATAGTGGTGGCCCCTACAGTATATGTATATTGTATGTCTATTACCTGCATGTCTATGCGTTATTGTGATAAGGTGATTGTTCTTAATCAGATGCCATTATTGTTAACAGACTATTGTGTCTGTTGGCAGGTGCATTCAGTTGAGGATAAACTCAATAATAACCATTCAATTATGCAGGGATTGTTGTGTCTAGCTATCTGTGCAATACTCCAGCACAATTGCACCAGAGATATTACCTGAATATACTTAAGGTATATACAGTAATACCACTGTAGACTGTACAAAAGGGATTTAAAACCCCTGCACACTGTACAGTAGGTATATAACACCCCTGAATAGTACGTAGGTAGCCTATATAACACCCTCGTTTTTAAGTCTGCACTTGAGTACATATACTGTATATATGTAGAGCAAGCCAAAATTTGAAATCCTAAGTTTGGGAAGGTTTTTTTTTTTCATCACAGTTTGATTTTTCCAAATGTTCAAACTTTAAAATTTATGAAGCAAAGTGCAAAAAGTACTCAGTTAAAATTTCCCCAAAGTTTAATTGAATGAGGTATTTAACTAACATTTCATTCAGGTTAACTTGATTAGGCAATGCCAGAAATTACACGGTACAGATCTATGCATATATAGTACAGTAGCTCAGGTACAATTCTGAATTTTTATAAGATATGGTCTTACTTTTAGAAAAGAATGATTCATTGTTGCATTCCAGTATTATACCAGTATACTGTAGTATACAGAATCTACTATGTAAAAAATTACAAGTGCCACCACATGATTGCACAAAAGTATCCTCTGTTCGAAATTGGAAAATCAATTTAAATCTGATTACCATATTCCCGATTGTTGGTGTCGTCTCTGATATTGCAAAAGGAGGTGACTGCATGGACTTGATAATGGAGGAGGAGCCTGGGTTTGGAACGAGAGTTCACAAATGGTAACCTAGTTTTTCTAGTACCTAATGAAAGCATTCTGACAATTGGACAACATTATAGGATTTATGGAGTGAGTTGTTACTATTGCCATTGAACACTTAAATTCTAAATTTAACCAAACTAGTGAGTTTTGGGTATTTTGTGTGGTATAGTGTAGTACATATGTTTTCCCCCACAATGTGTTATTGCTGCCTTCCCCTACCTGTGCTCCCCCCACTCCCATCCCCCTTCCCAAACAAAAGCTGACAAATTCTCTTGCTACCATTAGTATTGCAAATGCAAAAAATGCAATTCATATTTAAATATAGTACTATATATAGCTTTAATTTTTGCTGTTTGATGTCAGAAAATGATAGTTGTTCAATTAAGTACCAGTACACTTCTGTGAGATTACTGTACTGTACATACTCGGTACGTGTTAAGAATGCAGTTAACATCTCTGCATGCAGGTGTTGGAAATTAAATTTTACAGGTTTTCTGACTACGCTGCTTAATTATTTACGGAGATCATGAAACTGCACTGTTCATCTTTGATCTGGTTATTTTAACGGAGATTGTAAAATTGTGAGTCAAAATTAACTGACAACTTTCTTTATCATGCATATATATACATGTACTGACAAAGCTATCAAATTATCATAAAATAATTAGATAACGTGACCATTTTAAAGAATATCAGCAGTATTTTGTATTATACAGCACCTACAGTACTTGTATTCTGGTCATTTGATTGGTCAATTGCTCTATTTCACTCTATGCAATAGAACCATGGGTTATACTTTTTTGGTAGCACTTTTTTCAATGGTAAGAGAGCAGAGAAACCTGTCTGTTCAAAACAATCTGTTGCCTGAGTGCATTTTACCCATCTCAATGTAATATGTTGTATAAAACAAATAATGAATGGTTTCCATTCATGCAATAGTGCAAATATTTCATGAGTTGAAAGATGTAATTTGTTCCATTCAACTCTGCTGCGCCTCGTTGAATGGAACATTCCATCTTTCATCTCATGAAATATTTGCACTATTGCACTCATAACCATTCATTATTTGTATAATATTCAGCAATGATGACATTCGTGTTCAAGAATATTTAGACTTTCTTGACCTTCCCAATGCTTGATGAAATTGCTGCATCAGGAACATGCATAATACATGTAACAACATCTTTTCATTATAAAAGAATCTAAATTATCATTATAAAGAAAATATGCAAATTATATATTCCTCACCTGACAAAAAAGTGATTAGTGTGTTTATTGAACATATTGCATGGTAATTGTCATACAGAATAATAGTATACAGATCTGTCAGATTTAGGGTATACATTTTTTTCACTTCTAGCAGAATATTTAAATTTCATTAAAGTTGGTTTCAAACAATTTGGTAATCTTCAGAAAGTGCCTACAGGTTATCTAACATTACAGTCATGATCCTGACAATTAATGCAGTCTGTGTTTATCTCAGAATGTTACTAATGAATATACGTGAAACTACACAATTAACTGCTGACTTACATTTTACATTGTTAGTATATCAGATCCCATCTTAAAAACTTGAATCCCTAAAGCTAATGCACAACTTGCACTGTCATGAAAAAAACCCAATTTCGTCTCGGAGTTCTTGGTTTGTACTTTGGAGGACAAATAGCCCCCATTGCACCATCAACAAGAGTTCCTTAATATGCCTCTTAACTCATGGCATAAAAATCCAATTTGTATCGAAGACAAATCAAATATCTAGAGTCGAATGTACAGTATGTGCACACCGTATGTACTCATATGAGGCTTGTGAGCTGTTAGATGATACACTTTGAACATAAATGTCTCACGAACCAGGCCTACATTTTTTCGCCTCTCTCGGAGAGCAAGAGTCATCCTTTTTAGCAGATGCTCCGGGGTTAAAATTACTCCTGATTGCATTATCCCGAAACAAACACTAAGGGCACTTAGTTCTGATTGGAAACATTTTTAGAAAATCAAATTATTTCTTCTTTTCAATGGAAATTTGGGTAATTTGATTAATAGCGTTTATTGATTAAGATCTTGTGAACGTGATAAAACCTTTGGTTTCTTAACATTTCCTGATCCACATTGATTAATGAAAGCTTTCTGGTAATATTGCATCAGTGATAATCACATGAATGCATGAAAAAGAAATGAAATTTTAATTAAATTTCATCAGAAACTAGCTCCAAAATTGTGGCACAGATGTTAAAATGACACATGTCAATTTGGTACAAGCACTGAGTTGCGATTTGTTTCCTGGCGGGGGGGGGGGATGGGATTATAGTCGTGCACAGTACACACTTCTTGTAAGTACTGTATTGGTATACAGGACATGTATAGAGGTGAAATTAAAAACTAATCCATGAAAACATTAAAATTTTAGGTAATTGTGTCATTCCCTAGTTCCACATTTCATCAATTTTTAAAGTCACACAAACTGTGTATCTTCATGAAAGTGCTACAAGTTATCTAAGAGAAGTAGATTTGACTTTGGGAGTGTGTTTTAATAGGTAAAAAAGAAAACTGAAAAGGCACATGTATGCTTTTTTAATGATCTGCTTTATTTGGCTCCAATTATAGCGCGCTAGGAAAGTTTTGTGAGTATGTGATCGACCTGCCACGGTCGTAAGTTGACCTCAGGCTCTACAATTAGCCTGCATAGCCTCTTAACACCATTAGGCTCTTAGTGTAAAAACTGTGTGGAGATATGTTCATGTCTACAGTGTAGTTAGTCATACAGCGTTCACACAAAGACCCTCATACAAGAAAAAATATGTGGCAGGCGTTGCAGACTAATTGGTAAAAAGAGTCACTATTTATGACCAAAGCAGGTCGATTATGTAATCTCAAGAAACTTTTCCATGATAGCATGCTTCAGGTGGGGTCTATGCAGCAGACGTTTAAGGTACACCCGGATTTATGGTTGACACATGTTCAAAACAATTGATAATAAACTACCCAAGTTACACCTAAAAGTTACACAATATAAACTTGAATGCCATCCTGAATATATTCATAATGTATTCAGCCTCTGAAGAAGATCCTGCTAGGATCGAAACGTCAGGCCCTCTTATTATTACACAATATATATGTACATATCTATAAGTTTTATACGTTAAATACAATTCTGTGTCCTTAATCCAATTAGGAACAATGGACATGATAAATGCTTCTGTGCAATTAAGCTACACTTTACCTATGATATACAGTAACAATCATAAAATTATATATTGCTTAATGGTTTGTATGCACTGAAGATTTAAGACTGAAAATGAACTGTTTCCTGTAGGACATCAGGATACAGGAAATGAGATATGACAGCTACTGTAGGCCCCTTCAGCCATGCAGGCTGTTGGCTGTAGTCTGCAGTATGTAACATTGGTAATCAGTGATCTAGTTTCAATAATTGGTTGTCAGAGTCGAAAACTGTGTGGACTTTTAAGACAAGACTGCAGTTATTGGTTGTAGCAGTACTGGCACTGCTGTATATATGTATACAGAATGAGTACATCCATGCATACAGTTGAAAGGGTCGACCAAAATATTCCTGTATTTGACAAATTTTTTCTTGTTCCGTAAATTAATACTTACACATGCAGTAATACTTATAGGCTTGAAGTAAAACTGCTGTAAGGTATGACAAGCTTAAACATAATTACTATGCCGTTATTTAATTATATGACTGTAATACGCCACACATTCCCGTGTGTTAGTTGCTTGAAATCAAATCCTTATAATCTCCCGAGATACATCATTCCCAATCATTCTTCTCTTTTTTCCCAACTGGAAGTTGGAATGAATCTCAAGTGGAAATTGGACTGACCGAATAATTATAATAGATGATAATACATCAAATATCCAACTTAAAATACTGTAATATGATCACCCTGCAATGTAACACAGTACTTACTGTACTGTATGTTAACAGCACTGTATACAGTTAACAGCAGACCATGGCATGTAGCTACTGGTTTTTATCAACATCTCAATGTTACTTTCATAGAACTATCATTCTTAATCATTCTTAACCTTTGCAATATAAGAAACACAGTACATAGTAAGCACTAGATAGAGCATACTGTCAACAGCAGACCATGGCATGTACAGTAGTTACTGGTTTTCATTTCCCAATGTTACTTGCATAACTATCATTCTTAATAGTTCTTCTCTCTCCATTGTCGCGACAGGGCCGAAGTCCACATTCTTGTCAACGATAGTAACGACAACGCTCCCCGGTTCATCTCGCCGTCTTACGAGGCGACCGTCAACGAGGGTGCCGTGTCCACAGACTTCCTGCAGTTGGAGGCTGTCGACGATGACTGTTCCGAGGCTAATTCTGTGATATGCAGCTACGAGATCGTCACACCGGATGTACCATTCTCAATCTCAGCTCAAGGTATGGCATCGTTAAAACTATTAAATGACAGATCTAAAGTTATGCTGTGCACTTGTTCCATCCAGTGTGCATGGCTAAAGTGAAACCTACGTGCATATAGATGCATGGATATAAGTTATGCAGGGGGAATAAATCACAACATGATTTTATACCAAATGCAAGGTAATAACTGTTTAATAAAGTCACATTTTTAGCTTGCCTTTAATAGGTAGTGGCAATCTGGCAAGTTTGGATTGGTTTTTGCTATAAGATAATGTATCAGAGATTTATTCCATGTGATGGTGGATGAAAGGGATGAAGTGTTTGGGGCTAGGGGAGGGGGTAGGGATATGGGGAGGGGCAGGGAAACGGGAAGGCAGAGAGGAAGATAAAGGAGAAAATGATAGGCTGAAAGTCTAAATAAATACATATTCTTGGTTATAAATATAAAGTTGATTACTACATGATAACTATCACCATCACAACACAGAATATTCAAAAGGGTATAATACTGTACCTGTCTGATCTTTTTCAAAACTTTTGATGGAAATGAAATAGAAAAAGGGATAGAACGAAAAATGAAGAAGAAAATCACTTTAAATAAAATGAGATAGGAAAGAGTTCTTCAGGAATGGGAGGAAGAGGAAATCTTCATCAAATAAAATGTTTGCAAAAACTTGTTTAACTATTTCATTAGATGTCAAACAAATAAAAGTTGCCTAGCTGTAAACATAACAAAATACAGAAATATTGAAAAAGAGAAAGACCAATGTACTTTAGTCCAAAGAGAAGAAAAACGAGTAGGGAGAAAAAGGTAAATAATTCAAAGGGATAGGTGATAAAAGGATGAGAACCTTGTTGTTTATTTATACAGCTGTCTTTTCCCCAACATGATAGATCGAATGCCCCAAACAGTTTCCAACAAAACCGTCATGTCAGTTTGGGGACAACAATTATCCGTTTTGAATAATATTCATCTGATTGCTCGGTTACGTTTCGTCCAGCTTTTAAAAGATAGAAATTAAAAGGCGAACCCTGTAGGGCACATTAGATAAAAATGCAATCAATTGAATAACTCGTTCATTTCCTGGGCTCATGAATCGGGATGGTTTGGAGATAATTGAAATTGTTTTGAGGATATTAAGTATGCTTCTGTTGATGGGTTTATTGTTGTGGAAGCTGCAGATGAATACTGTATATACAGTGAGGAGATGTACAGTACAAGTGAACTTTGTCCAAAGTCTGTCTGGACTTTTTGGTTCCTTGCTTTAGCAAAAGGAACCTATGCAGTCAGGTTGGCGTATGTGTGTGTGTATGTATGTATGTATGTATGTATGTATGTATGTATGTATGTGTGTGTGTGCGTCTGTGACACTTGCTTGGGTACGCTCTATCTCAATAAGGGAATGTTGGATTGAGGCCAAACTTGGACTATAGATCCGCCATATGGAGAAGGTGTGCCCTATTGTTTTTGGTGCCCACAAAGGTCACCAAAGGTCAGTTATGGTCCAAAAACCAAAAATATTAAAACTGCAATAACTCCCAGTGCCAATGTGCGACAAGATTGATATTTTGGGACAAGTTGTGAACTGGTTAGGGGAGCATTTTCAAACTTAACGGTCATGTGATCCGAGGTCACCAAAGGTCAATTAATGATAAAAAACTAGTATTTTTGCAATAACTTGAGAACGAAATGTCTTTTAGGGTTGGGAGTTGCCTCAATGTAATCCAATTGTCGACCCGCATCTGGGTGACCCTTGACCTCAATTTGACCTCTGGTGACCTTTTCGTGTTTTTGGGATTTTTACAGTTTCGATGCTATTTTCAGATGTCAAAGGTACCTTCTGATCATAAATGTCAACAGGTTGACCCCGTGTGACCTTCGTGTGCGAAGTTATATGGGGTCAAAGTTTTTAGGTCGGAGTTAGGATGGTTGTACAGACTTTTCGTTTTGTTTTTTGGAATCAGGAGATTAAACTACATCTGAAACCAAGGTCAAAAGGTCAAAGGTCACATTAGAAAAAATGTGCTTATTTCGGGAGGAAACGAGCAAAAAAGAAAATGTTTGGTTTTGATGCTAGATTTGGATATCAAAGGTACCTTCCGATCAAAAATGTCAATTGGTTGACACCCGTGTGACCTTCGTGTGCGAAGTTATACGAGGTCAAAGTTAATTTTCAGACATTTAATGCAACAACTCCCAGTTCCAAGGTGTGACATGGTTGATATTTTTGGACAAGTTGCAAATGGTATAGGGGAATACTTTCAAACTTAACGGTCATGTGATCCGAGGTCACCAAAGGTCAATTAATGTCAAAAAACTAGTATTTTGGGGGTAGAAAATGGGCAAAGAAAAAATGTTTGAATTTCCATAGTTTGATGCTCTAATTTAGGTCTCATCAATCAAGAATGTCAGTAAGTTGACCCAAGGTGACCTTTGTATGTTAAGTTATATGAGGTCAAAGTTAATTTTCAGACATTTAGTGTAATAACTCCCAGTGCCAAGGTGTTACACAGTTGATATTTTGAGACAAGTTGCAAATGGTATAGGGGAATATTTTCAAACTTAACGGTCATGTGATCCGAGGTCACCAAAGGTCAATTAATGATAAACTAGTTTTTTTGCGATAACTTGAGAACAAATTGTCCGTTAGGGTTGGGAGTTGCTTCAATGTAATCCAATTGTCGACCCGCATCTGGGTGACCCTTGACCTCAATTTGACCTCTGGTGACCTTTTCGTGTTTTGTGGATTTTTTACAGTTTCGATGCTATTTTCAGATGTTAAAGGTACCTTCTGATCATAAATGTCAATAGGTTGACCCCTGTGTGACCTTCGTGTGCGAAGTTATATGAGGTCAAAGTTAATTTTCAGACATTTAATGCAATAACTCCCAGTTCCAAGGTGTGACAAGGTTGATTTTTTTGGAGTAGTTGCAAATGGTATAGGGGAATATTTTCAAACTTAACGGTCATGTGATACAAGGTCACCAAAGGTCAATTAATGATAAAAAACTAGTATTTTTGCAACAACTTGAGAACAAATTGTCCGTTAGGGTTGGGAGTTGCTTCAATGTAATCCAATTGTCGACCCGCATCTGGGTGACCCTTGACCTCAATTTGACCTCTGGTGACCTTTTCGTGTTTTGTGGATTTTTACAGTTTTGATGCTATTTTCAGATGTTAAAGGTACCTTCTGATCATAAATGTCAATTGGTTGACCCCCATTTGACCTTCGTGTGCGAAGTTATTTGAGGTCAAAGTTAATTTTCACACATTTAATGCAATAACTCCCAGTGCCAAGGTGTGACAAGGTTGATTTTTTTGGACAAGTTGCAAATGGTATAGGGGAATATTTTCAAACTTAACGGTCATGTGATCCAAGGTCACCAAAGGTCAGCTAATGTTAAAAAAGTAGTATTATGGGGGGAGAAAATGGGCAAAGAAAAAATGTTTGAATTTTTACAGTCATGCTCTATTTAGGTCTCGGTCGATCAAAAATGTCAATTGGTTGACCTCCGGGTGACCTTTGTGTGTTACATACAAGTTCAAAGTTAATTTTTTGACATTTAATGCAATTAAATCTCAATGCCAAGGTGTGACATGGTTGATATTTTGGGACAAGTTGTGAATGGGGTGGTGGAACATTTTGAAACTTAAAGGTCATGTCATCTGAGGTCACCATTGTTATCATATCTGTTGACACGCTTGTAGGTCTCTTATATTTCTTACATTTTCGACGCCATATTTAGATCTCAAAAGTGCCTTTTGATCAAAAATCCGATCACATTTTGTGATCACAAAAGTGTTGGCTATAGTGTTGGTTACTTTATGGGAACATGTAGGACCACAATTATTTGGACTATTTCAGCCCAATCTTGCTTGATAATATTATGTGTATTGTCATATACCCCAAGCAAGGAACCACAGTGCCCTTGGGCTCTTGTTATAATTCATTTAGTTTAGTAGTTGGTACTGTATGGTCAATAATGTATATGCAGGTGCCATATATATGCAGGGAATAATTTAGTATTTAAATATATAATTATGTAGCATATTTTTTAGCCACTTCTTAAATTTGCTGTTCCCTAGCTCTGTGCTCCATACTTCAACACTGTGTACTGTCTGTCATATACTTGTATTAATTCCAAAGATAAATGATTCATATATCATAGACTTTTAACCATGTATAATTATACATATATATATAATATATATATATATATATGTATATATATATATATATATATATATATATATATATCAATATACATGTCATGCACACATATACACATATATTTGCTAAAACTAAAAAGCCTGTTGAAATTTCCATACTGAGCTGTGTTCTGTTCTATTAAATTGTACACTGGGCTGTCAATACAGTTCCCATTGTGTATGTATATATTTCTCGGGCATCACTCTGAAATGTCAATGCCAATAGGCATATTTTCTTTTGGTAAATTGAAAAATACACAGAGGGATAATCAATATGGATTGAGCTCACCCACAGTAATGTGGAAGAAAAGAACTTAGGTCTTCTTGATTAGATTAAAGGATGTATCTTTTACCTTCCGGAGACTTTATATAGATTGATTGAGAGCAGCTTAGTGGATCTCCTGAAAATGAATAAATATATAATATTCTGTTTTTTTTTTTGCACATCTCATCTAATGCATTCAAATTATGCTAAATACCATTGGGAAATTACCTTGTCTCTTTCATTTGAAGTCAATATTTTTTTTGTGAAAAATTGTGAGAAAAAAATGACAGTTATGGAGCTGTTGGATATGTGTGAGCAAGGAGTTTCAGCTGGCATGTGTGAGAAAAAGGACTGTCATAATTGGCAAAATGCCAAATTAAGTTTTTAAATGTAGTTACTATATAATTATAATAATGAAATTTGTAGTTGAAAAAAATGAAAACTTTATAAATTATATATTTAACTTTATATCAAATTAATCAAATCAAATATTAAATAGTGTGTACATATATAGTACACATCTCTCTCTCTTATGGAGCTATTAATTTGTCCCTACTGTATATTATTCCCCTGTAATCTACAGTACAAAGCTTAGCACAAGCATTTACTTATCACCTACTTTGATCCCATTATACCTTCTCTGGATCACTACCCATAACTTATAACTTGATCCTTCCAAATTCGCCAATTAATGACACTAGCCCGATCATTGCACATACCTGTACCTGTATTTACAGCTAGCTAGATTGAGCTCTGTTTGTTGTTATCTGATGTCTGATTTAACAATGAGTTAATTAATAGCGAGCATCTAGTTTACTGTGATCCCTGATGGTGCATCTGCTCTTCATCCCTTCATCTGTTCTGATCCCTTCACATTTTCTGATCCCTTCATCTTTTCTGATCCCTTCATCTCCTCTGATCACTTAAGCTCCTCTGATCCCTTCATCTCCTCCGATCCCTTCATATCCTTTGATCCCTTCTTCCCCTGTTATCCACTGCAGGCCATGCACTTCTAACCATTTCAAAATCGCAAAAGAAGAATAAAAAAGAAAAAAAAGAGTGACACAATTTTGAATTACAGCAGGTATATGTCACCTCAAAATTAATTCTGCACTTTTGCTGATATAATATTATTGTATACACCATCCCCACAACTGTTAAAACAAATTATGTAAATGATTTGTATTGCTTTTATTGTGTAAGGAGTTAACAACACTTGAATAGTTTTGCAAAATATGATACTGTGTTACATATATATATGCTTAACAAGTTGTATTACACTGTAGTATTGTTGATGTGAAAGTACAGTAGGAATAGGTTATATAGTATCATCGCTTCTTATACAGTATACAAACCTAAGCAAGATAAATTACAGGCTACTATATGAACTTAGAATAAATTACTTTATAAGCATTGCTGACCGCACAACCCTGAGGTTCAGATTAATTTCCTAGTATCTATGGTCTAAGAAAGGATTTTTCATAGCAGAAGTTTGAAGTTTATGCTGAGAAGTAGCTCATCTCAAAAAATTTGAAAGAGCAGTCGACAGGCTAGCTGGCCTCTGAAGCAACTGTGATAAACGACCAACCATTGCTAATATCTTTTCATATTTTAATGAAATACCAGCATAGTCAGATCAAACACAGAAGCAGTTAAATAGCCAGTGGTTTAGCTACTACCCTGGAAGTTTCTAATTGGACAGGCTATAAAAACAATGGCTTGAGGACGGAGTAGTGTAGACCATGGAAACTAAAGAACCATTAAAAATGAGAAACAACAATATTTGGAAAGGTGAAATTGGTCTTCCAGAGGTGTTAATCAAATAAGACAAATTCCCTGGCAGTGATTACAGTGGCTGATGAGGGGCGGACTAGGGGCGAGCAGGTGTGCAGATTACTGTACTAGCTCTCTCGCTCTCTCTCTCTCTTGAGAGGAGAACTTAAAATATTAAAAATGTTGAATCTAAAATGCATGGGTTTCTGGTTTGCAATTAGCTACATACTAGAAATACGTGGTCGGGCTTGACGAGAGTGATGAAGGTTGAAATCTTTGAACCCAATTTAAGGTGACAATTGCAGCTTTACAGCGACTTGAGTTAAGAATAGCTATATACATATACAATTGATGGAGATCTACTGTAAAGCTACTTTTAATAAGTACTACGTACAATTGTCACTTTAAGAATAAGAACTATATTCTACTAAATTTGTCCATTTATCTAGAATTAGAAGCATTCTTCTGTATAAATCCTATTGTATGAAGGTATACAGACCTCTGATCACTGACTAAGTCTGTACTCTGTACAGTATTTTCACTGCTGCAGGCTGTCAGTCACAGTAATTCCCATTATACACTATGTGTTTGAATAGGTACAGCTGAATGCTGTTGAGTATAAATCTGTACAAATAAACTCCATTAAATACAAAATGCTATTGTGTATGGAATAATGCACTTTATAAGCTGTGACTAGCTTGGAGGCTCCACGGTATGACTGTACAGTGGTGGTATAGTAGTTAGGGTGTCATACACTTTTAATACGTGACATGGGATTGTATCCAAACCATTTCGCCAGAAATCATTGTGAAAAGCCGTCATTTAAGAATTTTCCTGAAGAAAGAATGCCTACCATATACCCTGCATTGAAATGAACAAAGTTTGGCAAATTTACTGTTGCAGGCATGTACAATGGGACCATATAAATGGGCACAATTGATGTGCATCTTATAGTATATGAAGAACTGACAAAGTATATTGAGATTTGTACTGCATGTGTGGAGATTTTACTCAGTGTTAACTGTAGGGTGGTGGCATCGGTATATACCATACAGTGTTCATGATACAATAAATATATACTTTTGAAACAGCTGTCTACACAGTTGCTTTCGATCAATCTTCTTAATTGATTCTTATACTAAATGCACAAACAAAGAAAAATCAGAAAACTTCATGACGAGGAAAACTATAAAGAAACTAGAACATTTTGAAATTTGATGAATATTTTGATGCGTTTTGAAACTAAAATCCCTAAGCAATTCCTAAGCAAAGGAGTCTAGCTTGACTGTAATCGAGTTTCACATTTCAAATAACGCGGAAATAATTATACAGCCAACCAATTTGGTTTTCTTTAGTATTTGTGATTACTGCTGAAATGGAGAGTCTGAAATAATGAGACTGGAATGAAATTGTTAGCAACTTGGAGCTCATTAACAGAATGTTAATGGATAAAACAAAATAATACATCTAGGAGGATTTTTCACTTCAAGATCGATTGTAGCCAAGTTGTTTTGAGATATCAGTGGGGTTGGTATACATTTGCCAAAGAAAGCTAAATAATTAAGGAACTAACATTGTGAATGTTAGCTTCTGGTATTGTCCTAAGTTATAACCTGTCTCGAGTAACTTTATGTACCCCCCCTCCCCCCAAAATAATGGAAAAAAAACAAAACATTAGGGATAATGATTAGAGATTTCAATTTTCCATTGTAAATTGTGAGATTTATAAACAACTATGGACCAATCCACTAGACTTGTATTGTTGTTGTTCTCATACTTGCATAAATGCATGTCACATGTACCTCGATCATATTCACCATCATGGAATTTTTATATTTACTACGCGTCTCGCTTTAATACCTGTCTCCCCATGACCTTAGCACCCTCGTTCTTGGTTATGGGTTTTGGGATAATACTCCTATGTGTAGGCCTACTTGTGGTACTTTTTGAAATTAAGTGTAGATATGACAGCTCTAATTGTGCAAGATAAAGTACCCATGCTTGCATTTAAAGCCATTGCACTGTTACTCATAACAGGGTGAATTGTACTTCTGTACTTGTAGTGTGTACTACAGCAGTATATTTATATGGATATTAGTGCACTTAGATTAAGTACCCATTTACTAGCTTTTAGAGCCATTACACTGGTACTCATAACAGGTGGAAGTCTACTTCTGTACTTGTAGAGTGTACTAGTATCTTTATATTTATATGGATAGTGGACTTAGATTTAGCTCCCATATACTCGTACTTAGAGCCAATTGCACTGTTACCCATAACAGGTGTAAGACCTTATCTGTACTTGTAGAGTGAACTAGTATATTTATATTTATATGGATACTAGTGCACTTAGATTAAGTATCCATATAGTCACATTTAGAGCCATATTGCACTGGTACTCATAACAGGTGTAAGACTACATCTGTACTTGTAGAGTGTACTTAAGTATCTTCATACATTACTGTTTGGAATTGCAAAAATCTTAATTGTATGTTTTCAATTGTCTATTTAACTTAGTCTCTACATGTTTACATACTCCATTATTGCATTCACTATTTGCATGACTCACGAGAAACGTCACAATTATTTTCGGTATCATTTACCAACTCAGCGGGTTTTGTGTTTGTTTATGTAGCATTCATACTACGTGTTCCCTGGCCATGCAGCAGCCTGTAGTCTCAGCACTGTTTACAAGCACTATAACCCTTAACTATCCATCCACATCTATCTGTACATATGAAACAGAGATGTACGTTTGTGTTTGATGTCACAGTTCGTTAATTTCAGAGCCTATCAAGATCGTTATAATGTAAACTCATCAATGTCCTTGCGAGATGACAGAAGTTGTTTATTATAGATATATGTCTCCATCTTTTTCTTTGCTTTCCTGCGTTTTTGCATGGCACCCATTTTCTGTCTGTTTCACTATTTTGTTCGATGTTCCAATAATCAATCTTTGTCTCTTGAGGAGCCTTCTGCTGTCGTCTTGAGTTGATGAATAAATTACGGCCGTTTCTGCTTGGCGAGCTTGATCACCAAAAAAAAAAAAAAAAAAAAAAAAAAAAGGTGAAGAGAGAGTGTTAAATATCAAAATAGCAGAGGGTAATGATCGCTCAAGTGGCACAGAATGTTTCCAATGCCGAGAGATTTCTTCGCAAATGTCAGTTAAAGTACAAAAGGCTTTTTTTTTGGTTAATCTCTCGATGAGATCTGTATGGAGCTAAGTATAAATATGTTCTCAAATTGTTAAAGAACATCTTTGGAAGCGTATGATTTGTGGATGACCAATTAGATACATTTTGATATGAAGGCCTTTGATAGTGAAACATGTTTGTATCTTCATTGTTACAATGTATGTACATGTTCAAATACCAGTAAATTTTACCACTTATCATGTAGAATTATTGGGTTGGACAATTAACTTTTGTGCCTATATGTATCCGTGGTGAATATTAGAGTAAAAACTTAAAAGGGAAAGTGACCATGCAGGTGCTGGCGAGGATTAGAGCCTGGCTGCTGGTTAGTTATTTTAATAAGTACTGTAACTTTAATATTTTTGGAAAACAATAACTTGAACAGTATGCAATATAAGTAAAATAATACAAAATTAAATTGTACATTTTTTAGCAGTTATACATGCTGCACACAGTTACAGGTCTGTATGGATATACCCAGAACTATTATAATTATATTATTATTGGCATGGTATGTGTGCTTAAGAATCCATCTGGTGACATACTTCCATGAGGCCTAGATACACACACACACCCTCTATATATGTCTCTGAACAAAGTACAGTAATGTGTATAGGCCTGCGTATTTCAGTGCTACGATATACTATTGGCATGCATATAGCTGGACTGTATTGTTCATACAGCAGTACCTGCATAATTATGCTTTCATCTGGTGAAATATGTTGACCTGTTTAAATGTGTTTGAAGATGTTTAAATCTCTACACTGAAGTTATTGAACAGTACATGAATATATAGACCTATGCATAGGAGTGTACTGTATATATATATGTACCACATGAACTGTGTTTACTCTCCAGGGAGAATTACTTAAATACATTACTTCAAGTGCATTCTATATATGCTCTCGGGAATTCTTGAGACAAGTGTCAGCCGAAACGGATGTGTTTGGTTTCTTCACTTAAAAGCGTCATTGATGTACTCGATAAATTCCATCCAATAAGTAATGTACGGATTCCTACTGGGAGAGTGAGGGGCCTCCAAAGGATAGGCTGTATGAATGTGATGCAACTGTATTAAATGTATTTACACTATATACTATAGTGAAGCGTGTGAGATTGAATCAGTGCCAGTATACTATGCATACTGACATTGCATATGACTGTCACATGTCAACAGTAACCGTTAGCTTAATGTTAGCCTCTGAAGATAATATCGCTATGGTAATGTCAGGCCCTCTAACTCTTAAACATTTACCAACATAGGGTTTTTGCAGTAGATATGCAATTTGCTAAACATTTTTGGCTCTCTTTGATTTATATTTAGTAACTAATGTAAAGAGAGCGAGAGATGGAGAGAGGGAGGGAGGAAGAGAAAAGAAGGGGAGGAAGGGATGGAGGAAGGTCGGGAGGGAGAGAAAAGAAGAGGAGAAATTTAAGAGACTTAGTACAAGTATGAAAATTATACCTTAAAATTGAACTAAATGCATTATGTGTGTTACAGTACATCACAATACAAAGTACACATACATGTATACACATGTACACTAAATGACTCTTAAGTGTGGTCACTGGTCAGATAAAAACAAGTCATATTGATGTTTTTCTTAAATCAAATTTATTGATTCTGTATATGCAGATAATCTTTCATTGTTTATTTTATCGATTTTGGCAAGCAATTGCAAGGTTAATTATAGTTATTCTGTTTAACTTAAATTAGTAACTAAAACAAACGTCAGAAAAAAAATGAATATATGGTAGAAATGATATCCGACTAATCCCATAATTTGAATTTAAGAAAATATGTAATCATATACATTCAAACTTTTTTTTTTTGGCTGTTATTTATTACTCTTTCCTTACTTCTATCTCATACTTTCTAGATTACACATATTAGCAAGTTTCTATAAATCATTCCATATATTATCTCCCAAGATCTGTTAAAACAATTGCTAGAAAAACATTGGCCACTTTCCTTAATTGTTTCTGTCTGTTCTGTTTCTACAGGTTGGTTATCAACAACAGAAGTTTTAGATGTCATCGAGCAGAATTATATCCTGGCTGTGGTGGCAGCAGACTGCAGTCATAGACAGAGCGAACCAGTCATAGTCACCGTTCATGTCGGTCATGTCTGCGCACCCGGATGGAAAGGTAAATTATCAAATGTGACAAGAGAAGAACAGGCATTAAATCCCCCACCTCTATCCCCATCCAACCCCCATCTCTACCCCCATCCCGGGCTCCCATATCCCATCCCACCCCAACCTCCCATATCCCCCAAACTGTATAAATTTGCAATGTAATTGCAGCACAGGGGAGACCACTGTACTGTGCGCCGTTATATTGGTTGTATTGCAGTAGGCCTATTAGCTTACAGGTGAAGTACATCATAGTTTTATTAAATATACAGAGCAAATAAATAGAAATTAATGTATTTGGTCCAACTCGACATTGCATCCAAGCTGTGCCTAAAGTGGGCCTGGGAATTAGCAATGTGTTCTGTTTTACAATTAAGTTCTGTCTCGTTCATTATGCTATAAATCTCAGCCTTTGTAACATACCGTTAATATCTTTGCCTGGTCCCCGAGATAATGCCTGTCACTGAGCCAATTTGAATTCATATACTGTACCTCACAGTTACTATTAGACTGAATTCTGCAAGGTTTCTAGCCGACCAATCAAATTGTCAGATTATAAGTTACCCTTTAAAAGTATGAGGAAAGAGGTTGTTTATATTTACACCTTGGGGGCTTAATTATAGACACATATGGTGGGGCCACATAAGTAATTTGTTACATATGTATGCATGTATTTTGCTGAGTGGACAATATTTTGCTCTAAAAAAGGCACATTGCAGTGTCATTAAAAGTACAGAGACGCTTGACTTCTCATATTCCCAAACTTTGAGATCATGTTTTAATAAGTACTGGCAAATTGTGGTTTATGCACCATACAGGGCAACGATGTGTTTAGATTAATGATACTTGTAGCTGAAATGTTGCTTTGAAGGGAAAACACATGTCCTGTGGACCACAACTTTTTAGCCCTTTGTCTTGTACCTGTCATCGAATCTGAAGAAAACTTGAAAGAAAAAGCTTTAAATCTCATTACCTAATTTAGGATAAAGTAACTCCAGATGGCTGTTTCTATTTTAAATGAAGACAGCAAGAAATTTTTGGGAATTTAGGTTAGAGTTGCAAATACAGACCTTCAAAATTTCACTTTGATGTGACCTAGACTGTCACTTGTGTGCCCCCTCTCATAAAACAACCTCTGTGGTTTATCAATCCAGTCCTCATTAAAGTTAAAGAATCAGAAAACATATTCAAGTTAAATTTCTATTGAAACCATTCCTTGAAAATAGTTCTATCACTGGAAAAAAAAAGGAACAGAAAAAAATCCAGAAAAGGAAAACGAATATAATGTCGTTAATAAGGATCTGAAAATTTGTGTAACGAACTGGCAATTTCTCAGAATTGAAAATCCTTCTCTCGTGCTGTGCAATCTATTCATCAGAAATTAGTGCTGGTATTACACTCCACAACATTTAATTGTCACTTTTTGCGCACACAAATTGAAGCCAGAGATGTACACAATAGGGAAACCGATAACTTTTAAGCCTTGTCACTTGTTTTTGTCTGTATTCTGAGAGGTCAGTAGGGGTCGTGGGAGAGAAGCAGTGAGTCACACAGACAGTGGGGATAGAAAAGTGAAAACACAGCTGCTCTGATCAGTTTCGCTGATCTCTGGCGAGGAGGAGCTGGATTTAAAGATTGATCATGTTTACGTTTTTCGATCATTTGGACAAGGAAAGTGAATTGTGTCTGGTTGGCAGACAATGAAAAACTAAGCGAAAAGATTCAATAATTTCACGCACCAGCCAGTTGCTATGATTTATGAAGTTAAGACCCCCCCCCCAATATCTGAACTGATATGTTCATCACAGTATATTCCAAAAGATGCTGTTTAATTGTAGCTTATAACAGGTACGTGTTTGGCCTGGTGATGGAAGCCCTGGATTTCTATAATGTCATCTATTATATAGGTTTAACATGAACAGACTTAAATGTAATGATTCAATATATACATGTATGTTTATATAGTAATATACATTGTTCAACTCAGTCCAGAGTATCCTGGTGACTTATAACTGCTAAACCCCCCTACCCCCACCCCCCCCCCCCCCTCAGTTCTGTCTTATACATCCACCGTTTCATTCTACCACCAAAAGTGTCTTAAAGTACACAGTACATTGCTACATTACTCATTCTTCCATGAGGTAAAATTGTTATGTACATACATCCCTTGCAATGGTAAGAGAATATACAGGCTAGTTGTGATAGGAAGTGAATGAATACTGTAAGGTGGTTGTTATGTTCACCATTGGAACGAGATGGGGGAGATGTTAGATAAGTGGATTGAATGTATAGGCATGCCTGAGTATATAGGTTGTAATCTGACGTACTGTACTCTAGAATGAGTCACCCTTTTATGGAATCAACTTATTTTGAAATTTTGGTATTAATGTCACTAGTTGGTACCCATACCTGTTCTACACAAAAATAGTGACACTTTGTAGATTTCTGATTAGGGTTTAGGTAATTTTGCTCCGGATATTTGCTTCAGGAAAGAGATAATCCCTTACTCTCCCCTCCGCCACCCACTATATTAACCCCATATATGATTATTCAAGGTATAGTCCTTTCTTTTCATTGCTCTATTGCAGGCCTACAGTACAGTTACATGTTTGACCTTTATTCTAAACCAGTCATATCCTGTCATTGTCCTACAGTAGGTAGTTACACTTTTAGTTGTGCTGTGGTCTCAGAAATCAGTGGTTAGGTGGAAAATCTTTGTCGCATTTCGGCGGTAGTTGTTTCAGTATCTACATAAATACCGTACGCAGTGACGTAGATCAGACACAAAAAATTGACCATGTAAGGTATGACTGCAGGATGTTTTCATTGCTAGGAAACATTACTAAACAATTTCCAAGCTCTAGTGGAAAAACATATTAGGGGAAATGTCCCACACAGGGATATATGTAAATCTTAGCGATTATTCGTTACTAAGCCAAAACGAGAGCAGAGTTTGGCTAATTACACTAGAAAGGATCAAATGCATCGTTAAGACATTTAAAAACTGTGTCATTGGCACCAGATACAGTATGTTGAATGACACCAACTGCATGTCAATCTTAGTTCTTGTATTGGTGTATCCAAATAAATTACAAGCTTTCTCTGATATAGCTGACAAAAAAATGAGGTGGCAGAACTGGTTACATGGGGGGGGTGGGGTTGGGGGGATATAGGGGTGCAATCATTACAACATTTGAAAACTGTCATCTGCATCAGATATGTTGAATGAAACCAACTGTATGTAAATCTTAGTTCTTGTATTGGTGTTTGCAAATTAAGTGCAAACTTTCTCTGAAAATAAGGAAACGTACAGGACTGGCTATATGGAGGGGGGGGGGAGGGATATAGGGGTGCAATCCTATACATCACCAGTTTGGTAGGCTAGGTTGCTTTGAAAAGTGCTTTAGTAGAGTAAGAGACAACTAGTAACTATCATATTGCTTACTACTACTGTATGTATTCCCAAACCAGTAGGTCTAAGAAATTTGTCTGACAACTGAAATTGATGCCAATAGATGTTAACTCATTTCCAACGTATTATTCGAGCCAAGTTAGCCTATAAAATCAGAGAGGTATGAATTTTTTAAATGTTCGTGTTCCTAAATAAAAACAGTGTGTTAATATTTTTAGGCTTCAAAGTACAAACTCTGTTGACATTGTCAAAAGCACCTGTCAAAATCTGAGCCAAATAGTGTAATTGGTACAAAAAGATGGGAAAATTTCTTGTTCAAACAACTTGAATAAACTTCATTTCCTTCCTTCAATACTACTACACCAACCCACCGCCCCCCTCCCTCTCTTCCCGACCAAAATAGATTGATAGTTGTTGTGTCAATATTGCAACATAGTAACAATTTCCTGTAAAGTCCCTACAGATATGTTCATGAGTTTTCTGTCTTGAACATTCAACGCAGATTAAAAGTCAGTTTCTGCATGGAATCTGATGATTACAGATAAAATTATTTTTTCATTAAATGTTAATATCAAATCCAGCTCCCTTAATTTGGCCTTTGGGCTATATAGCTTGCAATTGCAGCTAAAGTACTTGAACAATTCCCATATCATATCATACAGTACCTGATACTTTGCGTACACATATATATGTTTAGTTTGACAAAAAAATTCCATTTATTAAAAAGTACATTATTCAACTCCTACATGCTTTCACATTACATGATTACAGGAACAAAAAGTCTGAAATTTGTCATTGTAGTGGAATCTTGTGCGAGAATGATATTTCTTACCTGAGCTGGAAGAAGAAGGGACAAAAAAAAAAAAAAAAATTAATAAGAGAGTCGACCAGTCTGTGCGGAATTTTTACCGCTTCAAGGACGAATCCATGTAAGAGTGCAATTGTCCCGAGTATATACGATTCCCGAGCAGCCTTATATTTGTAAATGTTTCTCCTTCTCTCAGCTTTTCATTTCAAACTTGATTTAACTCGGTTGGGTTAAGCTTTTGGAAGTAATTCCTCGATACTGACGTAAGCGGATATGAGTCTCCGAGATGTAGGACAACGTGATAGTCATTTCGATGCATATGAGAGGAATTTTAAAAGTTTATGAGAAAATTATTTCGTACTTCTTTATCGAAATTAAATGGTGCAAGACTGGGAGATGAGTGTCCATGCATGCACACTTGGCCTTTGGCTGGGGTGCAATTAACTGTGATGTTTACTGCTGCTTGTAACGGACGTACATGGATCTCTGTTTCTCGCCGACCACGAGCTGAACATTTTGATTACTTCGTTCATTTAAAAAAATTGGAGGCAAATGATATCATGAATGGAGAGGGAATGGAAGGGAGAGGGTGGGGAAGGGGGGGTAGGTGAGACTTTTGTTGGAAGAGGGATCGAGATTGGGGGTTTCATATATACATACACGTATGCATGCAATTTGAACCATGAGATGTACAGAATGTCGTTGCATTAATGCATTTGGATCTAATTAACTTCTCTCCATATCAGATGCTGTAAGCAAATAGAATATGTATGGCAGTGCCGATATGTCAACACTATTGAGAAAGTCTCAAGAACAAACATCAATTTGCAGCTAGCCTATCACAATAATATTCCAGAGACACCTAGCCTAGCTTTATTTTACATATATGATGAAAGTCGTTGCATTTTAAAAATCCTGTTCTGTTATTAATTGTAGGCTATAATTATTGGCAAATTGTGTGTTTTGGGATGAAATTTGGGGGGAAAAATTTGCTATTCTCCTCTAGAATATATAATTGCTCTAGTTTATCAATAACAGGTAAAGAGTTACAATAACAAGTGAAGAGTGAAATATTTTTATACATGGTTTTGGAAGTGCAACTGTCTTAATTCATAAGATTTACAATTTCTCAGTCACTTAATTGTGTGCAGTTTGAAAATTGTGGGTCAGTTTACCATAGTTTTGAGAATTCTCGGTCATCTCATATTAAGGATGGAAAATTCTTGTCCTTACATGTATGCAGTCCAGAATTCAGTCAAGACCCCTTCGGCGGCACCGCCGTTTCACAAAGTTATTGATTTTTTCCCCCCCACGCTAATTTTGGTGCGTTGATGCTTGAGTGGAGTATGTACACTCCCCGGATTAGCCTGATATTTATTCGGGTCAATTCCTTCCAGTATCTAGAGAACTGCTGAAGGAAAAAAATATATATATACCAGTTAAGACGTTTGGCACTATAGAGTCACAGATCGCAAAATTGAAAACGTGGAGAAATCGATGTGCGAATTAAACAAATGGCAATAGTGCAGGAGAGGATTCGGGGCGCATCGGATTTAACGGAGAAAATACATCAGGTACACACGCGTATGCTCCCATAATCCTCTCTCCAATGAGCGCTATTGATCCAATTGGAGAGTTGATCAAACAGACCGTTTAATTCCCAGTGAGAGTGTGAATATAACACTTTCTTAAATTGTGCGCATGTACTGAACTCTGAAGATATGTGAAGACGAAATATGTGACGACGACGGAGATATATTATGAAGCAAAGAGGACTTTTGTGAATATACTGTATGCACCAAGACATTTAATGTTTTTATGTTTTTTCTAACATGAATAGAATTTATTGTTGACAAAACAGTGCATCTAGAACTGCATATGTAGATTTAATAGAGGAAGTTAACAGTTAATAATTCATTCCTCTCTGACCCTACTGTAGCTAGCTGCCTCCAACTCCATCTCCCTAACTCTGAATCTACCATTCAGAAGATCGACTTTGTAATTTATGACAGGTTTTTCTTCCGAGAGATATTTTTTCACAAAACTTTTCCTTTCGATGAAGGCGATTTTTGTATAAAAGTATAATAGTATGACTTTGTAATTGTACAAAATGGATCAGTAACAGCATGTTCTGAATTTTTTCCAGGAGAAAATGTTTTAGTAATATACCGGGGGATTTTTTTTAGCTTTTGTTTAATGGTAGTCCAATCTTCCTAAATGACCTGAATTTTAGAATTACTTTATTTGAGACATTTGGGAATTCAGAAATATAAAAATAGCATACATACAGTAGTTTGAGATATTGTGATATTATAACATGCTTACAGGTTTTTTAAAAATTTTTTAGTCACATAGTGGACAAGTTTTACGGTAACATTGTTTCAAAATTTGCTGGAAATTGTAACGTTCCATACATGTAGGTCTGTATGATAGTTGTACAGTAACTTTATTATCACAGGAAACAGTCAATAATTCCTACAGGGCATAGTACAGACAGAACCTTTTTTTCACTTTGATGTGTAAAGTCCTCCTTGCTTGTATTTCTTAGTTTTTTTGTCTGCTGTTGTAAATGTAGGTCAAAAGTATTCTTTCATACTCAAATGGTTTCTTAACCTCACTGATTCTATACTTGGTACCCCATGAAGACATCTGCTGTTGTGTAAGAAAAGTCAGTTTGATTGAGGCCACTATTGTGGATACCCTTATTCCTAATGGCTCTATAGTCACTCTTGTAAACCCCTGGCAAAACAACAGATATGAAAAGAAAAATTGAGCAAATTTGAAAAATATCTTTAAATATAGCAGTGTTTTTGATGAATAGGAATTGTTTTTTGGGGGTTTTTGAATTACTATTTCAGTCTGTTTGTGAGAGTAAGTTTATTGTTTAGAATATTTTGAGTTTATGTTGAGATATTTTCGGTAAGACTTGCCAGTATCCAAAGAAAAATTAGAAGTGGGGGGGGGAGGACAAAAAGAATTCAGATGGTCGGATGGAATTTGGTTTTAGTACAAACCAAAGTTAAATGCCTTTTTTTGTTGAAACTGCAGAATACCGTCCTTTTCTGCATACAATTGTTTTGAAAACTAATTTGAAAGGCAAAGATTTGTCTTAAGGCTTTAATTAACTGTGGTTTGGTCTAAACGCCAAGCTTTATGATCGAGACTTGAAACATATGGGCAAATCAGGCAAGGTAATTTCAGTACAAGAGAGATTAAATAACTCAACTCAAATCATTTGCTTTGTTTAACATTTCAATCTTAGACTCTCTTGGGGTTCAAGTTGAGGTTGCCCAACTTATACAGTTTTCCTTAATACCTGCTTTTTTCCGGCGAACAAATTAAACTGTTCAGTGTTTAAATGAATATTCATATGTCTAGTCACAGTTTGGTTGCTCAATTGACAGTTGATGAAAAAAAGAGTGAAAATATATTTTTCTTCTCTTCTCAATTGCCATATTATTTCAAGTATATTTCCTTTTTCATGTCCAAATATGGTGGGGCAAGTACTCTTTTCTTTTCAAGGAAAAGAAAGAAAGAAAGAAAGAAAGTAAGAAAAATTAGGTAATTAGCACAGAATTTACGAAGGTAGCTTGATGTATTCTTTTTTACTGACATATATGTTTTCAACTTCTGAACAATTTCCACATGGTGGTGCAATCGATTAAGCGATTGACTTTGTTTACACTATAGAGGCAAAAATTTCTACACTTCAAATATGATGCTAATATAGTGGTAGGTAGGACATTCTTATCTTATTGACAACCCAATTGCAGCAGTTTATCAGCCACTAAATACTGGTTAAAGGACTATTGTTAGATTAGCATAACAGGTGTTTATCATTGTAAACAAATATTACACTTGTATAGGAAGTTTTATTACTCTGGCTGTCAATTATTTTCTTTCAAATGTGTTTTTGTGTACATATATTATATGCATACACTGTGTGTGCCTAATTAGTTGTAGTATGTATATTCAACAATATTTAAGTAGATTTTAGAAAAGGTATAGAAAACTTGTAATGTTTCGCTCAACCCACACAATTCTGTGGTCGTTGGGTGACATTAATGTTGAAGTTTATGTGTGAGTAATTATACAGTAGCTGACTGCAGTACAGTTTGTGATTGTTATACAAAGTTGCTCTTTGTGCACTCCCTTAGGCCCCTCCTTAGGCCCCTTCTCCATATCACTGCATATGTATTGTCTCCCAAAAATATTCCTTGCCCCCTACTTGATCATATCATGCACTTGAAGCGATGAATCATGCATTCTCATATGGTGAAAGTGTTATGGTGAGGTAGAACTTGTCACACACCCAAGTGTGCAAAATTTACAATTGCTATCGCTCCCAGGGCATTTTAGTTGGTCATATCTACAGTGTGTGTCCCCTGGGGGCTTCCCTTTGAAAGCAGTCACAAAATGACATACACAACTATAGTCACCAGTAACCTCTTGTTACCAATTTATACAAATGAGTGAAAGAGGGTTCAGTGCCTTGCACAAGGACACAACATGGATACAGTAGGCCTAAAGATTTGGTCAGGACTCGCACCTGAATTCCTTAGATGGCAAGTCCATTGCTTTTCCAATTGTCCAGCACCTACTAGCTTATTGTGTCTGCATATCATTATTGACATATATTTATCAAAGCAAGGATTAGGGGCTGAGGTGGGGGAGAGAAAAGGAAGCGGGGGGGGGGGGATGATCTGGGTGCATAGAGACAAGGAGGAGACAGTTCATTGGATATTATTCAATTGAGTCAAATGTCTAGCATCAAGTCGCTGTATGTCTAGCATATGTCTAGCATCAAGAGCTGTATGTGTGTGTATTTTCGCTACCGAAAATTTTGAAAAAAACAAAATTTTGAATATTGGCAGTTCTCAGTCACAGTTGAGGTCTTTGATGTACCTTTATGGAAAGTTAGCACCTAATATTAGATTTTGTCACTCGGGTAATTTGATTAGATGTGTAAGAAATATTTACATCTGTCAGTCGTGGGAAATATGGTAAAACACAAATAAGAAGAGGAATTATTAGAGAGAAGAGGAGACCAAAACAATAGTTGGCAAAGCTGTAGTTGGGGTTGTCTTCTAGCTTTTTTCAAAATATATTTTAAGCTTTAAGGTAATGATCTCTTGTCCAAAAGTTAACATTTGCTTTGGTTTTGAATCCCCTTCCAACCCCTCCCCCCACTCCCCCCTCGTTACTCAAACAGGTACATGTACAGTACCTTCCAACTACAGTATGAATTCATCTGTATATTAGGTTGTTGTGTTAAATATGTCACATACAGGAATTTGACATGTACTGCATAGTACAATAGTAACACACTGTGGAATCAACTTACAGTAGCTCACCAACTTACATGGATATTCAGAGAATTATGGAATGTTCATGTTATGAAGAGTACTAATTTCTGCATTTTCAGTTTTAAATTATATCAATTTTTTACTTCACATTGTCATATAACATTCTGGAAATTATATTATACGCAGAATAGACAATGCTGCTACTGTAGTCGTCTTTGCAATATCTGCTTTTAAGGAATTTCACAATTTTTCGCATCACCTTTTGTAACCTGGATTCTATTTGAATTGAAGTTTCTATGTCATCCGTCATAGTATTCTACAGTTGAAACCATAGAGCCTACAACGAGGATCTGGTTACCACACCCCTGGCTCCCTTCTGGCTACCTTACAGGTGTTAATTCCGATACTGAATCAGGTTCATTATGCACTGTTAAGGATAACACTGTTAAGTTACTGTACCTGTGTTGAAGTCTGGAGTTAATTAGCTCACTAGACATGACAATATGATCCTCTCAAATTAAATTCCCAGAGTCTCTTACAAAGATTTGGTTACCCCTTCCCCTTTTCTCTCAGCTGCTTCTTTTCTTTCCACCTCTTCCCCTCTTCTCTATCTTCTTTACTTTCCCACCTCTTCCGGGCTCTCTTCTAGATTAATTAATACCCTATTGGTGTTCTGATAAAGATTTGTCAGGCACTAAAGGAATTGCATTTTTGTCAAACGCCTCTACCTATCGAAGGAGTTTAGTAGGCTTGTAGGGATGAAACAGCTATATATCGATAAACTCCCAAAGCCACTCAGGACTTGGTGGTCCCCATTCTCTGGCTGCCTTCCGGCCATCCCGTTGGGCCGGCGGGTTCCTTTTGTGTTTGAAAATTGTTCAACTTTAATCCTGATTACATTTGTATTACTACCCATTATCTTTTATAGAGTGTATCATAAACTGTATACTCACTCATGAAACTACGATACTCTTTAAGCTCTATGAGTCTTCTATCAATATACGGTGGTCCCCATTCTCTGTATGGCTACCCCGTTGGGTGTCCTTTAATTAGTCATCTTGAACTGATTGCATTTTGAATTATACTGATGATCTAACTATTGGGGAACTATCAGATGCTCTTTATACGTACATGAAACCTGGATACTCTGCATCTTGAAGTGTTGTTCAGAGCCATTTATTTCACTCCACAGATTACTTGTGTCCTCGCAAATCATGCTCTTTCCGGCCATCTATCAAACCTGCCCGAGCAGTATGACCCCACAGACCCACTTCTGGGTCATGCACCCCCAAGCTTCCTTCCTAATCTACCATTCAGACTCAGTTGGTGGCTCAACGGAAGATCGTTCTGCATTGCTCTCTTCAAACTAGCTATACTTCTAGGCTGAGCAATTCTTAATAGTGTGTGTTTATTGTAATTAACTACTGGTCTGTTGTAGAGACGGAGTATCTGATAACTATTGGCCGCATTACAGTCGATAATCTGCACATGTATGTAGCCCCATAGAGCCTCCTTGGAGGAATTTAGTTTCTCCGTTGAGCCTGTTGCTAGCCCCAACACTATCAATCATCAATGACTGCAGTGAAGATATAGGGAATCAACAGAGGTTCAGTGCGTACAGTATATCAGGCCTTTACTGTATGTATTATATTAAACACAGTATCATTTACATTGTGAACTACTGTACATGCATATACCCTGCATATTCTATGTATAAGTATTATGTATTAGTATGTACATAATATTATGTAGTATTTTATATCGTTCATTGCACATACAATAAACCAAGTTCATATATACAGTAAAGTGTGTGTAAAAGTAAGTTGGCCTGACGTTTCGATCCTAGCAGGATCTTCTTCAAAGGCTAAATGACAAGTGAAGTAAAATGAAGGGAGGTTCAGTGTGTACAGTATATCAGTCCTTTACTGTACATACAGTCATAACACATACAATATCCAGTCAAACTGTGTGTAAAGAACATTTGCATGACATTTTAAATGCATACATTTAAAGTAATATGTTTACACAGTTTTGTATGTGAAGTGAATTCATGATGCATCTAACCACATGATTTATACCGTGTGTTCGAGAAAAGTTTACTTGAGAAAGAAATTAAATGTACCATTTGGACCAAGTTCATTCCATAAATTTTTACTGTTTTCAAGTGTATGTAAAGGTTGCTGCCATTATGCCGATCTGTTATTATCATCCACTTTCCCTTCTCCCTTCTCCTGTCACCTTCTCCCTTCTTCTCCGTTCTCCGTTCTCCCTTACCAGTGTCATCAAGTGCAGTTGAGTATATACTGTACTACTGTATCTCTGATGCTGAAACGTAACTCAGGCATATTATTTCTCTGCATGCCATATTCCTTAATACATGATGATTTTAATAACAGATCTCTTAATTCCTTCCTTTCTCCCCCAGATATTCCTGAAAAGATTCAGCTTTCGTCCGACGAAACCAGTCAGATCTTAGCTCCACGATCGTACCTTGAGACGTGCGGTAACCCAGTGTGCAATAACAGTCATATCACGACAAAGCTGACGCTGTCAACGGCCCATATTGGGTTTGGCTGTGACAGAGATACCTACTCTCTTAAAGCACAAAGAGAACAATGTAGTAAGTAATAATTTGTTTTATTCATCCTTAATTTGGCTAATTTCTACAAAGTATACTATCATTACTTCAGATCTGCGTAAAAGTAAGTCGGCCTGACGTTTCCATCCAAGCTGGATCTTCTTCAGAGGCTAAATGACAAGTCACTTGTCATTCATGCAGGCTCTTTAGCAGATGAGCAGTTTGCTAGCTAACAGTTTTATTTTATTTTGATTACTTTAGATCGAAAGCAGCTGGTCACTCATGACTGAAGATGCATCGTTGATTTTGAATCACGAAACTAAATTAATTCTTACCTGATTACATTCAACATATGTACTCCAATCAACCTACACCTTTAACACACAGACTGATAACATTTTAATGCTGTTCCCCGACTTCCCAACTTTTCTGCCTAAATGCCCAATTTCCTCTACCTTCCAAATGTGTGATTCTAGTGAAAGGCTTACAAAAACAGTTCCAGTTTAATTTAGATTCGCTGTTATTTACTTTCTTTGTAAAGCGCTTTGAGCAGTAACTTTTGTTTACTGATTTGGCGCTATATAAGTCTCATTTATTATTATTATTATTATCTTATTTGGTTTTTACAAGTCGGAGAAGATTTCTTCTTACAGACGTAGATGCACTCAGGTGGTAATAAGCCTTTAATTTATTACATGGCACTAATTGTCACATTTTAAAATTTACCAGGCACTTTTTGTGTTAGCTAGTTAGTATGCGTATGGAAAGGGAAATCTTTTCAAAATGTTCAACTTTTCTGTCATATTAGTGAAAGTGAAGAAAACTTGACTAGTGATGAAGCTAACGAACTGCGTTGCCATGAGAGATGTTCTTATCAAATAGTATGGTAACTTTACCAAAATCAGTAAAAGAATTGCTGGAAGTCTAACAAAACATTTGATTAAGGTAATTGAGACAAATGTGTCGGAAGTCGTCCAGTAGTTGTGTGCAAACCCCTCAGGGATGTAATGAATGTATGATGTAGAACACTTTGATGTGTTTTAATAATTACAGATAGTATAGAGATCAGGGTAGGTTTTTAGTCAAGTTGAGTGAGTACATAGTATCCCTAGGCTATAGAACAGCACTTTATAACATGTTATATTTATGTCATTAATGCAGTGTTTTAGTGAATAAATTGCTAATACACTGTCATTAGGCTAGTTTATCATTTTAAGAAATTTCACCTTTTTTTTTGGTGGGGGGGTGGGGGGGTGGGATTATTGAGTCAAAAAGTTCACAGTCCTCATTTAGTATTGTGATATAGACTTGTGGTCGTATATATGTCGATAAACTTAGAAGTTACGTTTCCACATGTCTTCTCGAAGGCAAAGCTGGGTTTGATCCAAATTTTTGCATTCTTTGCTCTGAAAGTTAATTGTCAAAGAAGTGTTCTGATTGGTTAATTTTAATCCTCCAAAATATCTGTGACGCATCTGTGACACCTGTAAAATCTGTGACACAAAGGCCTCACTTGTCTATACCAGATTAATTTGCCCAACGAGAGATATGTTCTAAGTGTGGCTGTAAAACTTTGATGTGAAGGTGTGGCACAAAACTCAAATTCAGTATTTATGTCATGAACGATGGGCGCCATCTTGTTTTTGGTGAAAAGCAAGTATGATATTGTAAACATTTTAAATAACTTGTGAAAAAAAAGAAGAAATAGTTTCCTCAACTTTTCATTGTCACATAAATAACCGGGCTTATTCTATACTAAACTGAAGTCATGATTTCTTTTTTCTCTTACAGAGGCGGTTGCCGGGGCGATTGATCTCTTACCGTCTCCCAGTCCGCAGGCACCCTGGATGCTGGACCTGAGCACAGACGAGGGTAACGAGAGCGAGAGGGTCTTCTACTTCAACGGACAAGATTCCAGGGTGGCAATTCCAAACAAGCTGTCTCCCAAGAACCTGACCGCCAGCTTTGCAGTATCGTTTTGGATGAAACACCGACCACGAGTGGGCGGCGATAAAGAGTACGTTCTAGCGAGCAGTGATTCGGAAGGTAAGGACGTGAATATTTATCAATCTCTGATGCAACAGAGGTCCTCTCCTTATGAGACGTGTGTGGAATGAATTTGAAGAGAGTGACCTTTTGTGGTAGGCAGAAAAAACTTTCATTGACGGAATATTCATCACTTTTAAATGAGCATAGAGTATAAGAAAAGGAAAGAATTATTGCCAGCCAGATTATATTTCATGTCCACGAAAATTCATCACACATGATGATGGAACGGTACATTATTATCACAGTTAGACATAAATCTGATGGACAATGAATGCCTTTCGTTTGCGTATATTCTTCACGCAGAAGCACAGTTTCGCTTTGGGTATTTAAGGTGAGGATACTTGGGTGAAAATTTAGCAAAGAACTAAAATGCTTCAGGATTCCTAATTATCACACACGAATATACGTCAGTATTGAAGAGGTTGACGAATATCGGAATATTCTACAATGATTGGCAAGGAGAAGTAGTTCCCTAGCAGAGAGAAAATTTACATGTGTGAATACTCATTATGTCTACCTTAATTTTAATTGTAGGGAACTATTTCCTTTTTATTGAGACAATCATGAAGCAGTCAGCATTCTAATGAATATGCCTTTAGGAGTTCATAACTTTAATTTCCTTCAAAGTTCAAGGTTGTTAATTGGTCGACTTGGGAAATTCACTTTTTCAAGAACACTTTTTGCCCGGAGACACAAATTTAAAGGACTGTGGATTCTGGGGTTTGGAGTGTCTGAGGAAAACCTCGTACTCTGAATTTTGGAAATGGTTTATCAGAGATGCTGAGTACCTCTTTGAGGACCAGAAGAGGAATCATTAACTGCGGTTGACATTTTGTAAAAGTGAGGGGAACGGAGAAAAAATGGGGAAAAGAAAAAAAAAACATCTGTGTTTCTAAACTTACTACTGGTTTGAAGCTAGTGCCGAAGAATATTAGCAGTAACAGATCTCAACGTTGTCTGGAGATGCATGAATATGAAATAGCATACCGCTTTTACAGAACAGTCTGTGCTGGTTGCTTAAACTATGTCAGTTTCACTGTTTAAGGCTATATATTAAAATGAAAGGATGAATGTAGGCTCGGTAGATTCACAGACATTTTACCAGACATAACTTTATTAACAGTAAAGAGTGTATTTGTTTTGTTGGTTGGTTGGTTTGTTAAGTTATATATCACGTACAAAAGGAGCAGTCAGTTGTTGAGAAAACTCAAGCACTGAGGAAATTAATTTTTAAAGGGAGCATCTTGCATATTGAAAGCAAGAATTTACTCGGAGGCAAAGATTTTACCGAACACCATGGCATGATTGGGATATTCAGCAGGTAGCTAGAGCTATAAGTAATTGTTTTCAATTTGGGTGGTTTTCCCCACCACTCTTGGGGTAGGTCTGACCTGGAAATGACTTCCCCATGGCCAACGGGGGGGAGGGGGGAAGACCATTTGAAAGGATCATCAATTCAGTCTTTGGTTTTCCCTGAGTACTCCTGGGATGATACGTCTGACCTGGAAAAATCTCCATCAGACATCCCCATGGTTACCGGTCCATGGTTACCATGTTACCACCGGTTACCATGGTTACCCCATGGTCAAAACAGTATGTAAGGATAATCAATTCATCTATCGATGAAATGCCCAGAGGTTGCAGTCAAACTCCTTGCTCATAAATACCCAACCATGGTATGTTTCGAGGGATGTCAATCACCGCCATATTATTTTGAAGGGCTTAATAAATGTTTCTTTTCTTAGGATCCAACAAGAGGCACTATGCCGTCCACGTCCACAACTGCCGTTTAACGTTCGTCTTGCGACGGGAGTCTGCTGCCACCGATATCCAGTACCCTTCAGAGTACAGATGGAAGCTGGACCAGTCATGCGACAGGCAGTGGCATCGCTACACCTTCAACGTACAATACCCACAGGTAGGTCAAAGGAATGAGGGCAAATCAGTTAAAAATTGGATGAAAAAAGGGCCTCCAACGAGATAACTTGGGTGGTAGATTGAGAAGGAGGTCCGTAGACCAGAAGCGACTGATCTACAGCTTGAGGTCAGTGCTAATAGGTTAATAGATGGTTTATAAATCAGGTGGTTTATAAAATAGATGGTTTATAAAACAGGGAGTGTTAGCTCAGTGGTTTACGCCGGTGCCTTTCAATCATAAGGTCCCAAGTTCGAGTCACTCCAAGATTAATGTATGTGGTCCAGTAATACAGAGTTGTTGACAATTCATAATCATATACGTTAAAATAGGAATCTAAGAGATTGATTTCGGTCAGATTGCTGCTTTGATAAGCCAATGATGGCTTCTTTGTGAGTTCCTGCTTGCAGGAGGATCTAAAATACATACATACATACATACATACATACAATACATGTATACATACAATACATAAAATACCTACATACATACATAAATAGAGATGGGGAAGGTAAGAGTGCAGTGGCTCTGTTGAGACAGATAGGGAGTAACTCCTAAATAAACAACAAGGTAACTGTCAGAATTTATGTTCGATAGCCTAGAGTTGACGCAACTTATTCAGGTTGTTTAGTATTTCATAAAAGTCATTCATCCCTTACCTGTCCCCATCCACTTTATGCACTCTCATTTACCACGACTTGTAAAATCACCGATAAATCTTTTCTTTTCCCCCCTTCTATTGAATTCTCACCAACTCTACCAAAATATCTGTCATCTTAACTATATTTTCTTCCCTTGAGTGTTAGGAATGTTTAGCAGTCATCGAAAATATTGTTAACATATCGATATAAGAATGGGGTTTCAACTTAAATACGGTTCATTTAGAACGACTATAATCAGCGTAATGTAAAAGTCATCCCACAGACCAAAGGATCTCATCTATATCAGTGTGAACCTCTTCCTGCATTCTGTCATATTGTCTGGGCTGATAGTTTTTGTGTAGGCTTATAAGTTGCATAGTATTTTATATTGCACTATTGACAAGCTTTGGGGAATAAAATGCAACCAAATAGAAAGAAAAAATTTGAAAAAAAAAGAAGGAAGGAATTGTGGCAATAGTTGAAACACATACTTTGACTCTCAAATTATAAAAAAACGAAAGATAATATTGGTGTCCCTGAATATCATGTTATTGCTACATGATTCTCATACAGGAGAACTTAAAAATCATCAAAATTGCAACAATTACGACAGGAAGTGTGTGAATCATATTTCTTTCATTAACTGAAAATTCAACACTCCCACATGCTGGCTCTCCTTACACAATACATTGTCTTTGCAAGTAAAACCCACACACACGCCATTCAATATAGCACACGCACAAAAGCAAATGCCCCATAATTTATTTGTGGTTAGGTGGAGTAGAAATAATTTGACTTGACTGAATACACATTAATAATACATTTGGCTTTATTCATTACTTCATATAAAGCTTTTAAAAAGAGTCCTTTCAGCATTATTTTTAGTTGCTTATAGAGCAAGAACCAAAATTGATTTAAGTAGGGCAGAATACTTCAAAACATTTCTAGTTTTTCCTCCGAGTATTGAGCCACCGAATTTATCATTTTACACGGCACAGCATCTGTGGAAACGTTACCTGTATGTTTTAGACATGTTGCTATCTTTTCACTATGATCACTTTATATAAAACTTATTACCAAAGACAAGACTCAGATATCTGACCCTTAGATAATGATATGTGTGTTCCTCGAATGAGTTAATCGGAAAATGTTTTAGGCACGGCTAGTGAATTTTTTACTGGAGCCATGTCTTTGAGATATTAACAATCCACTGTGCATTCAGTTTACTATTAGAGAATAAAAGTCTGATAAAAGTAACATGATGCATAATTTATTAGTTGTTCTCTTAGATAGCTGTGAATATTTTGAAAGATCACACCAAATCTTGTACATAGCTGTGAAGAAATGTGGATGTTATTTCTGACTTATCAGCAAAGTAAGGCAAGGTGCTATCTAGTATTAGAAAAATTCAGCAACGTGAAGTTGATAATAGCTATTCTAGAAACCTTCAAACTTTTAAAATTCCACTCACAGCAATGTACAACAATGTAATAATAATAATTAATAATAAATGAGACTTATATAGCGCCAACTCAGTAGACAAAAGTCACTGCTCAAGGGGCTTTATAAAGAAAGCCGAATCATTTACAAAAGAACAAGTGAAAAGATATACAGAAATATTGTAACATTCCCTGTCTGAACTGGAGGTATCCTAAACCCCCTTGATAGCCAGCTCTTACATCATGCATATTTGTTTCCTTTCGACTAAAAACCAAATATGATATTTCTTAAAAATTTCTTCAAATTTGAAAGGCAGTTTAGCCTTTGAACGCTCTTCTACTTTAAGATACTTCTCCATGAGAAATTAAAGAACTCTTTCTATTTCCCGGCGTATTAAGGTTCCGCACCCGTCTGCATACACCCACCCACCCACCCGCTGCACTCTCTCTTCCCACGGTCATTGCTCGTTGGTGGCCTCTAGCACCCTTTCGTACCTCCCTCCCTCCTGTACTGACACCGTGTCCTAATTCGTCTGCCAGCCAAAGCTGTCATAGTTTAAGGCGAACCTGCCAAACATGTCTGCACGTCGACGTGAACTTGGCAAAAAAACATAAAACGAGCGTTCACCCATTGCGGAAATGTATGTCATATCATCACATGAGTTCCTTTTTTGTGGGAGGCCTCATCTTTGTTGCCAAGGGTCAGTTCATACGTTTGTTGTTTTGCCTGTGTCTTCTTCATTATTAATTTCCAAGAGTTGCTAAAATAAGGGTAAAAAGATCAATGGGGTATTTGAACTGACAAGGGTTGTTTACCGGAATACTTTTTTTAATATGTTTTCCTACGTGGGCATACTCTGGGCAGCTTTCAAGATTTGATCGATCTGTCCGTCTAGATCGTGGGAAACAATATACAGATGGGTTTACCATCAATTTTAGTTACTTCCAAGTTGTCTCATTCCAGCCACTCAAAATTATTAAAAATAAATTCTCCTTACTTAAAACTAGGCCATTTGTATTGTCAAATTTGATAAGTTGACCAGTCGATTCATCACTGAGCATTATAGTTTTTTCCAAAATAATTATCGTCAAACCATCTACAGTTATTCAGAGTTAAGGGTTATAGAGTTGGGACCTTTCTGTGTTGGTATTGGTCCTCATTTGTTGATTGTATTGTATTATGTTTGTTGTATTGTATTGTACTTGTTGTATTCTATTGTATTTGTTGTATTCTATGGCCTTTGTTGTATTCTATTGTATTTGTTGTATTGTATGTATTATATTGTATTGTATTTGTTGTATTGTATTGTATTGTTTAGTTTTGTTTTGTGTTATTGTGTGTCTTCACATTGCATTGTATATTTGTACAATTTTAGGAAACATATAAGCTGATATGGTTACCTTCAAAGTCCCTCTTAAGACTCCTCAATCAGTGTTCTGGTAAATTATGTTTTCATTTTATCGCTTCTCACATCTCTTCGTTGGTAATTCTATATATCATTCTTTGCATTATATTATGTGTGATTGAAAATTAAATTGAAATTTGAAAACAGCAAACAAAACAAGAAAGAAGAATCAAGGACGGAAAACAATTGTCCTGGTTTTGGTTCCGCTGGGCTAAAATGCTCGTTTCTTTTAAGTTTTAAAACAAAGGAAGGGCTTAATTGAAAAGTGCTGTTACAACCTGACATTGGGGTTTGGATGTCACATGTATTTCTGCGGGCCACTCAAAGATATGAATCACCTCTAAACCAAAATTTTGCTTTTTCTCATTCAAGATGTCACGTTTACTCAATAAGTAGCTTAATTTGTTCCATTTCTTCTCAGATTGACCTTTTTGTCGACACCAAGTTACAGGACAGCAGCCGAATATCCAACGACTGGCCCCTACCGTCCCCCAGCTTACCAGATACCCTCACTGTCGGTGCAGTTTGGGATGGTAAGTGCACTTTTGTGTATTGTAATTTCTGAGTTTGTCAAATGAAATTGAAGTAAAGATCATTTGTGATCGCTATTTAAAAAATTAAAAAAAATTTAACTAGTTAGTTTATCGTCAAGGAATTTGGGATTATTTAGAGGTTAGCTTAATTGATACGTCACAACAGTTTACTGTCACAAATACCGTAATTCATAGAGCTACAAAAGGCTTACTTGCTCATTCTATATGACATCCAGGTCTGTCAAAGTGTTGACTCTATTCTGTGATCTCTGAAGGTTGAAATCCCACATTCTAGACGAAAGTTTCTTTTTAAGAATTAAGCTCATTTTAGGTTTTAAAAAAAAAATTGATTTCCATCTCTTCATAGTGTATTTGCCTTGTGTTATAATATTATACACTGTTTATCAATTGGCCGGTTCAAGTTAGTCTTTGTAGTATTGCTGTTAATGTGTGCTCTCTCCCACAGACATCGAAATATCTCAGGTTTGTTCAGCTAAGAAAATAAAGTGTTAATGCATATTTTGTACTCTTCTCTTGCTGAATAAATTCGACACTTTTTGCTTCGATCTTGCCCTTGGCTAATGGACAGGGTTTTTGTTATTATCTGAAAATTAAGGCAGCCTCATAGATATCCACACATTAACTGAGAAGTCTTTTGTCTTAATAATACCCCAGAGTGAGAGCGTAAAACAATAAAGCTCTCTTTTCCTGGCAGAAGGTCTCATAATTGGCTGGAAAGTAGTGCACAGTAAAATTAGTAGGTCATTCAGAGCCACTTTTTCGCTCTCGACCAAAATTGAAATTAACATAATTATTCCTTCTCGAGGTAAAATTTTGGCATACAAATGTAGGGGGGGTAGGGGAGGAGGGAGGGGTGGGGGTATTGGATGTTGTTTTAAATAAAACTGAGGTGGCCACAGCTGAGCCGGAAATTAGAGGGTAAGGAGTAGAGATGCTTTGGAATAATTAAGTACACCAACGCTCTTGAGAATTTTTAGATTATGAAAACTAATTCATTTAAATTTCAAAAATGTAGCATCAATCATAGGTGGGGACACTTCTGAATTCCATAGAACCCAAAAATTAAAAAGAAAGGGGGGGGGGAATTATTTTTGTTGAGTTGTGTAATGGTATTATTTATATGCATAATTATGTAAAATTGTATGGTAAAGTAAAAATTTAGCCAAAATTGTACATGGCTGATTATTGTTCAGTACAGTACAATCCAAGCTGGGTTTTGTTATGAAGAAAGCAGCCAGATAGGAAGTAGCTGTGAATGCAATGAGCTGCTTGAAAAAGAGTTGTAGTTTTGTCTTCAAATATCATAATAATAATAATAAGTAATATTTGTAGAGCGCATAATCAGCAAAGCTGCTCAAAGCGCTTTACAAATGTAAAACCTCAAAACAAATAGTAACAAAAACCTAAATATTAAATATATAGAACCAATAAGGCACAAAATATAAAAGCCTAAAGCAACAATAAAAAACACACCCGTACTAAACGATAATAATTAAAGCCCTAAACGCATCTCTCTTGTTGCTCTGTCGATATCGCAGGTGCTTCTGAATCGTACAGTGGCTTCTTCAAGGGTTACCTGGCTGGCATGAGCATCCTCCCAGGTCATGTGGAAAGCCAGGAGGTCATAACATGTATGTTTGCCTGTAAAGAGGGCCTCTCGATCATGATGGGTGCTTTACCGCTTGAAGTGGTACATCTTAATCCAGAGGGAACCGAGCTCAGTTTAGAGGTAAGTGTTCCCTTTTTCTCCAGAATATAAGGTTTCCATGTTTGTTATAGATTGTAATATTTCAATCATTTATAAGAAATGGGTATTGTCTTTTTTTCCAGAAATGGCAAGATCCATTGGAAATGATAGTATGTCCATTGGAATAACACTTTCTCCCTGTAAGCTACATCCATGGGAATAATGCCCCCCCCCCACCCCCCATCCAGGAAATGATTTTGTGTTGCAACTTTGAGGTTTACAACCTTATTTCCACCCCCTAACAAACCTCATTATGCTATGGTTGTCATTGTACAAGAAACTGCTATATGTCTTTGCCTCAGTGTTACAAGTCGTCCATTTTGTGTTGGCGATAAAGGCCTTTTGGTTTTGCTTCTGACTTTTAACTTTTTCTTCTCCATATTTCTCTTCTTTTTGAAGGGCACCCTGAAAAAGGGATTCTCAGAAGTTTTGAAGAAAGTTTCTTACTACAACAGCAGAAGATTTCCTACTCCAGGGTCAAGAGATCTCACCATCGAGACCACCGCTGTGTAAGAACAATGATGTTTACACCCATCGATTTGACCGAGATTTATCAAAATAATTTGGCTATTCTTCTTTCTGATCTAGTCTGATTGATACAGAAGTGCATGGCAGAGCTGCGTAATTTTTTTCTCTGGCAAAAAAAAAATAAAAAAATATAAAACTTGTGAAATATTATCCTCAAGCAATAACCAATTAAGCATTATGACAGTACATAAGACTATCCGTAGATTCCCACTCTAAAATTAGGCTATTTATTATCTTCGTGAACTTTAATAAATAATAAATTGTTATAGTAACCATAATCTCTATGCCACCTGGTGAGTCCGATGAACTCAGCAATTAAGTTTAACGTACGTTGTAGAGGAGAAAGCAGATTTGCTCTTCCGTTCTTTGAGGTTGTAATATGTCCTTGTACTTTACTTTCTATATTTGTGTTATTAGTGTACCAGATATGCCCTCAGTCATTCTCAGTTGGGTGAATGATAATTCAGTAGTAAGGCACTGTACTAGAATACACAGAAGGGTATAGAGAAATCAGCAGTAAGGCATGGGACTAGAACACATAGGAGGGTTTTTACAGGAATCAGTAGTAAGGCTTGGGAATAGAACACGAAGGAGGGTTTTTACAGGAATCAGTAGTAAGGCATGGGACTAGAACACATAGGAGGGTTTTTACAGGAATCAGTAGTAAGGCTTGGGAATAGAACACATAGGAGGGTTTTTACAGGAATCAGTAGTAAGGCTTGGGAATAGAACACATAGGAGGGTTTTTACAGGAATCAGTAGTAAGGCATGGGACTAGAACACATAGGAGGGTTTTTACAGGAATCAGTAGTAAGGCTTGGGAATAGAACACATAGGAGGGTGTACAGACATAGTAGTAAGGCACGGTACAAGAACACACAGGAGTGCTTTACAGAAATCAGTAGTAAAGCATGGTGCAAGAACACATAGGAGGGTGTACAGACATAGTAGTAAGGCATGGTGCAAGAACACAGGAGGGTGTACAGAAATCAGTAGTAAGGCACGGTGCAAGAACACATAGGAGGGTATAAAGAAATCAGTAGTAAGGCACAGTGCAAGAACACATAGGAGGGTATACAAAAATCAGTAGTTAGGCACGGTGCAAGAACACATAGGAGGGTTTTTACAGAAATCAGTAGTAAGGAACGGGACTAGAACACATAGGAGGGTATAAAGAAATCAGTAGTAAGGCACGGTGCAAGAACACATAGGAGGGTACAAAGAAATCAGTAGTAAGGCACAGTCCAAAATCACATAAAAGGGTTTTACAGAATTCATTAGTAAGGCTTGGGTCTAGAACACATAGGAGGGTATACAGAAATCAGTAGTAAAGCACGGTACAAGAACACATAGAAGGGTATAGAGAAATCAGTAGTAAGGCACGGGAATAGAACACATAGGAGGGTGTACAGAAAGTAACTATGCAATATTAATGGACAGTGTCATATAAATTCTAAAATATAGTTCTGTCCTTCAACTATGTGAATTCATGGCTGTTAAGATTAAATTCAGCCAGAAATCGAAAGAATAAAACTTGTAAAGTACTTGAGTCAAACTGCTAGAAGCAAGGAAAAACTTCCCCTGACCTCGGTTATGCTGCGTTGAAGTTTACAGTATGACTCCAGTAAATGAGCGAAATAATTCATGAAAGAACCTCAGAATACAGAACCGTTGTTTTCCTGTTTCACTTGTAGCCTTTTCTAACAAGCGTTTTTGAAGTTTAGAATTGGGTTTCAGAAGTGCATGGTCACAATTTGACTTTCACACAAGGTAACTACAGTATCTGCCAATGCAGCTGCCTAAGGTTTTAATAACATGTTGTACGAAGTAAAGGGGAACTTGGGAAGTTACCGTACAACTTGAAAGGTAGTAACTTTAGGCAAGTCTGCCCCTGTAGGTGCATTAGGACTTCCTAATGTATGTCGTCCAGTTACAGATTTGTTGACTATTGACAATTCATAATCATGGACGTTAAATACAGTATGATATCTAAGAGACTGACTTCAGTCAGCTTGCGGCTTTGATAAGCCAATGATGGCTTCTTCGCGAGTTCCTGCAAGCAGGAGGATCTACTGTAAAATACAAACATACATACTGACATACAAAATTGATAATTCTTTGAGGTACAGCAGACAACTTGTACACTTTATTTAATGATTTATTTTTTTGTATCTTCTCTTATCCTTGCAGATGTGACAATGAAGAGATAGCTATCCCAACTATTAACACCTTTATCGTTCTGCCTCAAGTATCACTGCCGAGGATTAGAGTCTCCGGTGATGTTAGCATAGCGCATACGATGGAGGAGTTCCATCACGGCGTTAAACCGTTTGAGACCGTCGTCATCACCGACGGTGATATAGAAGATGCAGATACACCAGATGGAGAAGAAGGTATGAATAATTTACTAAAAATATGGGCGGGGGGGGGAAATGGGATCGTTAAGGAACTAATTATTGCAATTAATTATTCAGATCGATACAACTATAGCACACTTGTCACCAAATTGATTTTTTTTTTTTTTTTTGGCACTTGAAGTAATTGGGCTGTTGGTCCCATAGGAAGGTTATTAAGTATGAAGTGTTTGTTCAAGAAAGTACATCGCGCTGTTTAACAGAGCACTTAGTAGTACTAAGTGACATTAAAAAATCTAGTGCACTTGACACAAGAAAAAAAAAACCTCACTAGGTTTACATTCACAGAACCAGTGCCCTATTCCCGTGGAAAGGCTTCTTAGTATTTCTGTTCAAAACAGAGAGAGCGCTAAAAAAAGCACACCGTTAACTAACTGGTTATCTAATGAGAGGAGGGAGGCAAACGTATGGATGGAAGAAGACTTTCATTAAAGGTCGGTTCAAGTCGATCCAGTGGAATGATAATTGGTCTACTTGTCAGATGATAATGACAAATCTACTGCACTTTTCACCGGTAGACAATAGAAGTAATATTAGTTGCTCTGACACTATTTTGAAATATCGTTAAAAGCTAGAGCAATCTCTCTTCATCTTTGGTTGTAGAATTATTTGACGATTCTCGATTGGAACACCTGGATGCCTGTCAGGTTACCATGGCGAGAGCACTGAAGACGGGAGAGAGTTTAAAACTGCCAGCGGATATCATCAAGAAATATTCAGCGGATGTCGTAAAAACTGATGAGGAGTTGATTATAACAGGTAGGAATCGAGAGAGAGAAATTAATGCTGGGGCAGAGGGGATGGGGGAGGGAGGGGTGAGGGATGGGGGAGAGGCGAGAGGGGAGGGGAGAGGGGAGAGCAGAGGGGTGATTTGACAAGGATATGGAAGAAGGGGATGGGGAGGAATGGGAGGTATGGGGGGTGGGAGGGGTGAGATGTAGAACCCTATACATAATGGAATCACCCCCTTACGTTAGTCTTTAACTTTGGAAGAGTGAAAGTTGTCACAGCTTCAATACTGGATAGACATGGCATATTGCTTGATGTCAATATTAGCTTTACGTTAAGACAAAGATTACTGAAGTTTATCACCATCATGAAAGTTTTCCCACATTCCTGGACACACACTGCCATGTGCCCGCATGGCCCAGCTGGTTGAAAGGCTGGTATATTTACGTAGGGTATGGAACCTGTGGTTTATCTTTGGTAAAGACAAGCAGGAAGATATCACTATTTATTACTGGAAATTAAGGGTTGGATTAATAAGATGATTTATAGTATGATGAGTTCGTCCTCATCATTTCAAGTTATATCTCATAACATGATATTCCTGAATCTTGCACATTCCCTACATATCTTTAATTCTTTGTCATATATCTTAATGAACAATTTGTCATTTCAATTTCTTCATCAGGGCTGGACACTGTCGCCAACTACCAAGCAATACTTCAAAAGATTGTATATAGCAACAAAGCTGTGGGAAACCTGCCATCTAAGAAGCTGACCATTAGGTGTAGCGAACTCAATGAGAGATTTGTCAGTAACCCCTTCGAAGTTGAGGTAAGAACTCAAAACATGCTATTTTGTTAATTAGACATCGTCAAGGGTGTTTAGTTTCCCTTTGTCAGGGTGTTCAAAAACTCTAAAAAAGTTCTAAATTCAGTTTGAACTGAACAAAACAAAAAGGAGTTTAACCCCTGCTCGACCTCATGAGAGGTCCTACGGGGGATAATAGTATTGTTTTTATAGAATAGACACTTTTTTTTTCTTGGGAAAGTTGTCTATTGTTCAGTCAGGGAGTTGCTGAGAAGTGAAGTATTATGCAATAACATTGTGTTAGAAGCCATAAACCATAGTTTGAACTGAAATTTGCACCTTAAAAGTATTTTGTATTCAGATAACATGCTGTGATGCTTAATCCTGTATAAATCTGTACAATTACAAAAGAAATGATGAATAATTCAAAATAGTGTTGAAAATGTGAAAGAGCACTAACATTTATTTTGTGGTAAAAGTCACAATTTTTGAATAACTCCCATAAGAAATCATCATATGACAGTATTTTGTGAACAACAAGTTTCTAAAGGAAAGGTAATTGTCATAAAAAGATGCAGGTTTATTTGAAATGATTAAAAGGCGTACAAACGATACCATCTTTTTTATTTTTACATTTGTTAAAAAAGTTAAAGTTCATATTTTTTTTGTTGTTGCTCATTTTTTAAAGCTTTCATTAGTACACAAGAAAGCCGCATCTAACCAGGACAAATCTGGTATCCACCAACCCAAAAACTTCCAGGTGAAGAGTCAGATGGCCAGCGGAAAGCACAATGTAGCTAAGGTCTCAAACAGATCTTCCTCACCGGGTGAGTAATTTACATAAAGATCACAATAACTTTACCTTAGTTATACTAACTCTTAGCCTTTGCCATCCTTCCATTCCCTCCCAACCATTGTGATGTACAAGAATTGATCCGATTTTCTTTCAGCTATTTAGTTTTTGCATATTTTTGCCTTTTTGTAGCTTTAAAAGACATGACTACAATGGCTGTAAACAATTAAGTTTGAAATGGAACAGGGGTATAAAGTCCTCATTAACACAAATGTACAAAAGTACTGGCTTCTCAGTAACATGTTCAATAAAGCAAATTAATTTTTTCATTTAAGTGGAAGCTGACATAATTTGGTTTCTGCTGCTGTAGTTACATGGTGTGCATTGCCCATTGGCTTATGACCGATACTCCCCTCACCCTCACCCCCCCCCTCCCCTACAAGAAGAAGGAAAGTAAAGATGAAAAGAGTACAGGAGTTTTCAGCCCCAAGTCTGGGATTTATTTAAAATCCTATTTTTAGCCCCAATGTTTCTCATTGCAATTGATCTGTCATATTTAATTTCATATTTGTTGTTTTCCTCGCAGCCATGACGCTGGTTCTGGTGGTCTGTGTGGGTTTCTTCATGTTTATGTTAATCGTTGGAGTCTTCAGGGTATACACAACCAGGAAAGTAAACAAGGCACTGGATGATAAACAGGATATGGATTGGGATGATGGACCCCTCAATATCACCGTTAATCCTATGGATGGGGTAAGATTATCATCAACGTAATAAATCCTGATCTGTGACCCAGTGTCCCATTTCAAACTCCCTTTCTCCTACCTTCCTCTCCTACCCCCTCCACTCCCCCCCCCCCTCTTCCCTGCCATTTCATTTCTCATCTACACTTAAGTCCAAATGTCTTTATTCTTTTGAAGAGTGTTTGTCAGTTTTAAGTGATCATACATCTTGTTTCAATTCTAGCAAAAAAGAATGATTTCATTTTGGCCAGTATGACACTGAATTATAAATTGTCCAAGTAGTGTTTGTATACATATTTATTTTTTACCATTTTCTGATGTTTACCGTGAAACACTTCCCATTCCTCGTACTGTCAGTAATAGTGTTATATCAATGTTATCCCATCGTTGCTAGAGGGTATGTTCATTTATAAAACATTATTAAAGGTACTTTCCGTAAATTCACCCCCAGCCCCTTTCAACCCCCCCCCTCCTCCTCTCACTGGGTGGGTGTACATAGAGTAAAGTCAAAATCCAATTGCTCTCCTCTGCAATTTGCACTCAAAATTAGTTTTGATTTGAGATTTGACAATACAATATTTTCAGACAAAAACACGATTTTTCTTCTCTTTTTCTCAGCCGATGGAGCCTACGCCGGAAGACAGTAGCGACGATGATTACGACGACGATTGTTCCGAGATGAGCAGCAGTTCTGAGGAAGAAATACCGGTCTGCGTGGAGTACAAAGGCTCACCCCTCGAATGGGATGACTCGAATCTGAAATTTTAAAAGATCTACCTACAAAACATCCCCGTTTCGAATCAATTTTCTTTTGACATCGTCATAAAATTCCCCCGTATGTCATGAAAGAAAAAATTGTCCACTTACGAAAGGTATGAACTTGTGGGTAACACTTGAAGAGCTGTTTCTTGTTTTTGGATCATCTCCAAAGAAGGAATCGCCTCCAGTTTGGTCATATCGCAAGGCTCTGTGTTTTGTACCGGTCCTAAGGACGGCTGAAAGATGGTTCGAAATATGACTAAGGACTTTTAGGCGTAGTCTAATACAAAATTGTTCTCAGTATTAAAATATCTTTTAAGCCTGGAATTAAGATTCTTGTGCATTAAATTGGAATTCTTGCTTAATCCTTTTATTTTTGCAATGGTGTAGCAAACCTTGGCCCAATTGAAGGATAATGAGAAATCTCAAATTTGACTGGACCAAAGATGTTGCCGTGGTAACCAGCTTGGCAGTACTTTGCAGTCAGTTAATGAGTTCCCCCTGTTATGTCTATGTTCCTTCTTGCTCTTTTGTAGCGCGGATAAAGAGAAAAAAAAAGGCAGCGTCTGTTTGAATCATAATTTGAACCCCTTGAAATTGCTAGAATACCATGAGGGGGGAAAGGTCAAATACGGTAAGGGTCAAATTGCGCAGGTGGCTTCTTGGATTATGATGACCTACAGGTGTATATATTCACATTGTAAGAAGCATATTGGGTTTTACTGGAAATTGTTTCATATCTGCCAATTAATTAAGAAAGAAAGTAATTTTGGTATAAATTTTCTCATTCGAAGAATTTCACAAACAATTGAACTTTTGTGATTAAAGGATTTCTACTTTGTAGTTGCTGGCAACATTTTTCTGAGGTTTTATCTGGCTTTACCATAAAATAGAATAATTACATAAATTTACATCCAATCTGAAAATTGTTTGGTAGAAATGAAATTGAATTGTTTTAATGATCATATTCTGGACAAAACCCTGTTATGCTTCTTTCTTTATGCATTTTAATATTGATATGAGGGCATCTTGATGGTACTTTTTTTTTTGATGTGGAAGAATGTTGAAGGTACAACCTGTTTCTTTCGAACAGATGGAGCTTGTACGGTTGTTCCATCAGGGGGACTTATTCCTGGCATGATTTGCAAATAAATCATAAATTTTTCAAATCCTGAGAAAAGACATTTATAGATAATTTATAGATGCCATAAAACCCTTTGGGAGTTAAGCTTACCAAAAATATAATGAAAAATAGAAGCAATTCGGTAGCCAAAAAAAATCTTGCGCTAGTTTACATGTTTAAAGCAATTTACCAAAGCCATTTTGCAGTTGCATTTGGAAGCATTTAAAAGCGAGTATTTTCAAAATTCTTTCATTTTATTTATTTGTAGCTTGAGAGCTTTTTTTCAAGCAGTATCTTGTAAAAAATAGAAAAATAGAACATCCTCTCATTTGTCTCTGTTTAAATTGTAACCTTTTTTTTTTTTTTTTAAAGATTTCCAACTTTCATTTTAAACTATTCGAGTTTGTTATTATCATCTCTGTACAGCATTTTCATTGATTTTAGTAAAGTGATTGTATAGCTGTCAGTTAGTATTAGCTTATGGCCACACCAATTAGGGGATAATCTGACCTTGAGGTCAACTGTAAAGTCAACACACCTTGTGAGGGAGTCAGTGGGCTTGAGAGTTTACCATGATTAATGGGAAGGGGAAAATTCAGTCAAAATTCAGGTTTAATCTTTTTTTATTATGATTATTATTTTTTTCAATTATGGTTGGAATAGTTGGTTGAAGGTTTAAGAAGATTGAAAACAGTATTCATATGTGTGGTAGGCCATGCTTTGATTACCACTTGCTTCTCTTAATAGTGAAGTTGAGGGTTCTGCAAACTAATTTGATCGGCTATTAATATTTAAAAGCCACGACAAATGTTTAAACCGTTCTACGTAACATTTTGAAAGGTATTATCGAGCTTGAGAGGTGAAAAAAAGTGGTTAAGAAATTTATTCAAGTCAAAACCTGACAAATTCAAGTTTTCTTGGACTCAGTCGATACCACTGTTTTTATAGAGGGCGGTATAAGACGGTCCAGAAAGATGGCCTAAATGCTAGGTAGTAGGTGGAGAGTTGAGAGTGATAGACAGATAGATTTTTGGGTGTTCTGAGAGAGAGAGAGAGTAGCTGGAATGCTAATAGTCTAGTGTCTGTAAATCGATCGTTTTGTAAATTTAGTGTAAAAAACAAACATACTTTTTAGCAGTGGAAAAGAGACTTCTATTGGATTATATATATAGCGTTAGAAGAGAAAATGCACATTTAGCCAAATTTTATGTCTATTTAGATTCTATTTTACATTTTAATAGCAAATTTTTACTTTTGGGTGTCAACAAGTTGTACAACGTTGAAATTTTTTGGGTTTGTAACCTTTTCCTCTTCTGTAGTTAGCGAAGTAAGGAGGGGTAAAAAAATGTGAATGAAGTTTCAAATATTGGGAAAAGGGGCATTTTTTTTTCTTTTTAATATAAGAATTTTAGCACTTATGTGATAACAAGTTGATAAAATTCAGAATGACTGGGAGGACAATCTTGTCATGAATGCAGATGTTCAGGAGAAATGAAGCCCCCCCCCCCCAAAAAAAAAAAAAAAAGCTGTAAACAGGGGAGCAAAAACATAAGGAAATCAATTTACTTGTGGATGGAATTAGAATAGAAAAATGCATTAAATTACTGAGATTTGCTCAATTTGAGTTTCTAAATAAAATGAAATTCGAATAATCCTTGCAATTTTTAGCACCCACCTATAGTAAAGATTTTTAAATGTTTCGGCTAATAAAAACTTTGCAAAAATTTGATGGAAAAGATTGAGGGAGACTTCAATATCATATTTTTTCCTTTGAATCAAAGAAATGATACTTTCTTGAATCGTAGAAAGTTGATGAATAATGAAATGTATCTGACATCGTCATAGCAACTGGAGGATTAAATCAGATTTGAATGTTTCACAAAATCATACGACAAAAGTTTTCATGGGAAATTCAGAAATAAGTCAATATATGCCACAAAATCTAACATATATGCTGCCGTTGAAATTCTGTCTCTTCATATATATCATATGGTAGATATTAAGCACCTTGCTTGAGGCACGGATTGTAAATACAAAAGTTAAAATGAAAAATGGAGATGAAAAAAATGGAAAAAAAAAAAAAATTTAAATGTGCAAATTGTGTTGGGAATTCTTCTTAGCAACCAGTGGTGTTTGTGTGTTCATGGTGGTTTTCATTTTCAGGTAGACTTGGTAAAAGGTTGTTTTTTTGCCTGCCTCCCCCACCCCTCCCCCACCCCCCATGTATATTTAAGAAAAGAGTATCTTTCCTCCTTTTTACATCATATTTCTCTCACGTATCAACCAAAATTTATGACCTTAAAATTGTAATCTATTTGTGATATTGTTGTATTCAATGCATTTATAAAAATCTTATGGTAATTAAACAACCTCATGAAATATATTGTTTTCTCCCTTATAGTTTAGATAATAATTAAAATAGTCACAATAAAAAAAATATATATAAATAAAATGTCTCAATTTTCTTGCAAAAATGATATTACTTGTGCTTAAATGAGAATTCCAATCTTAGGAAATGATTATCATAATTTGCTTACTAACCTATGCATGAAAATAGGTTTCTTAGCAAAATAAATCTTAGCAAAAAGAAGCTTTTAGGAACCCCGCAGAGTAGAATATGGTATGAGCAAATTTAAGGCCAGAGGAAAAAAATTCAGTGAGAAGTAGATGAAATTTATGCAAGTTTGTTTTCAACAGGAGGAAATGTGTCTCATGGGATTTTCATCCTGGTTTAGGCAGATGCAATGAAAGCAGAAAACTGCTTTCAGGTAATTTACTTGTTTTTAATTGACAGGAGTGTTTGTGGGTAGAAAAAGGTGTTTTGTGCATGTTGGTGGAATGAAGGCGGGGGGGGGGGGGAGGGGGGAGGGGCGAGAGACATGGGGTGCAGTGTCTGCAAGGATGGCACAGATGATCCTTTTGTTCTTAAATAACCTGCACGGACTCTCTTCACATTGTGAAGTCGGGTTAAACCGAGGAAAATGATTTCAGAAATTTGTGATTATCAGTGAGACCCAACTACGCATTACTCTGAACCTAGTAAGAACGCTTTCCGTACCTTTGGTATATTTATTCTTTATATTCAACAACTTTAATAGAGAATGTGTACAAATTTGGTCACCGAATGGAGAGGGCAAAGTTTAACATTGTGAAATGAATTTCAAACATGTCTTTTCATGTCGTGGTGGTTATGTGATCTATATTATTATAGTTATTATTATGATTATCCTCATGTGACCTTTGACCTATCATGTCTATTGTTAATATTTTATCTCCAGTGTCACTTTCACTATGCGTGTGGTTGTATTCCATTTCAAGGTTTTCAATGCATTTGTTTTCATTTTTTTGATGTAAGAAGTAAAAAATAAATAAAATGGCCTCACCATTAATCTTCTGCTTAATTGCTTTCTCATTGTAGTTGAGTTTAGTTTTTATTTGTCTGACAACAAGCTTTGGGGAATGCCTTAAATTAGAAAAATCAGTTCTCTATTGATTGTTTTGGTCCATCCCTACCCCTTCTCTTCCCCACGAACAAAAAGAAATGGGGTGGGTGAAAGAGCAGAAAAAATTGCAGAAAAACCAGGTTACCTAATGAGTAATAAACCTACTTACTTCGCTGAGGCATTTTGGTTAAATTTAACCAAAACTGTTTCATTATAGGAAGCAAGGTAGAACTTGCTCAAACTGAGATATGTGGTTATGTTCTATCACGCAACCAATGTTTACATATTAATGTAGGATCCGAAAGATATTTTTAATAACCAGATACCATAGTAGTTGTACTTTAAAGCCAAATTGTAAATTTTCATGGTTGGATGCCATGTGGGTTTATAAATACACCTGAACCAACTGTGTTTGTTTCTCTGTATTTTTCACTAAATGAAATAAGGATCCCTCCATAATGAAATCACTCTGTAGTTGTTATGAAGCCACTTGATCACATATTACCAAGATAATATAACGTCCCATTGCACACTTGACTCCCCCCCCCCTCTCCCCAAGGTAACCCCTTTATGTTCTGTTCTTGGAAACTTGAACTTGACAACATTGAGAAAAAATAAATAAAAATATAGTGATGATTTCCTCACTTTATTTTAGTCTGACAGTGAGTTACTTTTCTGTCTTAGAGATGATACCAAGAGTAATAAATATCAATGAAACTATATTTAATGAACTGTTATCAAAGTAGCCAGCAGGTGGTTACGTTCATATGCATGCATACCCACTGAACAGTCATCCAGGCAACCAACAGTTGCTGTACCATTGAAATATGTTTCATAAATGTTTCATAGAAATATCTATGAAACTATATTTATATTAATGAATTGTTATCGAAGTAGCCGGCAGGTGGCTACGTTCATATGCATGCATACCCACTGAACAGTCATCCAGGCAACCAACAGTTACTGTACCATAGAAATATGTTTCATAAATGTTTCATAGAAATATCTATGAAACTTTATTTAATGAATGGTTATCGAAGTAGCCGGCAGGTGGTTACGTTCATATGCATGCATACCCACTGAACAGTCATTCAGGCAACCAACAGTTGCTGTACCATAGAAATATGTTTCATAAATGTTTCATAGAAATATCTATGAAACTATATTTAATGAATGGTTATCGAAGTAGCCGGCAGGTGGTTACGTTCATGTGCATGCATACCCACTGAACTGCAGGCAACCAACATTTGCTACCCTGTACACCATATAACATCCATAAACATTTTAGTATTTGTCATTTCACTGCAAACTTGCTCCCCCCACCCCCCCCCCCCCAACTCCACACTCTCCAGTGGAATCCATGGTTTTAACTTTTCATCCAAATACACAGTTTTGCTGAGAAACATCCACAGCTTTTCAGGTAGCAAAAATATTTTCTTCAGCAGTCTTCGTGACTCTATTTTGAACCGTAGATATTTTGTGATAATTTAAGAAGAGAAAACATGATGATGGTAAAAAAAAAGACTCTAGAAGTAAGAAAATATACATCTATGGAAAAAAGCACCAAAGCCTCTTATTAGTATAATGAGCACAGATCTGTTAATGAGGACTAAATGTTGACGGAACTTTGATAGAAAAAAAAAGTTCCATCGTGGTACAAGAAACGATGGCAGAGACGAAGTGATTTACATCACATTGCTCATGGCAATTTTATAGCATATTGGAAACAAAGGTTCCTACTTAAAAGGTGGAGAAAGCTACCTCCCAATGATAATAATAATAGTAATAATAATCAATCAATGCCCTTTACAAGAAACAAAATGAGAATAGAAATACAGTTTAGCAGAACAAAAATTTCATGATAAACGAAAGGATCGAAAAAATTACTAGGACCGATGGGTTTAGCATGTGAATAAATAAGTTTTTAAGACACTTTAAAAATTGTCTATGGTACGGGCAAATGTCCACTTCATTCACAATCGAGATCACATGGTACATTTATTGGCTATTTGCAGGTTCAAATACTAGAGATACAAAATAATATTGCAAATATATGATAAAACTCATGTAAATATATGTCGTAAAACTCGGCAAGAAAAATACAACTTTTCCATGTGAATAGCATTCCTTTGTCAGAAAAAGGACCATCATCAGCAGAAAAGCAACGAAAAGACATGTATGAAAAATGATAATTTTAAACTAAATTGGATCCTTTTCTCGTAATAGCTTCATCACATCCTGAAAACAACTGGATGCTGCAGGTCACTCTTGCGATGAAAACTTAAATATAAAATTAAAATGCAAACAACATGTTTATGGTTGAGATGGCAAGTTGGGAAACAACAAGTAGAGCTACATTGAGAAGGTTAATAAAACATGAAAAATGATAAAACCAGAAATAGCACCAAAAAAAAAAAAAAATTGGCACTTAAATACCCTATTATCAAACATTAGGACGCTTTCCTTGTAATAGCTTCATCACATCCTGGCAACTGCATTTTAACCTCTTGCGATGAAAACTTCATTTTTTCTTCAAATGTAAAAACATGTTTTTTGTTAATGTGGCATTAAGTTTGAAATGTTGAGATACATCGAGAAGGTTAATGAGCTGCAATTGTTTTAAATTGATATATAAAATTCATAAATTGGACAGAATTGGAACTAAATCATGCTTCCGTTGTTTAATATCACATATAATTAACGATTATTGCTTAAAAAAACTAGTTTGGGGAATTTTTGATAGAAAACCCAAAATTGAAGCAAGAATGTATTGCTTCCACACAATGCTAATGTATCTTTTCTTTTCTCTTTTGAAGTCAGAATTTGGGTATTAAATTTGATATCCTTGGCCCATGGTTGACCTCACTTCCATACATCACCATCATACAGAAGCTTAAATGTGCCATCAACATTAGAAAACGTTGCCCCAATAAGCCACATATTTCAGTAAATTGTTTAGATAACAAGATAATATCTTATCAAAAATCAGAATCATGTTGAATTGCTCAGTTGCTTTAACTGAGCAATTGAACATTTTTCTTCAAATTGTTTACTTGACAACTTATCATATCTCGTCAATTTTGATGGCACTTTTAAGCTTCCATACTATCATCATCAGCAGCATCTGTTTAATGAAGTCTACTGTATCCTGTACACCAGTGAGTGGTTAACATGAAGTAATTGAGAAAGCAGTAACAGGATCATGTATAGGCAGGATACTACTATCAATGTATGGTTAATCTTACACAAATAAAAAAAAAATATGGGTATAGGTCACCTTTTCTAGCTATCTACTTGGATTTATCAAGATATATTCACCTTGCAAAATAAAATTAATATCTAAAATCTTCTTTAGCACAAATTTGATGAGCATAGCACTTCAAAGTAATTCTTTGTATAAATTCCATCCCTTAGCAGGTAAAATACAAAACTTTCATTTTGGAAGGGGGGGGGGGGGTGGTTAGTTGTTCAATATATCCCTTTTTCATAGGGAACTGTCTGTCACATTCCAGCTGTAAGTCAAGAAACCTGAGACAATAAACATTGTTAAGTTGTGAAATGTATATATAGACACAGCAGGCAGGAGACTATGGAGGGTTGACTGTATATAATATAATCCAGTTTTCATTCCCCTATACCCCATGTGCAGGCTTCATCGTAAGTCATGGCGTTAAAAACTCTCAAGTTGTCCGTGTCTATGAACTTATAATAGGCTTCGAAAGGACATAGCCCATCCGTATTCAAGACTTCCGCACAGAAGCTGACCTTGTACGTCACATCGACTCCATTGTACAGGATCTTTATTGCCGACTGTTCGCTATCGGAATGGTACCAATGCTCTATGACGACTCTGGACGCGTAACCCGGCCAGGGGTACACCATCCCTAACGCATCCAAGAACGGAGTCAGGGTTATGTCGTGACCCATGTACAGATAGAATCTCGGCAGGTTGTTCTGCCCTCTATCTATGTATCTCATGGTCAAACTTATCGTTGATAGGAGAGGATGCATGGCCAGCCTCCCGTACAGTTCAGCGGAACTGTTTCCACCCGCCCGGAGTTTTCCGCTGATGGAGTCCACCTCCTGGAATACCTGCTCGAACATGGCTTCGTCGACGCAGCCGTTCTCCGTACAGGGGAGGGCGCTATGGTGGCAGGCTCTGGCTGTGAGTAACTCGATCAAGCGTGAGGGGTTCGGCACGGAGTAGAGGGGGTCCTCCACGTACATTAATCGAGATACTCGACTGCTGAGGTTTTTGGTGTTCTCCTCTTTGTGGAAGCTGTGATACCGGTCGACTACACTCTCCCGCAGTTTGTCCACGGCGCCGCAATGGCAATTTCTTTCCGAACAGAATGTGGGAGAATCCGATCTCTTTATCTTGCTGACGTCAAGGACGGAAAACTTTGGCAGGAAGCCAAAGAGGAAGGCTATTGCACTCTGTATTGTTCTGGGAGACTGTGTACTCTTTATGGCAAGTTTCTGGGTTGCACCATGTTCCGAGCTTAGTTGCAGCTGCTTCCAGTATCGCTTCTTCAAGAAGTCCCCGAGACGCATGTGTTGCACCCATCCATGGGGAGTAAGCTGAGAGGCGTAGCAGGCCACCCTGGAGTTACGCAGTGGGATTCGAAGGATCAGACTCTTCATCTCCTGGTCCAAGCTGTTTACGTCCTTGCTACTGGACTGCATCACTCGTAGGAACTTCTCCATGTGTATGGACCCTATCTTCTTGTTTGCCTCTGTCAGACTGCATTCAAATTGGAAGGGAGCTAATTTACCTGTCTTACCGTTTTCGAGGGGGGTCCGATCTCCGTGTCGAGCCAGGACATGGACGGACCTTAATCTGTAACCATCTGGGGCAATACCTGTAGTGGATGATAAGACGTAATGGCCAATTGTTTATAACACAAAAACTTATATGTTTGGCAGCTTTTGTAAACAACGACAGCATTGTACGTATCAGAAAGTGCCACACAATACGTGAGTGCTCACATTTAAACCATGCACAAGTCTGTAGGAACACTGCACAGTACTTAATCTCATCTGGAAACAAAACTTGTAAAGGAAGCCATCATGTTATATTGTAAACTTGTCATAACCTAAACTTCTGTCATCTATGCTTACAGTTACCAGTCTAATCTTCAATACACATTGAGGAAGACAAACCAAAATAATTATGCCTCCACTAGTTGGAGGCTACTTGTGAACCCTCCAAACACTGGAACAGAGTTGTTATTCATGACGTTCCAAGGCAGACACAAGGCAGACCAGGCAGACACGCTCCAAGGCAGACAGGCCGTAGCAGACCACACATCAGCAAAACACATACACACTTCACGTCAGCTTCCATTCTTTGTGAATGCCGCAGTGGCGATGAGAGGTCCACCGATACGATAGCTTACCTTCGTCACCCTTCATGATGCCTTTGTCATTGCAGTAATTTTCCAGACGAGCCTTAAGCCATGTCCGCTGGACGGTAAAGGAACTGGAATCCTCATTTATTGCTGTATCAGTATCATTGTCATCATCTGACACTGCCCAAAGAAATTGTAACCAGATATATATTAACCATCCAGATGGACAATAGTACACAACACACTTACATACATACATACACGCTATCCGTCTAAGTTATAGAGGAGACTGACGTTGTCAGTCAACCTAGGGCGAACAATGAAGTTATATCCAGCACTACATTTAACAGTCACTGACGATTATAATATGCATGAGACTATCCAGAGAGAAAATCCAACCTGCACCTTAACATGTACCGTACATGTAAGATACTAGAACTACCAGTCTGTAGTCACATGACTATGGAATGGTGTGCCAGTGAGTCATCATACCCATTCTTACCATGTAGTAATACTAGTGTAGCAGTACATTACTAATATCCCTATATAGTAAAACGAAAATGAGTAGGTAAAGAGAGGCACAGACACTTAAGATATTTTTTCTTTGGAATCGACGTGATTCTGGGACATGAAAAGCGTGCGGCGGCTTCATGAACAATGTTTTGATTAATTTAAGTTTAGATTAATCACAGTAATCAGTTACAAAGCTGACATATTGGTGACTTATAAGCACTACTGAGACACTAGCTCATAAGTCAACAAAGAGACTACAGTAACTACGCTAGAGTCAAAGCAACAGTCAGCAAATATATATGTCATAGAAACTAAACAGCAAATCAACCTAGAGAGACTGACATAGAAGACTATTAAACATTTAAGTGAGTCAAACCCATAATACCTCTTTAATAGTGTGGAAGTTACGGGGATAATAAAATATGTTGGTCATGAAAACCAAGAGACTATCTAAACAAGCAAATCAATGTCACATCATGCCAACCGTTACATGTTCAGTCAAGAGTAGAACTACTCACTTTCCTCGCTCTGCTTCTGCATCTCCTCATCGTGCCTTCGTCTCATCTGCTCCGCGAGATGCAGCCGGTCTTCCTGCCTCTTTCTCAGGGTATCGTAGAGATTGTTCTCCGGTAGTCTGGAGTTGTGATGGGTGGACCAGCCCTTCCATCGTCTCTCCTCCGTCCTTTCTCTCACGGCCCGTTTAGGCTCCACGTGATGTGCGACCTGCCACCGTCGGAAGTACATGTCTTCCACGTTATACCCTTCGCTCTGCGTCTCTCCCGGGTAGGCGGGAGGAGGATGGAACTCGAAACTGACCCGTTTGATGTTGAGATTTTTCTGCAACTTCTGGAGCTGCGACAGCTGGATGTTGACGGCATGTTGTCTGATGTGAGTCCATCTAAAAAGTGACTTGTGGAGGGAAACGTTCTGGAATACAACCCCTGAAGTCAAGAGAAAAATAACCAAATGTGGTGGTGCTTTGTCAAAACAGCTGGACTCTACTTCTTCAGGAAGAACTCCCATGCTGTCTTGTAAATCAAATGAACATTGCAATTAAGATTCCTGAGTCGAATACAGCATTTCATATCACAGAACACTTACATTCTTATATGGCATGCTTCATCAAATCAAATATTTATATAAACTTCTCTTTTTTTAAGTGGGGGGATGGGCTGGTTGGTGGGGATGGGGGGGCTACAGAGTACTAAATATTACTCACATTTCTCATTTTGTGTTTTGTTTCATTTACTTGTTCTACAAAGACTTGGTCTACAACTGGTCTTACTTGGTCTACAACTTGGTCTTACTCGGTCTACAACTGCATTTAATATGTTTCATCAAGTTTTAATGGTAAATAGTACTTACATAATGATACCATGAAGATTAGCATGAGAAGAACAGTAGATCTCTTCCTGGCGATAAACATTGCTGCAGATCAGGAAGACTCACTTAACCGAAGGCACGTCTTATAGCTCTTTCAGATCCTACAACAAGCAACTACAGATTCAAACAAAAAAGGAACGCATTGAAACAAGCTTTGAACTATTCTTGCAATTTAGCAACCTGGACAATCTTACATTAACATTGCAATGTTTTCTACATGTGACCTACAGTAATTTAGATCAGTAATATATGTCATGCGAATTATTTTACGCGTGGCAGATAGTGGTCGCATACATGTGCCATGCTGTGATAAAACAAATAGCCTCGGCAATATACCTTCTACTGTTACCCTGGAAGTGGAATACTTTGCTTTGTTGAAAAAGTTAGTACATCTGGTGTTGTGGTACAGTACATTCAAACATCCTCAATCCATCTAGTGAACTGATAAATTGATAGCCAAATGTGCCTAAAACCTGATAAATTGATTAATAATCCACATTTATTGATCAATAATAGTGGATTGTCACCGATAAGCCAGGATTTTTGACGATAAACATGGATTATCTCATAAAAGTTGGAATATTCAACCGAAAGTCCAAGATTTTCAATTTATAATCCAAGTTTATCAAAGTCATTTAGATAAACCTTGATTATCGACTGATATACAGGTTTTTTATCATTTATCCGGCAAAAATCTGATTCATCCAACCAATTTCAATAAACCTGGATTTTCAACTGATACACCTTGATTATCAAATAAAACTTGGAATATCAACCGAAAGTACAAGATTTTCAATTGATGATCCAGGTTCACCAATTTATGTAGACTACTGTAATTTAGGTAAACCTGTATTATCGATCGAAAATCTGGGTTTGTCGGCGACAATCCATGATTATCAACCCATAAATCTGGATTATAAAATGATAAATTGGGATTATCAAACGATAAACCAGGTTTTTGATTTATTGGGCATTTTCCATCTTCACATAAACTGTTCTTGGTCAAAGACAGGAAGAACAACTTGGAATTAATAATCTAACTTTAACTTGTACTTTGCTAGGGCCGGCTTATCATTGGTATTTGAGGGATGATCTATTCCTAGTAATATGGCTTTTAAGTTAGGCCAAGGCTAGGCCTTACTTATCCTAGGCCTAATACTTAATGCGGCATACTCCTATTATTAGAGTCAATATCAATAATCCACCCGGAAGTTCTCCTTCAGCCTGAAAAGTGCATAGGACTCTAAGGAGAACATCTTTTTTGATTTGTTTAAAATCAGGATCTGTTTACTGTGTCTTGCATGGTGCAGAACATCATTGTGGTGCAGAACATCATTGTGGTGTAAAAAGGGGCAATTGAGGCAATTTTAGACCCCTTTAGGCCTTCCAGGAGCCGCATACGAAAATTGTTTACTAGAAGTAGTACGTGAAGCGGTTTGTTAACAAGTGAAGAAATATTCACGGTCAGGATATGGGAAATTGATTGTGCCATGAAAGGCCAACTTAATTGTCAGCTATCCAGTGATGGGTAGCGTTTAGCTAGTTAGAACTTCTACGTAGACTACACATTACTCTTGTGATTTAGTCAATTTTAGTGTGTAATTCATTACTGCTTAGGCTAACATAGGCCAGCCTAGGCCTAACTTTAGCTTGTATAGGCTACTGTATGTCATGAACTTGAACTTTGGAAGATTACCCAAGCGTGCGAGCCGTTCAAGCCACTCTGTTGCCTCTTTTGTCAACGATTCAAGTTTTAATCTTGAAAGCAATGTGACATATTGGCACAGCTGCAAATAATAGCCAGGGTGGCCTGGGCTACATACTGTAGGTCGATGAAACTTCAGGCCATTGGATAAGTAATGAAATCCTTCCTTAGTACTAGAAACCACAATCTGTGAGTACAAATCACTACAGTGTGTGTAAAATGACCTTAAGCAAGTCCAAGCTCTGGATCAGGTTCCTGGGTCCTGAAACATGTTGATCAAATAATACGAAGGCCCTATTAAACTTAAGATGGAGATAAACCATTAAAACTAAGCATATGCCACTTACTTTGTTAGGTTAGGGTATTGAAAGATTCGAACAGATTAATTTAATCAAATCACTGAATATATATAACCCAACGAAGGTTGAAGATGCAAACATTTGCGTGTTTCGATATGCGGTCACGAGCGTAAAGACATAATAAGCCGTCATTGAGCCGTCACGAGAAAAATAATAACAACGTTACAGTTCTGACCTAGCATAGTCATGTCCACACATAACCTTACATATAATTCACAGTTCTGAATTATTTTACTTACATTACTGTGAGTGGGCTATGTTGTTTGAACATTGCCTGTCTATCACCTGTGGATGTGACTTGTGAGAGTAACCCACGTTAGCTACTTTCGATATCGACGAAGATGTAGGCTTAGCCTAACTTAAAAGTTAGACTACATGCGATGACATATTGGTAGTATATATAGCGGCCTGACTACGTTAGCTAAAAGTGCAGCAGCAGTGGCCTACTACGATACAGTAGGCCGTAACGTTGCAACAGTAAAGTGTGATGGCCTTCGAACGTTCAGATCGGGTTCGTTTCAAAGATAGTATTCTTGAGAGAACTGCAAAGGCTGTAAAAGAGGTAACTTTAAATTTCAACTAAGGTAGTAGCTAACGAGAATAAAAGCGGGGGGGGGGGGGGGGGGGCGGATTGTTGGGATACTGAATTACTGCAAACTTTATCAATATTTTGGGCCTAGGGTACATCATTTATAGGCCTAAAGTGGATAGGAAAGGGATATGATGCAAGGTAGGCAATTAGTTGAGTTGAGTTTAGAGACCCAAAGGATCGAGAGAGCCATACAGTCGCTTATTGAGACTATGCTTGTTAGAATTATGCAAAGGTAGCCTATCGCTTCAACTGTATAGCCTACATGTTTCCAACCACAGCGCTGTCTTCGTCTTCGATACGGTGACACATCCGCAAAAAGGGACAATATCTCACCACACACATGTCAAGAGAGTAATTAATTAAATCTGACCCGAGTACTGATATGCGTGACAGGATTCACAGAACCACTGGAACTACTAATGAGGTCTGAAGGCAGACTATTCCAATCCCTAATTGTATTTGGAAGACAACTATACTTATAGCAATTGGAACTGGCATACAATTGGCAGAAATGCATATCGTGCATGTTCCGACTCCTACGCTGAGGCTTTCTTAGGCAGTCAATAGGGATCTGAGCCTGACCATAGCCCATAGAAAAGCAAATAATATGATTCACACTTGGTTACACTTGTGCTCACACTTGGTTGTAACACAACATTACTAGACAAACTTAATCCTTTAATCTTTTTTCTTATCCCACTGACATGTAGGTGCAGGCCCTAAGTTTCAGCATTGAAAGAGAACAGCTAGAGGTGCAGAACGAAGATAGGGCCTTACAGCGGCTAGCTGAACACTTGGATCATATCTTTCTACACGGGTTGGTATCATAATCTACAGCATAGTGAAAATTAGTATCATTATACTGTAGGACTAAAGCTCATCGGCCAAGGAATGTTGTAACTTTTTTTTTGTCCAAAATGTGTACAAAGTTGTCTGTTGAATATTGTATTGGACAATATTGTTTTGAGAAACTAAAGAAGTTTAAACAGAAATGAATAAAGGTATTATTTAAAAGATCATCAGTCCTTTGTACCCAAATTTGAGCATGCTAAAAATTGCTGGAAGTTTTCATAAGTACTTTGCTGGTGGTTCTCCATCTTCAAGTTACTTGAAGAAATGAAGGGTTTCTGAGTTTAACCATTAATTGTTTCAATGAAGAAACAATACCTTGAGGATGGTACAGTAGGTAACAAGGTACTTGTCAAACTTTGAGCTTTTAAGTCACAATTATGTCACTCATTATCATAGAGCAGCATATTTAGGGCCAATACTGACACCTTAAGGAACATGATCTTTACAGTAATGAACCTAGAGGTGACCCTTTTGGGTACTTGAAGCATATTGGTGTCAAAACTGCATTCATTTGAAGACCATTTAAATACATCTGTTGGTTTTGGTTTGATCCCTGAAACCCTGACCTGCTGAGGCAGAAATCTGACCAACCTGATATGTTTTGAGTGAAGTAGCTAAAACATTTCTTGGCATCTGAAGGAATGTTAATATTTAAAATGTTAGTGAATATATGAAAGTTTTTGAAAAAAAGAAAAAACCTTGGCTTATATGTTTGCCTCTGATGTATTGTTACTGTACTGTGTATAGCTAGAAAAATCACTCTGTTATAACTCTTACTGTAGGTTCACCATGCTGTTACATTCCTAAAAATTGATGGTTTCCATGCAGTGACAGACATATAATTGACATAATTACCAAATTATTTTCATGAAACCAGTTACAGTTATTTTGTTCTTAGATGGAATTTTCAGCTTTAAAATGAAGTAATTAGGCTCTTTTGTGGATTATGTGTTGTCAATTAATGTTTTATCAATGATTAATTCTGTCGCCAGGTTACGCCATGTGACACCAGGCTACTGGGCCTTTGTCCAGAATTACACTCACAAAGATATCATTTACGAAATCAAAGCCCTAGATCGACTCTCAACAGACTTAGGAAGAAGTAAGTACATATCAGAAAACTAATTAACAGGAATTAGTTTGTTCATTAGCCAAATGTTACAGTACTACTGTACCCCTTTTTTTTTGACCGGGTGGGGGGGGGCAGTTGAGAGAGAAAGTTTCAAAATTCCTTTCATTTATTGAAAGTTATAGACCAGGGTCATGTCATCTAACAGTAGGTCTAATCTAAACTGGAGATAGAAGGAACCTGTAATAGGCTATTGGATAAGTTACTGTAATGTCATTGGAAAACCTGTTTTCCCCCTCAAAAGATTGTGATACCCTTATCAAAAGTGATGCAGGGAAGTTCAATTTTAGGATGTAACTGCCACTTTTAGTGGGTGCTTGTATAAATTTGTTTATACCTTTGGGTGCATTTCTGGTGATGTTTTTGAGATGTCTATTCTGACAGAGTAATATTTTTTTTATTTTGGTGCAACTGGAGGAATGGGCTGGGAGGGGTGGAAGCCTGAGGGGAATCACTTAACCTTTCTTTGGTGTTTTCATCTTTCCAAGTCTTTTACATTATTGGTCCTGTCAATCTTTCGCAATCTTTTAAGTTTTTGTTCCTATCGATCTCAAGTAGAGTTTTTACAGTAAAAGGTATTCATCTTGTATTGTTCATTTAAAAGTATTGTACAGTACACATAGCAACAGTTTCACATGTAAATTCTACAAACTTGTCCCTCTATCCCATTCCTTCAACCCCCCCCTCCCCAACTTCTTCTTCCCTTCCCCCTTCCCACTCTTCTTTCCCCCATTCCCTCCACACAAGTAGAAGACCTGTATTGTTTCTCCCTTTAAGTGACTTTATGTCCTGGCAGCTTTTGACGTAGGCTGCAAGATATAATGTATTTTCTTTAATTTTTCCATTTATTTCCGTTAGGTCGGGCATGGCTGTACAAAGCTCTTGATGAGAGTTCACTAGAAAGCTACATTAACTGCTTCCTGGATGATCAAGCTAATGTCAAGAAATATTACATTGAGTAAGTATTGTGGATCAATTCTTTTTTTCAATTTGTTGTTGTTAATTTGCTAATTATTCGGAAGCTGGTTGTTGTGAAAAGATGATTTTAGAAGTTATAAACAGAGTGTTCTTGGCTTAAAATTTGTCAAGACTCAACAGGCATCATTTAGGACTTCTAATAGAAGGCAAAACTTGGTGTGACAAATGCAAACAGTGCCTGTATTTTTAGTTTATTGTTTGTTCTTTGCATATATATGTTAATACTGAAAAAGGTTTATGGGTAATAAAATCCTTTCATCCAAAGCATTTTCAATTATTTTTTGCTCAAAATATATTTCATTTGGTGAAAAAATCTAGCAGGGTTTCTAAGTTTGATCAATTATAATCTTGTTATGAGTAATATTCCCCAGCTCCTATCCCCCTGGACCTACAGTACCTATTGTAATTTGCATGAATGAATCAAGACTAAAGCTGTCTTGACCAAGTTCAGAGCTTGAAGAGAATCATGCTCTACACGTTACCCTAGTGAGTTTGGTTTGGGAAGGATCATTTGGTTATGAGATAGAAAGCAATTAACACTAGAAAGGTACTGTAGTTCTACATTTCAAACTTTAATTGATTGAAGAACAGAGAAGTTACAGCTCTGTTATTTTCCTCTCTTTTTTTTGCAGCCTTGCTCTTCTCAGAGACAGAGAGCGTCTTTCTCTTCTACAGACACTAATTTCTGGTCTTGACTTTGTTTCTTTCAAGTTAGAGCTTGTGAGTATTGTGTGATATTAAGGAACTTTTTCTGGGTTTTCCTATTAATGCTAGTCAAGTTTCATTCCAAATAACAAAACAGAAGTCAAAAGTTTTTCTAAATTTCCAGTTCTCTGATTCCATATTAGACGATACTAGATATGAAAGTGTCCGGGCTACAAAATGTTTAAGATTGATTGGAATCATTAGTTTATTGACAATTTCATGGTTTCATGTTGTGCAAACTTTAGAAGGGTATCCTAGTTTGAACATTGTTAATGTTATTTTGAGTAATACATGAAATAGGTTTCCAAAAACTCTCTGGAAATGTGCAAACAAATGCTATAAAAAGGAGCTGATCATATTTGATATAATAAATACCATATATTAAAGTGCTGTTATCATGAAATAAAACATGCTCAAGAGCACTGTACAAAAGAACCAATACCTGGAATATAAAATTACCAAACTTAAAAAAACCTAAAACTAATAACAACAGTAATGAAAGTAAAAAATTATATAAGACAGGATTATAAACCGCAATAAAGAACATAAAAATAAAAATATACATAAAAATGGGCACAGTAATATTAATAAAACAACGAATGCCTATATATGAAAGCCCTCCCATAATAGCTGAATTGCATCACCTGATGTTAAATGTTATAAGGATGAGCGTATAATTATATTTAGACTGAATCTTCCAAAAAAAAAAAAAAATGCTTTAAGAAGGAGCTGATCATATTTGATATGAAAGCCTACTCTGCTATAAGAATCAGTGATAGACATTATCACCATCGGCTGAACAGTATCAAAACAGTACCTACGATTTTAATATACGGGAGTAGAAAGACTGAACTCTTAAGAGTGTGAAGAGGGATATAGATAATTATGTAATTTTTTTTGTTTTGTTAGAGAAGCTCAGGTAGCCATGGTAATAACCATTTGTGAAAGTTGGCAAAGCTTTTAGTGTATGTGAATCCCCTGAGGTCACTTCCCATGCTACAATGGTGGTATTCACTGTTAGGAATTGACTTCAAACGATGAATTTGAGAGTAGACGTTTTATACCACTTTATAATTTTGGAATCTTTAACTTAATACATTGAATATTTCTATTCTTTAGATGTTATGACTAAAATCCTGAACGCAAACTGCCCTCTCTCTATCTCTCTTGCAGAACATCGCATTCTTTGATTTGGTGAGTCACGTGCCACAATCTGCGACGGAACGGCAGAGTTCACTGGACAATGTCTCGTTACACAGCTGCGACAGCGGCACTCGGGTGTCCCGGTCTTCCAGGTCTATGCCGGAAACTCCGGAAGATTCAAACTCTCTGGATAGACCGGAACTCTCTCGGACCTTCTCCTCAAAGAGTTCCAGGCAGTCCAGTATACAGGACGATATGATCTTAGAAAAAGTCGCCGCATTGCAGAGAAATCGTGGTCAAGGTCAGCCGTCGGATGGCGATCCTTGCGACGTGTTTAGTGGCGAGAGAGAGATTAGAACTGAAGAGGATGAAAATATCAGAGACGGGTGTGTCGGTGAGGAGGTGTCGTCTCGGTCGGATGAGAAGAGAGTCGCGACCCTTCCAGAGAGGCCTTCCACGTTACCAGTGATATCGTTCGAGGAGAGGTTGCACGTGACGTTAGAGGGGAATAATTACGTCGACATAAGAGGTAGTACAAACGGCAATCTGTATCCCGGTGCTGTTCATCTGAAGGATAAGAAGAAGTCTAAGAAGAAGAGGAGGTCCAGCAAGAAGAGCGTCTCGTCTACGAGTGAATCCAGTAGTCCCAACGTCCAGTCGCTGAACCCGTTCCCTGGAAACGGAGAGCGTGGTGTGCAGGCGCTGTTGGATGTGGCGGCACAGACACTGGAGAGCCGGGCTTCGAATGACGGATCAGGTCAAGTGAATGATGGATCAGGTCAAGTAAACGATGGATCAGGTCAAATGAATGATGGATCCGGTCAAGGGAAAGAGAAGTCAGTGGAAGGTGTTTCACCCAAAGATGTAAATATTGTCAGTAGTGTAAGAAGTATAGTAAACCAAGCATCTGAAATGGAGCTAAGGGATGAAGTGGAAGTCCGTCGCAATAGTACAAGGGATGAATATTCAAAAGGATCAGCAGAAACTAATGCATATGCAAAAGGTATGAATGATAGTGATAAAACTATGCAAGCTGAAGAGTGTAATGGTGTAGAAAGCAATCTCTTGCAAGAGAATAGTGTGTCATGTGTAACTGGTGGTGCTGGTATGGACGAATGCCGACATGCAACTTTAGAAAAGGGAGACATTGGTTACCACAGTGACAGACGACATGACATAGCAATATCAAGCAAACATGCAGCTGGTTTCAAATCCGATATAAGTCAAGCTATAGATTCTGAAGTCATTAACGATTCGGTGGTTGGGGACACACCGACTTCAGATGAATGCCCGGGACCAAAAGCGGCAGGGGTAACATTTGAAGACACACCAACTTCGAAAAATTTCCCAGAAGAGGAAGGAGAGCAATTTCTGACTCCTCAAAACCACAACCAATCGTCCGACGGTCAGAGTTACGAGAGCTTATTTTCGGCGACGTCTGAAGTATTCGCAGGCGTTCGTGAATGGAAGAGTCCAGAATGGAAGAGTCCAGGAGATGGTGCCAGTGAAACGGAATCAGAGGGGAGGGTCAAACAGAGAACGGACAGTCAAACTGAAAATCCACCTTGGATCATCAAGTAAGTATAAGTGAATGTGTTGTGTGCTCTGAACCTTCCACCTAGCCAACGTATGTAGCCATTGTACCAAGATGTTTCTTTTCATCATTTTATAATGGGATGTGATCTCGGTAGGCTTTAAGTAATATATCTGTCCAAGCCTCATTTTGAGCTCTTTTTCCAGAATTTTGCAAACGTACCAGCGATGTCATTTCTGTGGTGCTGTCTAGGAATTTCCTACAATTATATGGTTTGATAGTCATGTTTCTAAAGCTTAAATTTTGTTTGTTTGTAAGCATCTCAGATTTGCTTTTACGATCCACCATCGCTTTCGGACAGTTTACTTAAAATTTTCCTTCCGTTCTCAAACTATTCCAGAATTGACAGCAATACCAAGCTTCATTTGATGCTCGAAGTCTTCCTACATAACGAAGAAAAGTATATAGAGGTGAGTTTGTGAACAGTCTTCGGATCACATTAAGAAAACTACATTTCAACCGGCATTGAATCTGCGGCCATGCCTTATTCTCTGTTCCCACCCCTGCGTGTGACTGTTAATGCATTACGGTCTATAAAATGTGTTATGAACACCCTTTAGTTCAAGCACTTGCCCCCCCCCACATCACACACACCCCCACTTCTTGGATATATCATACGCTGGTCCCCACCTACACCCCTTCATTCCTTATGTTCAGGCCCTGCAGATGGAAACAATGTAATAATTCAATGTCTTTGATTTGAGATTGTTTTAATAGACAGCTTCAGTAGATGCCAATTCTAATCCAGTGAAGGAGATTTTTCTTAAGTTGATGTTACAGTGCTGGGTCTAACTATGGCATCACTGCTTTGGGTGGAAATAATAGTTTTATACAATTTATTTTTTGCAATTTTCTCAATCTGCTCTCTGTTGGATGTTTATAATTTTTTGGGGTTAATTATTTTTCTAGTTGTTTCAAGTTTCAAGCTGTCACAACCAGGGTGAAGTCAAACCAGGACTTTTACTTCTTACCAGCTGGGCTATCTATCTCTTACGAAATAGTAAGAAAACAATTTCATTTTTCAATTACCAAACAGACAACCACATCACCAATGGTTAGTTAGTGCCAAATGGTGTGAGTAGTCTGAAGATGGGAGGGGAAGGGGTGGGGGGAAGGGTTGGAGGGAGCGGGAGGGACAGTACTGCAATGTGAGATGTCAAGTAGCTTCTGTGTTCACTCCAACGGTCTGTTTCAGCTATGGTAGTAATATGTGAAACAACTGCCTGCCAGGATTCTCTCTTCCGTTCATGTAGTGTATAGTCTGCAGATGAGGTGGAAGGGTGTGGAGGAGGGGGGGGGGGGTCAGGGATGGAGGAACAGTACAGCATTTTGAGATGTCAAGTAGATTCTGTGATGAATACATTCATTTTGTCATGTTAATGTATATAGCCTGTGGAAATAAATTGTGCTTTAGTTACAAAGAAAATCCTCAAAGGACCCAACATTCTTAAATCCTTTCTTAAGTTGCTCATTAGAAATTAAGAGTATGGACTGTTAAACAGTGAACTTAAGTAGCATTTTTCCTGTAACCCCCCCCACCCCTCCTCACCCTTATCCCAGAATGCCGCCTGTATAAATGGGCCCCTTTGGTGCACCTTTCCCAGCTGTTGTGTGGAGCGCTGAGAGTTTCAAACAATCTTTTTTTTCAGGCGAAAAGAAGAAACGCTACAAAGCAGAGAAAAGGATTGCCCTGGAAGACCTGGACACCATATCAGTAAGTAGTCTTCAATGGTAGAGTTTATGTTGGTAGATGTTGTGTATGTTGATGTTGTGTAGGTAGATGTTGTGTATGTTGATGTTGTGTATGTTGATGTTGATGTTGTGTATGTTGATGTTGTGTATGAAGATGTTGTGTATGTTGATGTTGTGTATGTTGATGTTGTGTATGTAGATGTTGTGTATGTAGATGTTGTGTATGTTGATGTTGTGTATGTAGATGTTGTGTATATAGATGTTGAGTATGCTGATGTTGTGTATCTTGATGTTGTGTATCTTGATGTTGTGTAGGTAGATTTGTGTATGTTGATGTTGTGTATGTTGATGTTCTGTATGTTGATGTTCTGTATGTTGATGTTCTGTATGTTGATGTTGTTGATGTTGTGTATGTTGATGTTGTGTACTGTATGTAGATGTTGTGTATGTTGATGTTGTGTATGAAGATGTTGTGTATGTTGATGTTGTGTATGTTGATGTTGTGTATGTAGATGTGTATGTAGATGTTGTGTATGTTGATGTTGTGTATGTAGATGTTGTGTATGTAGATGTTGTGTATGTAGATGTTGAGTATGCTGATGTTGTGTATCTTGATGTTGTGTATCTTGATGTTGTGTAGGTAGATTTGTGTATGTTGATGTTGTGTATGTAGATGTTGCGTATGTAGATGTTGTGTATGTTGATGTTGTGTATGTTGATGTTGTGTATGTAGATGTTGTGTATGTTAATGTTGTGTACTGTATGTAGATGTTGTGTATGTTGATGTTTATATCTGTCAGTGCTTTTATTCCAGACTCAGATATAAGATTTTGGAGTGATGGAGACCTGTACTTAATTCTTTACAAAATATGGAAGATTAGCAACTGAAATTTTTTTTAATTTTAATTCACCAGCAAAGAGTGTGTATGAATCAGACTTGAAGTAAGTCTGCATACTCTTATTCTAGCATAGTTGTCTGTACGCTCTCCCTCATGAATTTAAACTTGTACAGTTTTTTACCTAAAGGTTTTGGAAATCTGTATTTCCTAGCCCAAGGTTACGTACTCATACATACTGTACAAGGAGAGCCTTGTACTCATGTTCGTACTGGTACCAAGAGGAATTCTACGTACTTGTTATCTTGCCGGTGTACTCATGCTGCAAGTCTGTTACTTATTAAAGGCATCTCACAATAAGTATATATAGCACCTTCTGCTCCACCTACCCCCCTTGCCCCTCCTCCACTATATATATGGCAATGCTACCATCATAGATGCAGCTCTGCAACGAATGCCATCTTGAGAAATACAGAGGGGATGGGGGAAGGGGAGGCAGATGTATGTCCTGTTGCCTGATATTTTAACAACCTTGATTTCTTTGTTCATCATTTACCGTGGCTTAATTCACACTGTTCTCTCTTTGTCCTAAAAGGTATCCATGAACTCCCAGATTCTCTTTGTGGTTTATAAAGAGGGTAAGCAGGTTAGGACTCTTGCCATCTGTACAAGGGAGGAAGAACTCTCAAAGTAAGTGATTTAACTGTGATCTTTGTTTTTGAGCAAAAGGGGGGGGGAAGAAACTAAATATAAAGCTAAAAAAAGATGTTATATGTGTATTTGTGGACACCTGTGACCCCAAGGAGACTTAAACCCAACCATCGCCATTGGTCTATGTGACAGAGATAGTGGTGATGAACAATTTTCCCAATCAACTTAAGAAAAGATTTCATTTGGGCTGGAGACTTGATCAAGTCTAAATATGATGTCATTGAGCCCATGTGCTTCACCTTTTCATTTTTTTATTTGCTCTAGTCATTACAGTGTTTATTTTCTGTAATGGAGATGGGTTTTGCAAATGCTGAATCTAAACTATTCAACATCTTAATGATACCCATTAATGAAAAATATGAAAAGGAAAAGGAAAAGAAAGTAAATGGTTTCAGTTCCTAGTGATAGTATGACATCAAGATTAACAAAATGACGGCTTCCATTACACAACTTTTAAAGTAGGATATCTCCCAAACGGAGGCAAGATTGTTCTTAGCTGTTTAGGGTTAGTCTTGCCCCGAATATCGCTGTTATATCAGGTAATGATGGTGGATATGATTGTGTCCCCCTCATCAACTATTTATTAAACTTAAAGGCTGTTTGATCCTATACCAGGCGGTGACATAATCCTTGGCATAGACGTGGCACAGGTCTCTATGATATTGGACTAAGGGAGTTATGTGATTTCAGACTGGGTATATGTGTGACTCCAATAACAGACAGAAGTATGATTTATCTTTAGTAAAAATTTTTTTTAAAAGAACCAAATAACCTCGCTCATTTTGATTGTGTGTTTTTTTAATTTTGTCATAACTCAGACTGATTATACATCATTTAAACGTGACTTGTAAGGAGAGTGCGACCTTCCCACCCAGCGTAGTGACCAATGCCATTCAGCACAAGCAGAAACTCCAAACATGGGCAGCTACAGAATGCAGACAACCGGTGAGTTTGTAGTACTTTGGATCCTCAAGTCCTTAATATCTGATTTCTATGCCGTTTGAGGAAGTAAATAGAACTTGAAAGAGGTTGAGAAGGAGATCTGGGAAGGGTTGGAGAAGTAGATCGAAATGGAAATTGAAAATGGAAGTAAATGAAATCATAGTTACACTTTACAGGGCAAGCACTGAAGTGATCTTTAGGAAACACTGTAGTGTTAAAGAATGTAGAATTTTCATCTCAGAAAGTACTCGAAACAACCAGCAGTGTTCACCACATCATTATCTCTTGTAACAAAAATTTATACACATAGGTGGAAAATTCATTGTGAGTTTTATGTGAGAGAGTCACAGGAGATGCTTGAGTGCAATGCTCCAAGTGCTTGAGTGCAATGCTCTAAGGGATTGGATGCAATGCTCCAAGTGCTTGAGTGCAATGCTCCAAGTGCTTGAGTGCAATGTTCCAATTGATTGAGTGCAATGCTCCAATTGCTTGAGTGCAATGCTCCAAGTGCTTGAGTGCAATGCTCCAAGTGATTGAGTGCAATGCTCCAAGTGCTAGAGTGCAATGCTCCAAGTGCTTGAGTGCAATGCTCCAAGGGCTTGAGTGCAATGCTCCAAGTGCTTGAGTGTAATGCTCCAAGTGCTTGAGTGCAATGCTCCAAGGGCTTGAGTGCAATGTTCCAAGTGCTAGAGTGCAATGCTCCAAGTGTTTGAGTGCAAAGCTCCAAGGGCTTGGGTGCAATGTTCCAAGTGTTTGAGTGCAATGTAATAACCATCTTACAAGTTTGTAATACCACTACATCTGGTTCTTTCCTTGGCTCCAGATCCAGTCTTTAAAGCTCTACCATTACAACCTGATTCACTGGGACGACGCCACAGACCTGTCCTGCGAGCCGGATCTCTCCGTCTATAAACAGGTCATCTACAAGGCCGGACATCTCTCCTACAAGACTAAAGAATCTCTGTTTCTGGGCAGCTTCTGGCAACCTGGTTACTTTGAGCTGAAAGATTGTATCTTAACTCGATATTCAGAGAAAGTTTCTAAGAAATCTCAGTGGAGTCTTCAGCTGAGGTAAACCTTAAATTCCTTAATTTGTTTAAACCGCTTTTAAATGATTTAAAATGGTAGAAATGGAACATTCGGGCGCTTATAACTCCGACGCAAGATTTGCTTGGCCTCTAACCAAATTTTGTGAATAATTATGTTGGGAGGTTTGGAGTTGTGGTTTATTAATTATCAAAAAAAGAAATAATTAATACATGATGTAGGGCAGTCGCTGGAAACACAGTGATAATATAAACTCCACAGTGATTGTGCATTAAACATGATTATACAGCTTCACACTGATTGGTGATTAGTTTCTAAGCTACATACCATCCAAAACGAGGTCATAACAAACGTTTCCCCATCTTTCAGCTGTTTTCATGCTGTTTATTTAATTATTAATAATTATGTAATTTTCATATATTAAGCAGTATATCAATGTAGTTGTGGCTTTTGTGTGAGGTGATGTTTAGCTATTAAATGTTGCAATCAGTGCAAAGCCTTTCCTTTGCAATTGACTCAGTGATTGAATTTTGTCTCCAGAGATTTCTTGGCAAACTTTTAAATTGTCGTAGTTGAAAAATTTGATCACAAATTTCATAAATTGCATCAATTTTTGACATTTCAATTTAGAGTATAGTATAAAAAATCTACACTGTAGTAATGCAGGTTGCTGTTGAAAGACTTTTGCCCCTGTCAGTAGGATTTACATGTAACAACATTATGTCAGTTTCATTGCATCGATACCAGATGTCAGTAACAATAATGACTCTTTTGGCCTTCCATATACCAGCCTGCACTTTATTACGTTAACCGAAACTTGTCATTTTATTTCAAAGATGTGTTAACTGTTTTTTGATGTTGATATTTTGATGTTGATTTTTGTTGTTTTTGTTGTTGATATTTTGTTGATGTTATTTGTTGATGTTGATTTTTGGCCTTTTTCGTTGTCTATAGCCCTCCTGACTTCACCGGTTGCAGAAGACTTCGTCAGAGAGACCGGGACCACTGTTTTGAGATTCTGCAGTCCAAGGGTTCATCCTATATGTTGTCATGCTCTAGTGAGAGACATTTATCTAGCTGGCTATCGTCTATATGTCAGGTCATGTCAGAGAAGGTAAGGTTCAAATCGAGGGTTACAGTCTGAATGAGTTACGAGATAAGCAGGAAAAGGCGGACCAGGGAAGAAAGTATCACAAGGTTGTCAAAAGTACCCTCCCCATCCCCCCCCCCCCTAACCCAACCCAAAACAAATGAAAATATGAAAAATTTCTGACAAATGTTAAACTTTTGAACATATCCTGGATGTCAACGTAAGATAGAAAAGGGAGGAAAATGGACAATCTGTAAAGAAGCATGCACAGATACTTACAACCTATTTTCAGAATTTATAATAAATTTCTTTTCCTTTTTGATGTTTCCAGCAAAGCCTCCAAGCAAGTCCAACCTCAGGTACTCCTGTCCAGCCTTGTTGTTCCTTAATAACATCTCACAAATTACTTCTGTTCCACGAAGACAGCCAGACTGCGTTTCTGAGATGTTTAGCGTCTTGTGATGTGACCAGTATTACATGCCTTAAAATTGCCAAATTTGAATCACAGTTTGTGTTGCTTGTAAGTATGCCTTTTTTGTTGTTGCACTTTTATCATGTTTGAAGTAAGTTGTTATCAGAAAGACACCTTACATTCTGAGATTCCTTCCTTTGCCACAGCTATTCATAACTAAACTGTATATAAACTGTAATGGCATCATTCTCCAATGGGAACTAGGAAATGGTAGTAGTTGGTAGTTTAATATCCTGAAATCTACAAGCTGCTGTAAAAGTGGAATATACGACCTAGAAATTTGACTAACGTGAAGTACATTCACTTGTTATTCCGTTATTTATTTACTTATTTATTTGTTTTTGCAGGAATTCTTGCCATCTGAGTCAGAAACTCCCTGGATTTTATATTTCTTCAGTTGTAAGGAAGCTGAGAAATTCCAAAGCTCACTATGTAAAGCCGTTCACGAGTCGACTCAAGTACGTTGTCTATTCTTTATTAACTCCTTTTCTTCAACAAACGTGGTTGTATTCTGTTACTTAAATTGCACAATCATATTCTAATATAATAATAATCATATTCATTTAAGGGATGTGCTTCGGGCAGAATTTTTAGTCCCGATATGTTATAGTCCAAGGACAAAAAAAAAAATATTAGTGCCGGTGGTGTTTCTGTTTTCCAGATATTCACCTTTAAATATGCTTTATCTATGGAATGCTCCTTTAAGTCTAAATTGATGATGTTGTTGGCTGCTCGGTGCAGGACCCTTATAGTTTATGTTAATCCATTGGGTTTTTATTAAATTCTAAAATAATAAACACAAAACCATGTTCTTTTTAACTACATGTAAACAACAGTGCATCCTTGCATGAAATTTAATGTCCTTGACATATTTTGTAACACATTATAAACATGTCATTTGAGACCATAAAAAAGTTCTCATGTTTCCCTGTTGAGTATTTCGTGTTGTATCAGAGGAACTGATCTAAGATGGTCTATAAATTAGACTGCAAGGTCCAGTCACTTTAACTGATGAGACTCAACTGCTTTATTTAGGATCATTTTCTCAAATATTAGATGTGGTATAAGAAATACTACTACGTGATATGCAAGACAATGTCTATATTTAGACTTGCTCTTAAAATTATGGTGAGTTGGGTATGGATTTTGGGATCGGCATAACATGCCAAATATAAAATCTATTGTGGTCAAGACTAAAGATATTCATGTAATAAGTTTGTATAGTGTCATTTTAACCATGCAGAGATTCTCAGAAAGCAGAGAGAGGCAAAAGAACTATTCTGAGATCTGTTAAACAGTTTAAATACATTTTTATTACAGAATGTGCCAAGAACATCAAAATAGAACAAAGAAAGAAAATGAGAGAAGAGCACTAAATTTATGGAAATTATGTAGAAATTGATTTGAATATCTTGTTTGTTAGAAAAACACCTGCTTGATAAGTTATTTCAGAAAATGTAGTAAAGAGCAGTTACTATAAATGAGTTAGATGTTAATATTTCAGTCAGTGAGCACCAAGTTTGGGCTAGGGTGTCAATCTGTAAACCAGAAATGCTGATGTAATACAAGATATTGATAGTCTTTAAAGACGTAATGTAGTTTAGAAACCATGAGTTTGGGGTAAGGATGTAAATCTGTAAACCAGAAATGCTAATGTAATACAAGATATCGATAGTCTTTAAAGATGTAATGTAGTTTAGAAACCATGAGCTTGGGGTAAGGATGTAAATCTGTAAACTGGAAATGCTAATGTAATACAAGATATCGATAGTCTTTAAAGACGTAATGTAGTTTAGAAACCATGAGTTTGGGGTAAGGATGTAAATCTGTAAACCAGAAATGCTGACGTATTACAAATTATTGATAGACTTTATAGAGGTACAGTAGTTTCAGAAACCATGAGCTTGGGGTAAGGATCTAAATCTGTAAACCAGAAATGCTAACTTAATACAATTATTGATAGTCTTTAAAGACATACAGTAGTTTAGAAACCATGAGTTTGGGGTAAGGATGTAAATCTGTAAACTGGAAATGCTAATGTAATACAAGATATCGATAGTCTTTAAAGACGTAATGTAGTTTAGAAACCATGAGTTTGGGGTAAGGATGTAAATCTGTAAACCAGAAATGCTGACGTATTACAAATTATTGATAGACTTTATAGAGGTACAGTAGTTTCAGAAACCATGAGCTTGGGGTAAGGATCTAAATCTGTAAACCAGAAATGCTAATGTAACACAAGATATTGATAGTCTTTATAGACCTACAGTAGTTTAGAAACCATAAGTTTGGGGTAAGGATCTAAATCTGTAAACCAGAAATGCTAATGTAATACAAGATATCGATAGTCTTTAAAGACGTAATGTAGTTTAGAAACCATGAGCTTGGGGTAAGGATGTAAATCTGTAAACTGGAAATGCTAACTTAATACAATTATTGATAGTCTTTATAGATGTACAGTAGTTTAGAAACTATGTCAGTGATAACTTGATAACTCAGTGATCATGCTCATAAGGATGTTTTCATTAATGCGAACCTCAATAAAAATCTCTGTTCCCACCTACAGAAAGTCCTGCCCGTGGATCACCTTGAAGATTCTCGAACGATACAGAGAACCAAAACTTGTTTAAAGACCATCAAAGGATCCAGTAGCAACCGATCTCCTCTTGGCAAATAGCAGGTCGATTCTACCACTGCTTCCAGCGGAGTATTTATTTATTATTATGATTATTGTTATTATTATCATGTCACTTTTCGTTTCTGTTGCATTCATCTCTTTGGTGTTTTTGTTTTTTGATCATCATCAGATGAGGTGAAAATTTGTCAAAAATGTATCGAACAAAAATCTTCCGATTGAATTGAAGCCCCTATGGGGTGTTTGTCTTTGTAATGGTACTTGGGGAATGTCATGTCAACATCCCTCTAAAATAGTTAGAAACGATCGTGGCTTGATTGAACTTGTACTTAAACACCTTCGTTTGTCAAATCAAATCATTAAAATGAATTATTAAGACACTTGATTTGATTGATTTAAGACAAACCAAAAGAGAGAGAGAGAGTGAAATAAGTTGTGAAAATAATAATGATGCCATCCCTCTAAAATAGTTAGAAATGATCATGGCTTGATTGAACTTGTACTTAAAGACCTTATGTTTGAAATGAAATCAAATCATCAAATGAATTATTAAGACACTTTGATGATTTAGCACAAACCAAAAGAGAGTGAGAGAGAAATAAGTTGTGAAAATGATGATGAATTGATGACTATAACATTAGGTGCTACAATCTTTAATATAGATCAAATTGAACAGGTTATTGTGTGTGATTCTTCAAGTGTATGATAAAATGTTATTTTTTTTTGTACTTATGGGTTCTTAGCTGTAAATAATTTGTAATTTACGTATATATATATATATATATAAATACATGTATCATAGGATAGTGTTAATATCCGTATCGCAACTGAGAACAAATGCTAGTCATTTATAGTGTGCAATTGACGAGACGACAGTTTTCCGTAGATAACCTAAAAATTAGTTGTGCTTGTTAGACTAAAACCATTTTAGTTAAAGTTCAAAGCCTTGATATAGTTGTTGGATATTCTCTAAAGGCATTATTATTTAGGGAAGGTGGGGGGGGGGGGGTGGGGGTAGTGCAAAGATCATCCAAAAAATGAATTAGAGTTAATAAGATAAGGTTTTAGTCTGGGACAGACTGCTAAAAGTATTCTTGAATTCAGGATAGTTCCACTTGAAAGAAATGTTTCTTGAAACATGAAAAAACAAAATGGGTCTTGAAAAGCAGTATGCATCATACTGGCTGGTCTGTGATACCATCATGGCAACTATGTACTTATAATTAGCTTTTCTTTCCTTCTATAATTATGTTAATGTTCTCCTTGAAAGAAGAGGGAAGAAAATTAAAAATATCAACAAAGTATCATCTTAATGTTTTGAAAAATGATTGACATAATTTTAAACAGCCACCATCATGACAGTCATCCAGCTGAGTGGTAGGAGGGCCTCAATGACAGTTTATACCCAAGGGGCCAAGAGAGAAAGAGTTTAAATTTATTCATGATGTCTCTTTAAGATTGTTTCAAATCAAAATTTGAGTTTAAAAATTAAACTTGTCTCATCTTGTTAATTCTTTTCACATTTCAATAAAATGTCTTTACCAGCATAAATGGGTGAAGTAACCTGTCAACATCAAAACATGTTTGGTTAGCATTTATAACCACCCCCCCTGACCCATATGCCTCTCTTCCACCCCCTGGCCCACCCACTCTCCCCTACCCTAATTCTGGCTTTGCAAGTACTGATTCATCAACATTCCTCCTCAAAATATGTATGTAAGAGGAATTGGTTGTTGCATCAGTAATAGTGACAGATTTGAGAATATGCTAGTAACAGAAACAATTGTAAAGTTGTCCCCAGTAATACAAGTCAACAAGCGAGGGTCAATGGATTTAATGACATTCTTGATGTTTAGCGTTTAATTATGTAATTTCCGACATTGTAAGGGTCACTGTTCTTCATGTTTGGCATGTACTGCTTGTGGCTGAGATGTGACACAGACTTTTTATTTGCATGACTTTGCAAACTGTATTTGCCAAGTTGGATTTTCAGGTAAACTTTACAGTTTTTTACAGTTTAAGGAAAAGGCTTAAAGAAAAGATATGAATAGTTAGGTGATGTGACATATTATATAAACTTCTGTTAGTGATAAATGTAAGGACCATTCTAGGTCTACATAGCTAGCTACACTTGAAGTGAGTACATGGTGTACTTGTACTTGAGGCATCCACCATAGAAACTAGTGTAAAAATAAGTACTGGTACTCACGCTTAATGGCTTGTAATTATAAGACTGGAAATTATACATGTACTCATACTGATAAGAATGGTCATTATACTCATACTTATAAGAATGGGTATTAAACTTGTACTCATAAGAAGGGGAATTATACTTGTACTCATTCTCATAAGAATGCATGGTACATACTCAATAAGAATGGGTAATGTACTCAATTAGCATGGGTATTATACTTGTTCTCATAAGAATGGGTTATACACTTGTGCTCATACACATTAAAATGGATATTATACTTGTACTCATTCTCATAAGATGGGTATAATACTTTTATTCATACTGATTAGAAAGGGAATTATACTTGTACTCGTACACAGTAATTATGGGTATTGTACTCAATAAGAATGGGCATTATACTTGAACTCATAAGAATGGGTATTATCTTGTACTTGTAAGAATGAGTATTATACTTGTACTCATAAGAATGGGAATTATACTTGTACTCATAGGAATGGGTATTATACTTGTACTCATACTCATAAGAATGGGCATTATACTTGTACTCATAAGAATGGGTATTATACTTGTACTCATAAGAATGGGTATTATACTTGTACTCATACTCAAAAGAATGGGAATTATGTTTGAACCCGTAAGAATGGGTATTATACTTGTACTCATAAGAATGGGTGATATTCTTGTACTAATACTCATAAGAATGTGTATAATACTTGTACTCATAAGAATGGGTAGTATACTTTTACCAATACCCATGCTGTTGTACTCATATTGAATCTCTACAACATTCTCAACTGCTTATCAACCTGTTACAAATTAGTGTGCAATTTAAAAAGTGCTATTAATAGTTGAAATTCTTCTTTGATCTCACAAATTATTGACTCATAGAAAAATTATGTTGCAGATAAATACAATGGAACATTATGTCAATAAACCATTATCATTATTGTTATCTTGTTTTTTCTGTGTTTGATATAAAATCTTCGCTCAAGCTCTCCTTTCAATGATAGGCCTACATTATAGTTATTTTCTGGTCAAAGTGATAATGGGCTCCAGGATTTTTTAGTCTGTATCTATTTTGAAATCAGTGTAGGCTACCAATCAGTTAGGAACAGCTGTGTATCAGGGATCAGTGAAGTAAATGAGAATAATTAAGTGAGAAGGCAGCTTGAATGTTTTGCCCTCCTAGTGGTCATTGTCTATTTTACTGGGGTGGTGGGCAACATCGTTTTTTTTTTTTTGCTGATTTTCCACACAGTTATATAACAGTACTGATTTCAACATAGTTCGACAAATGACTGTCGAGTTGTCGAGAGAATATGCGGACGCCATGTTTAGAGTTACATTAACAACTGGTTTATTTTAGTAAACAGAGGGCGCTCGGCCTCAACAAACAATGTACATATATGACAATGACTGCTTATGCTACCTTTGGTGGAAACAGTATAGGGTGTATACAAACTAAATATATGTTATTTAATCCATGATATCGTACCCCTTACCTCACAGTTAGTAAACTTCACTTTTCACAGAAATGTTATTTTAACTTTAACTTGATAATATCCATATGAGTAAATTCTCAGACTTTTACTTGGATAGGCTTACAATGTTTTGGCTGTTATATTTATGCATATCTCTGGTATGAAAATGAAATTTTGTGGGCAAAAATAATTTTCAAGGGTGGACTGTGAATAATTTACTCAGTGGACTGGGCAAAATAATTTACTGGGTGGGGTAAATGGGCAACCTCAATTTAATGACTGGTTATGGGTGGGCAAAATCAATTGACTAGGTGGGCAATTGGCTACCCAGTTAGTGTGTGGTTTATTTCCCCTGATATGCTTGGAATAGGTTGAGTATCATTTACTACACATCCTGGGCTATATATGTAGGATTCCAAATTTGAAAACTCCATCGAGTTCAAGACAATTGATGCATTGTACTTTTCAGTCTGTTTAATATGTCATATCCTACCAATATTTTCTTTCATACCTCTTTTCTATGCCACCTCCATTTCCGGTTGTACAAGGCTCCACTTAGCTCTCATTGCTTATTTTCGTTTACCTAACATTTCCAGAAAATCGTCTGATATTATAACTGTGAAATAATTGTTAAATGGAAGGCTAGTTCGGCACCATCATAGATGTTACATTTATATGTCGCTAGAGTCATGAAGTATACATATATGGCCAAAGAAATCTGGATATTAGGTTGGAGTGGGAGAGAGGGGCGCCGGTTACGTGATGGTAATTCTTTAGTTAGATCGTTCTTTGCAAGCATGAGTCAGGGCTAGGCTTTGAAAGGGATTGATTCGTAGAGTGTTTTGTCACTGGGTGAAAGTAAAACTGTGCTAATATATAATTAAATAACAAACGGTTTTGTTAGTTGTATAGGTCCTTCTTATCCTTCTTAAGGGAGCTATAAACATTAAATGCTAGTTTAATATAGGAAAGTATATGCTAAAATGGATGATAGTAAAACAAATAATGTGATACTGGCTTTGCTGGCGCTCATGTCGCTGCATGGGTCCGGTTCAGCGACATCTGTACAGACTTGTTTACCGTTACCCAGACAAGCTGCATAACGAATCACATGGGCGATATAATGTTGCTCATGGACACTGGTAAAGAGATGTGCAAAGGGTCCACTGGCGTAGATAGCAACGTCCTCCCCTCCGTGAGTCTCATACTCAAGAGGAACAAGCGCCTCGTTCACGAACGACTTAGAATCTGGATTTAAAATATATAGAAATAGCACAAAAGAATTAATTACTTAACCAACTAGGCTATTTTCCATTCTTGTTTATCATTTTAAGGGTCGACGTATTCTTTAACCATGATACCTAGCACTATAGGCCCGCAGCCAGGAGGGGTACCAACAATGTGAAGTTGTTTTTGTATATACAGTGGTGACACAGATAGGAGGGGTCTGAGATGGAATCCCGGGTGGTGGGGGCATCTCCCTTCAGCAGAGATGCCAAGGTCAGATGTTTTTTAGGCGGGTGAAAATTGTCTGGTGCTGTTGGTTACGTACACCATCTAAGCGGAGCGCCACCATGGCTTGGCGCGAAGCGTACAAGAAAATTTTGGGATCTTACGGCCCCTCAGATGGCCGGAAACATCACTTCCCGGGTCATCTAAGCTGAATCTATACTGTCTCCATATTTGTATTGTGTCTATTTTTTTTTTCATTCCAGAGGAAAAAATATCTTGAAATAAAAAAAATCTCTGAAATTTTGCGGACGCTGTAGCGTTCACGTGTGTCGTAACGGTATTATTTTTCACGAATCGTATATATAACGTTGCTTTCAGCCGGGCATATTTAGCACGATCGGCTTTGAGTAATTTCCGATCCTGGCGGTTCTGAGATAATTCGCATTTTGGTGTGATGAATAGAATTTCACGCTAGCAATGATGCACTTTCACAGGAAAAACTCTGTGGGCCTACACAATGCGGGAGATTCTTAAAAAATGCGGGAGTTTTTTGGAAAATGCGGGAGATTCGGACAGGTGGGCGGGTGAGCGGGAGACGACCCGAAAATGCGGGTGACACCCGCCCAAAGCGGGTGACTTGGCAGCACTGCTTCAGTGCCCCTGCCTAGCTACGACTCGTCAATCTTAACAACTCTTAAATGCGCCTGCCTATTGGTCATATTGAACGTTAGTTAACAGCCTCGATGTAAGGGGACTGATCTTGAGGGTGGATTAAGTTGTGTGTTATTTGGTGCCCGGGCCTTATTTTGGGTGACTTTTCTTAAATACAATTTCCACGCAACCAACAAAGGTTCCTAACCAGGATACCGCTTTTCAGTTCATTTTCATAGAAATCCTCATGCTATAGGCTAGTGTAGCCTGAAGACAGTTCACGTATGTACACAAATGGCGATAACTGTTGGTCATATTTAACTCTAACACAGGATATGGAACTAGGCTGTTCCCGTAACTGAATGTGGTTGAAAGATTCAAAGCCTATACAATATTGTCTAAAATTATCACTGATCCATTCCTCTGACGTCATCACAAATAATATAATATAAAGCGTAGTAACAACTCCCAAGCAGAGATATTGCACTACGGTGTGACACTTACATATTCATTTAGAGGTTAGCTTATAATAGATAAACTGCTCGTTATCATTAAAATTCGTACACAGTTGGACAATACGCGTTAACCCGACCTGGAGGTTCCCTTACCACGAAACCTGTGGGATCTTACTTCACACGCACATCATGCCTAAGTACGTGATTAGATGAAGAAGTGGAGGGGGGGGGGGGCGGTTGGCTATCGTCTGATGGGTAAAATTGTCTTTACGTAGAATGAACGTGTAACTGACTAAATAATAGTTACACAGTAGTGGAGGGGGGGGGGGGGCGGGTGATTTCGTGACTGAGCGTCTAAGTCACGGATCACGTGACTAACCAACTTGGCAGGTTTAGTGACCTCATCAATAAAAGAACAAAAAATGCCTGACGAGTTCACAACTAGAGAGCGTTGGTGTACCAGCGACTCACTTGTCTCTACTCCAGTTAGATTTGGTCTAACGCCATTCACTTTAAAACTTTGTGACGTCAGATTCCCACCGGGACCATTCAGGTATCCCAGAGTGGTATATGGTAGCCCATCCACCGGAACTTGCCCAGTGGGGTCTTCAACCACACCTGTGCCCGAAAAAAAGAACGTAATAGTTATAAAGTTATAACAAAAGAAGCTATTAGAATTAAGAATGTATACGCATTAACTGAATCTCTGTGTTACTTTTGGATATAGTTCGGATATTCGATTGGCGTTCCATAACATTGTCTTTAAAGCAGCTTTTCGACTTAATTCTTGAAATATGAAATAAAAGTTCTGAATTTAATTTTTCCTAAAATATTGTTGTTTACACCGTTTAAAATTCGTGATTACTAAACTGATGGGCCAACTGGGATTTTGACTTACAAGATTCGAGAATTTGGGACGTAACATTCTATTTTAAAATTCGGCCTCCACTTGTATCTAGCGTACCAAATTACCGTACACAATATCACTTACTAAGTTAAATTGACATTCCTTGTGAATTATTTAGAAGAGAATAGAGACGAGCTAGACGGCCAGTCACGTTAATGAGGAGATTTATGCATGTTGTGAGAACCGTCTATTTATGCAACGTCGTCATTGTGAAGGTTGATAATCTATAACGTTGACGTAGGCGTACCTAGGATATCATTGCCCCTAACCGGATATCCAGCGATGGCCATAGTATGGCTGTGGTCTGCAGTAACTATGATGAGTGTGTCCCTCGGATCGGTCATATCTATAGCTACCTGTACCGCAGTATCCAAGGCAACGGTATCGTGAAGCGCTTTATACCCGAGGGAGTCGTGATGCGCATGATCAATGCGACCACCTGCAGTTAAAAGATCATTATAGTTTGGAATGTGACTTTTAATTAGCAGGTCGCACAAATATCTATACAAATAAACATGGATGTGATAACGTGAAGGTTTAAAGCGATGCCACTTCGGTGCAAAGTTAGTTTTTTTTTTTTTTGGCTGGTCAGTACTAATCAACTTCACAACAATGATATTGTAATATTAACCATTGACAATGCATATCTTGCGGTAGGCCAATTGACAGTAATATGAAATAATAATCATAATCATAAATATAACAAATGGATTGATACATATCTTTCTGTACTAGAAGGCTGACCGTTGTACTCACTGATATAAATTATCTTCTAAGCAGAGCCTTATTAGAAAAAAAACTACCATAGAACGCACCAAAATTATAACTTGACATTTCTATATTATCTCATGTAATTGTCAATTTTAGTTTTATAGATAAAAACATTCGAATTATAACTAGTTTATCTGCGTAATATATACCTTCCACAGCGAGGAAAAATCCATTGTTGTTTTTGCTTAGAATTTGGATAGCTTTCTCTGTCATCTCGGCGATAGAGGGCTCTCCACTGGTATCGTTGGCTCTATCTGATTCGTATTGCATGTGGCTTGGCTCGAATAAACCTAACGGACATCATAGAAGGAGTTGAAAGAAAGCCATTTGGTTCGTTGAAAGTATTTGTCTTCAACATTTATTCCTTTCTAAATTCTGTATATAATAAAAGAATAGAAATCAATAAAAGAAGAAATCAAATTGGACGTAATAAAAATAAAATAAATATTTATGTGATTACCAAATACATATTCAGTAGTATCAGGATCTACGTCATCGAAGTCTTCCTTGTTCCATACGTAAGCGGCTTCCCTTGGGTGTGCTGACTGCCATTCATTCACTAGATTCCGTCCGTCGTTTCTTAAGCCCATCATAGTAGGGTACTCCGGATCACTGATGTTATTAGGAAGAAATTCTCGCCGGCCCCCTCCCAGGACGACCTGCAATATTAAAAGAGACATGAACTTAAATGTGACTGCTGATATAGGAATGTGGATTGGGGTGGGCAGGCCGGACAAGAGCATACACTGATAACAGTTCAGTGATCCAACCGGTGGAGCTGAAGTAGTGGTGGGGGTTGGGGTTGGGGGTTGTGAAAAATACGGTAGACCTATCTGCCCAGGGATAGGTGTGGCATAACACTGCTGATAACCTCTATATTCATCCACACCTCCTCCCCCTAATCTGAATAACTGTTGTAGTTCCTTTTGGACCTTTTGAAGATGTTAATATTTGCCGATGGAAATCTTCCGGAACAATTACAGGGGTTAATGTTAACCTTGATGGGGTTTGGAATGGGAAAACACGGAGTGGGGAAGAAGTAGTTTTAATTCTTCATTTGTGGATTGTCGGAGGGTAGAGTGAGTCAATACCTTATAATTATTAGGTATCATTTTGTACCAGTTTCTTATAACCCGTTGAAAAATGACTGTCTACTGGGCATAGATGAGGTTAAAGCTATGACGTCATTGTATATTATGTATGATGTATTAAAACGAAACAATGTGTCATGTAGCTTAAGAGATGTAATGTTGTTAAGTGACCATTATAGTATCGTCTTTTAAGTCTATACGTAACAGTACAGAAGTACGGTAGCTGCAATATATCCCAGAATGATTAATTCCATTACCGATTTAGCCTTTTGATTGAAACAGTGTTCTACCATACATAAGCCATTCCTTCGTTTAAGAAACGTTCGAGACGATAAAGTGAGCAATTAAGAAAAACAAAAGGTGTTATTTATTATTATTTTTTAAATGGAAAGTTACGACCGGAAAGAATTGTATAGAGAGGTGGAAAGTTGAAGGGGTGTGGGGTATGGGAGGGGTACCATAGTATTTTTATTGTTATCTGGTTATCAATAAAATGAGCTGCCAGCTGAACTCAGAACTGTTTCTAGTCTTACGACATTCAAATCAAAGCTGAAAACCTTCCTTTTTAGACAGCATTACTGCAATATTTAAACTGTGTATTAAATTTCTTTCATGTGCAATACTTAAACGTGCATGCTTTTTATTTTTCATACTCATTTATATTGTATTTTATTCTGCATTTTTTACTACATATTTTGTGTCATTTTTATATATTTCTTTATTTGCTGTTACATAGCGTTTTAGAGCACTTTTGTGGATTTTACGCTTTACAAAATAAATTATTATTATCGACGAATCGTAGTTCTTCCCTGTTTGGGTTTACCTACTTGTATTTCAGGATGGGCAATAAGCTGAGATGCAATGTCACTACAATTATTAGTCACGGCCTCTGGTGTCAACATGGCATCGTTCTCCCAGTATCGATCGGGGGAATGTGCGTACAAACAGGCTGGTGTGGCATGAGTCACTCTGGTTGTACTAACTATTCCTGTAGATTTTCCTGTGAATCAAATATGTATGTATGTGTTTATATACATACATATATCTATCTATCTATCTATCAAATGAGCAATTCTTGTTTCAGTTACGGTACGTCACAATCCGTCAAATGGTCTACAATGTCTCAAATTGTTGATAAACAAAATAAATAATTTCAACATATCAATATGTGGAAATATCATCATAACATGTACTAATTTATGTCGATACAAGTCAAAATAGGAGTCGATATTTCAAGATAAAGTATAACACATGTCCAGATAAGATAAGATATCAATGTTCCCTTTTGGTCATTCACCTCAGATCTTTGTAACACAAGGCCTTCGTCATCGTCGTCACGTCGTCGTCATCGTCATCAGTATTATATGAAAGCTATTTTGTTACATTGACCCGAAATATCGCAATCATAGTCTTTCGACTCCAGTCACTTTCTGTGACTGCAAAAAGAAAAAAAAAAAAAACGTCACACTTTTACTGACCTGCATCGTTGGCCTCTTTAAGAATAGATGCCACGTGGCCGTTGTGTGAGGCGAGGCAGTCTTTCCGTTGCCCCGACGCATCTACTCCTATAGCGCCCTCGTAAGACTTAACACCACAGAAGAAGGCCGTGGCTGTACCGGCAGAATCCGGTACTTGTTTGTTAGTGTTGTAAGTCTGGAATAAACATGCACATTTTCAAAGCTGAAGCTTTTTAGCAAAGGCTCACTTAACTTAGCCTTTTCAGGTTCTGGAAATAGTATCGAAATTATCGACTACCTTTATTTGCAAAAAAAAAAGGATATGAAAATTGCTATTGGGCTTATAAATTTGATCTATAGTATAGTAATATATATATATATATATATATATATATATATATATATATAAATATGTTGTATAGGTCCATATGACTTAACAGTGATATTTGTTTGTGAGGGGGTGTACATACTTTCTCATTGAAGAAAAATATGCGAAAAAGAATGCCACACACATAGTGTTTAAGTGTTGACAGAAAATACATTGCGATCTGAACAATGAAACTATTTGCAGTTCGAGGGTGCATGTATATCATCGGAAACCTCTCTATTTGATGCCATTGTCTTACTCTAGATCTTGTTGGCTCGTTTTTTTGTCTTGTTTATTTAGGCAAATTTGAACCTCTTCATACATGAAATAACAACCACAAAGGTACAAGCGTCTTTGAAATAGGCCTATTTATTATAACAATATATTTGCACAATATGAATAACTCCCCTGTAGTCCTATATCAATATTGATCTATTCTAAATCTATATAATATGCCTATTGTGTGCATTACAAGCTTAAGTATTGTACGTGTTGTGTCAGCAATGTAGAGATCATTGTCACACTCTATAGAAAAGTGTATTAAAGACAATAATGACATTGTCAGGAGCCTTATCTATACTATAATGTATTTTCTATGTTATTCAATCTTCCAGTATTCGTGCAAACTATTAGCCATACGAACGTCATTGAGACCTTGTTTTTGTCAGGTAATTTCAATAAGACATATGCATGTACTACCGTTAATAGAGCTGACATTATAGTACGAATACCAAGTACTTCGTCAGAAAGGTTATTCCGTTCTTATCAGACTCATGATGATGCAATCCAACATCATTATTTATCCTTAGTAAAATATTCTTTAAACGTGATCATAACGAATAGTATCCTTTGTCGATTAAGTTTTCTATTGCTGCAAATGTAATGAACTGCGTTTTTCATAAATCAGGGAGTGCCTGAATAATTGAGTAACCTTTGACCTACTGACGCCATCTTGGGAATTTTTGACCGAAAGAAATATCGCGGCCTATATCCTATATAGAGCAATAATAGGACGCAAAGGAAAAAGTTTGGGAAGTTCGCGATATATTGGATAAATATTATCATTGACTATTTTCATGTTGTGGTATATTCTGATAGAGTTGTGCAATTTGTAAGATTATAATCGAAGACGATCTTGTCAGGGATTGCTGTATTTATACCTTAGATAGTGCAACATTTCATCTACGATCATCACCGGGTTATATAGTTCCAAACGCCTCTGCTGGGTTCATTACCCTTTGAAAATACTGAAACTAGTCTTATCGAAATGAATACGAAACATTTGCTCACCTTTGACAAAGCAGCATGAGGGAAATTTTCCCAACTGAGGAAATATTCCTCTCCTGTGTTGCCTTCCAGTTGTCCTTTCAGTATCCTAGCAGCTGTTACCGTGGAAACACCCATCCCATCTCCAAGAAAGAAGACGACATTCTTGGCTATGTTCTTGTTTAATTCTTGGCGATCCAAAGCCTCCATTAACGTATCCAAGGCTTGGGTATTCCAATGAGCAGCAGCTACAATCGAAGAGAAAATAAGTCTTGAGGAAAAATGTTACTGAAAATACTTTTACCTAAAACATACATATGACAACCAAGACCTGCGTGGAAGAGGGAGAGAGGGGTTGAGGGTGCGGTTTAAGATGGGTTTACTTTAAAGAAAGGGTCTCTTTAATATCTTTTAAGTCCAGATTAAGTTCTGCAGAGGGAGGGAGAGAAAGGGGTGGGGTGGGAGAGGGAGGGACGAAGGGAGACGGAGGAGAGGGAGGCAGGGAGGCAGAAGGTGCTGGCGATTAATGTGAATACTATATAGGACTATGGTCACAGATCTTACATACGTAACGAACATGTCTATACAAGAGGAGCTGTTGCGGAAGGGTGAGATGTGAACTTTGTTTTTTTGTATACGCACAAGACCAAACTATACAGAGTGTAAACTGCAAGAGAATATTTAAATAACTTAATTTAAAGATAAGTCACCTGACACGTATGTGTGTGGGAATTGAGAAACGGGGGATGGGGGTGGGGGCTGGGGTCTATAAACAGTTTACTGTACCATCATTGCTATAATAGCGGAGAGGTGCTTCACATCTCACTTGTTCTTATCGTTGTGGTGGTTACCTTCGTCACTATACCCTTCGAATTTCAATATTCTTGTAAGCCATACGTAAATGGTTTTAACCATTGATTACTTCCTATACGAAGTTCTTAAAAGTTTAAGAGGTCCAAATCATGTGAAACCATGGATATCTATATTATTCTTGTTTTGAATTACATGATTCAATGTTTATAGTTAGGCCTACCTAGTCACGGTTCGCAGTTGGCACATACTGGCACAATGATCAACTTCCTTCCCATACCAGTCTCGCGTTCTGACTCTTCGATGTGATTGTATACAATAACATTGTCTATAACTACAAACATTTATTGAACCTTTGCATACCACAAGTTTTAATGGTTCCGTTTGTAACAAGATCTGTCTAAACGTTGAAGAAACATCTATACGTGATATTAAGCGTATTATGTAATTGCGTATATACTATGTATTAGAAAAAACAGCAAAGACAACCGAGGATGAATGGCGCAATAGAATGTTTCGCCATATACATAGACGTATATAGGAACAAGGGGGGGGGGGTGAGGGGCAGAAGGGTTAGCTGAAGAGTACGTTTCTTCTACCTCGCTTTCGCAGCTAGGGATGCACTCCAAAGCTAAATATTCAGCTGGATCCAAGTTGGACTTTTTTGTTAGCAAAGAGAGTGTCAGTCAATCAAAGGATCAATATATTTCCTTATTATATAGGCCTATTCATCAAAATCCGTCAAATTTGGAATTGTTCTGGACTCTTTGACGTGATGAATGGCTGAAATATAGTTTAAATACTAAAACTTTTACTTTGAGGATAAAACTAATAGAAAAAATTGAACTTGTACGAATTCGATCAAATGAATTTGTTTATGTGGCAATTGCTCCATTCGCTTGGTCACACTGTAGCCTATACTATGTAGCACTGCACTATGTAGCACTGCACAATCTACCCACACTATGCAGCCTACACTATGGAGCCTACACTATTTATCCTGCACTTAGTAGCCTGCACTATATAACCTGCACTATGCAGCCTACACTGTGTAGCCTGCACTATGTAGCATCCACATATGTAGCCGGCACAAACCGGATTTGAACGTAATTTGGTGTTGAATTCCATGGAAGACGTGAAGAAGATCACATCAGTGCTCTCTATCAAGACAGTTATTTCAACAATCATGGTCAGAACTTTGATCATTCAGTCATCATGTCCTTAAATAACGACAGACAAAATAGAGCAATTTCTGACCAGGAAGATATCCAACAAATTAATAAATTGAAAAGAAATAAATCGTGTGGGGTTGATGAAATTATTTTTAAAAAATATTGAAAAACTGGACCCCTGCAGTGGTATTTTTAATTACAAAACTTCTCAATTGTGTTCTATCAAATAGTGTACACACTAAGAATAACCTGGTTAACAATTTGCTAACATTTGTTATTGTCTACGTTAGTTAACATAATCCTAGTTCGTTAACACACCATTTAATACTTTAATTGTTTCTTTCCTTTCCTAGATTGGTACAAACACGCCAAAGTACCTGGAGGAGGTGAAAAATTGAGGGAGGCTGCTAAGTAATACAGCTTTACAGTAGTAGAAGCATATCTCTGGCTTGGACGATGCACATCAGGAATGTGATTGTAGCTGTTTATGACAAAAAGATTCATTTCAATCCATCTCTCTGTCCACAATTAAAAAAAAACTGCTTGTACAACTTCAATGAAACTTGGACAGAGATGACCTGTGATGAAGAGACATATGAAGATGTTCAGGAATTTAATGTACAAGGTCATTTAGGGGTCAGTTAATTCTTTGAGAATGCTTCTTTGTCCACGGACAGACATGTGGATGTATGCAAACGTGATCATAATTATTGTCAAGTATGAAGATGGTCATTCGGGGTCGGAGTCTCTGAAATTTCATGTTAACAGACACATCGGTCGATTCTTTAACTGTTAGTTCAAATCTTTTCAAGTTAATCTTTCTTGTGATTATTATAAGCTACAATAACCACTTTGTATTTGAGTTGAAATAGGGAGGAGCTAATGACTAAACCATTTTTGTTCTCGTTGTTATCGTTGTTAACCTAATTATAATATCCATTTTAGGCACAGCAGATGATAAAATTGGTGTAAATCTCAATAAACTGAACTGCCCATAGCAGGGACTCCTTATGGCATTGATTTTCTGAACATTCAAAAAGGAATACAATTACAATTTTCATTGGAGAAGTCACTGCCCAATCGTACATGTCTTCAAAGAGGAATGTTTATATAGATATAAACTGGTAAGTATTTAAACATGGTACAAAGCTCAAATAATGACCAATGGAATTGAGTTTGTTTAACTTTTAAAATATTTTCTAACAAATGTGACCGGCTTCTGTTAGGTGCAGAAATAAATAACTCTTTTCTGCTGTTATGTGTCATTTTGTTTTGGCAGAAACAGAAGATTTGTCCCAAGAGGAGCTAACAGCCATGACAGAGTACATGAAACACAACCTTGAGCCTTCCAAGAACGTTGCAAACTACATGAAAAAAAAACTGCTGTCTGCAGTTTACTTAGCCCTGGGATGGTAAGCACTGTTCAATGTAATGCAACTGAATACTGTCAAGTAGAAGTAAAATATCTCCATACCAAAATACTGATATGCTTAACTACAGAAGATTTGCCATTCAAATTTATATACCATTTTTCATATAAGAAAGGCAACAAGTGAATATGCTCTGTAGTTGAGGTGTGTCAAATGTGACCACTGAGTTTTTGTGACTATGAAATGGTTGCAAGAAATAGAAGTGACCTAGCTGCGGCTGGTTCTGTATTGTAATTAGAGAGTCCTAGTTTAACGTCATTCAGGCTAACTGGTGCAGACAGCAGAACGATTATTGTGATCATAGCTATCAGGGCTCAAATTTAACGGTCGTCCGGTCGTCCAATACTTTCTACCTCACGGCTGCAGGCACATATGACAAACTATAGCTGGAGTGCAACGTGTATGCAGTGCTATACTGTGCATGTGGTCATCACATGTTCGTTTATGTTGCCGCAATGTATATGCTGTATGCCCTGGGCTTACCCTCTGTGTCTGGAAAGGATCGGAAACGATTACAGAAATCTTTTTCAATACCAGAGAATTCCCGCAACCCAACATGATTAATCATGAACAGTGTCATACACATAAAATGTCTATTCATTGTTTTTACCAAGATTTAAAAGTTAAAATGTCTTAAGAATGTTTGTGTCTGCTGAGAAAAACTTGCGTCCCTACAGTCCTCCATTAAAATATGCACTTTAAAGTACCTCTACAGGAACGCACAATACTTAGTTATAATGACCCCTGACAACCATTGGCTTGTGCACTAAAATATCAATGATGAAAGCTGTAACTAGTATACAACAACAAAATTATTGTCAAATTCTGAAGCGCGAAGTTTGCCGAAGACTATACCATATAGTAGTAGTTGCATTTAAACAACACCCTTTGTGTTCATTGAAAACTATTCATGCAAGAATGCTTCCAGACAATGATATGGGCTATTAGCAAAGCAAATCACAAGAAATTTAGAAATCACCATTGGCTATTTTAGCATGAAAACCTCTGTAATGGAATTGTTGTTAACAAAGTATTTGCGTTGATTGTTATGATTTATTTGTTTCCAAACAAATTCAATCATCTGTGCAAAGGGTTTTTCATAGCAACGCGTTGGCTGGTTAAAGTTAAATAGTGAGATAAAAGTGGAATGACCTACATTTAGAATATCTCTGTTGAAGGCCACATTGATACCCCTCACAGTCAATACCCTGTTATATCTAAGTCTTGGCTGAAAACGTCCATAGATCAACGACTAAGTGATATTATGAACAAGACTGACTAGGCCATGTTAACAATAACTCTCAATGCAAAGTCTACAGAATGTACAAAGAAAAACTTGAGTTTGAAACTTTTCTGACTAACTTTAATTCCCCGCAGAGTAAATTTAAGTAAATTCCGCTGTGTAAATAGTAAACTCCCTATCGTACATGGAAGTTTCACAAACATTTGATTTTTTATGAAAGATTGTGTGAATTATGTGACCGTATTTCTTTAGGAGAAGAATTTCATTACATTTTTTTATTGTCCTTACTTTTCAGCTGATAGAATTGAGTTCTTGAACCATATTTTAAGAGAAGACCCAGTTCAATTAAAATAAGGCATTTGTTTCAATCATCGGGTAAAATTGGTCGATGAAAATCTAAGCAAATTTTGTATTATAATTCTAAAAACTGTTGTCTCTTAAGGGAGTTTCTTTCTCTTAACAGTCTCTGATGCCATGTTTCCTTTTTGACTTTCCAAAGTCTTCTCCTCCCTACCTTCCTCCTTCTCTCTCCTCTCAAACTTTTCAGCACAAATCGTTGAACGATTCGTGTGTCATTCTTTTCTCTTTCCTTTTTACTAGACTCTCTAATGATCTAACATAATATGTTATTTGTCATGTTGTAATCTCTGGATCGTTCTTAAAATGAACCGTGTAAATGTCTCTTATACCTCACTGAGGTGATGTGGAGATATAAACTGAACTGAATGTAGCCTACACTATGTAGCCTGCACTATGTAGCCTTCACTATCTACCCTACACTATCTACGCTACACTATCTACCCTACACTATCTACCCTACACTATCTACCCTACAGTTTTTTTTATGGAGGATTGTATACGTTTTACTAATCTAAAAGGTTGTAATTCTTAAACTTACTTTGACCATGGATAGTAAAGGGCAGACCAATCGCGAAAAGAACTAAGAAAAGTTCAGTGGCCATCATCTTGAAAAGTATAGCTAGTATAACAACTTGAAAACAGTCCAACGAAAGGATTCCCGTTTTAAAGGCTATACTGCTGTGTGGTATAACACCAACTATCCAATAACACTTTTGGTGAATGATTTCCTAAACTTGGTGCATGTGTTATTCTGAGCCCGTGTCTTTTCCGTTTTATTGATACCGTAACGTGAATGGTCTTTATACTCCTCCGTAGTAAGCTGTGCGGTTACATCTCTATGTTCCGACGTATCTATGTTCCGACGTCTCTATGTTCGGACAATTTTTTTGGACTCATAATTTTTTTTACCAACATTTTTCGGACCAAATTTTTTTCGGACCAACATTTTTTGTGACCAACATGTTTTCTGACCAAATTTGTTTGGACCATAATTTTTTTGGACCAACATTTTTTGGGACCAAAAAATTAAGAACCCCCCCAAAAAAATTGGTCCGAAAAAATGTGGGGTCCAAAAAAAATTAAGTCCCGCCAAAAATTTTGGTCCTAAAAAATTGAGTCCCAATAAAAGATTGGTCCCAAAATATTGGGGTCACAAAACTAGTTTTCTTGATACAAAGACATTTTTGGATGAAAAAAAATTGCTCCGAATTTGTTCTTTTTGTCGGAACATAGAGACGTCGGAACATAGAGACGTCGGAACATAGAGACGTCGGAACATAGAGACGTCGGAACATAGGGATGTCACCAGCTGTGCATATGGCCACCCATTTGGGACAAAAAAAATTCTATAACTATAGTGTCATGTCCCGCTTCAGTACGATCAGTATGAATATCGTGTTTCTGTCAGATCAAGGTTAGGAACTGTTTGTTCTGTCAATACTAGTACTTTGATAGCATGATATTGGTGTACAGTTTACAGAGGTATTAGCATTAGGAAATTGTCCCAACCGACTGACATAGCCCAACCGGCTGACATAGCCAGCCATGTCATGAATATTCGTGTAGTCTATTGGGCTTGTCTGTAATTTTGGGGTTAAATGTAAATTAATGGGTTCTGAAGTCTAAATAAAAGAGATATGATTTTAGTAAAACAATATTTCAAGTAAATGTATATGACATATCTGCATATGTTTGGGGTGAAAATGCTGTAGTTATTTAGTAAATAGTTAAAGAGATTGTACTTCAATTGTTGTATATACTGTTGAGTAGTGTAACAATAACAATACCAGAGTGAAACAATAAAACAAGTGAATGCGTTCTTTCAAAGAGCAGGCTTACACACTCAATAAATACAGTGCAGTGTCTTTCTTGTTTGTATTTGTAACCTAACTCGGGTCTCTAGTTACCTTATTGGTAACGGATTCACACGCTAGCAATGCTACCATTGGAGCATGGCAGTACTGCGAGCTCGTATTTATGACTCGATGTACTAACTAAACTTATATAACAGCAATAAATCTACGGTAGCCGCGTTCTTGGCTCTAGACAAACAATGTAGCTTTATTGCCATAACCTATACATAAGTTTTAAAGTGACAAACTTTAAATCGGATTGCGAAAAGGCTTAACCAAAACGAGGTTCAACTTGACCCCATGGATTAAATCTTTGCAACAAATTTTTTTTTTTTAGCAAATGTAACGGTTGATCTCTTCCTCTCACTCTCTCTCACACTCTATTGACAAATAACGAGACTAGTACTGTTTTAGATAATATGTTGGAATTTTCGGTTATCCTTGGCAGTGGAACGAATATTTATATTGTGACGGGGGTTCTGTACATATATCTAGTGAGACAAATTAAGATGTGAACAGGTAAATGTCTTTCTTCTCTTTATGCAACGCTCTCTCTTCACTATATATATATATATATATATATATATATATATATATAAATATATGTATATATATATGTGTGTGTGTATATATATATATATATATATATATATATATATATATATGTATATATATATGTGTATATATGTGTATATATATATGTGTATATATATATATATATATATATATATATATATATATATATATATATAGTTGGTTGGTTGGCGTCTATCTTGTTTGGTTAATTATCATTTATAAAACCTAATTAAAACCTTGTTAAAATAGGACGCATTAAACATAGGCATCGTGATATTGAATATATTCGCGTATAGTACAGGACTTTCGATTTCGGCCGTTTATATGAAATCGATGTGTATATATTTTTTTTTTCATTTTAAAATCATCCTTTAATACATAAATACACAAACAAGAAAATACAGATATATTGCACTGTACTGTATCTTATTTTACCGATGGGTAGCCGGCTCTCTACAGTATAACGTTACACTTTCGGCCGAACGGCTAGCAATACGTAAACGTCGATTCGTATACGTAAGTAGCTAGCCTATATTCCTAGTAGACATAACTCATAAAGTACCGCTACATCCGGTAATTAATGTTGCGGGGCTTCATTCTGCCTTAATTGCATGTATGGTACTATAAAACACAAGTTGCGTAAATTTGCAATCGTCTGCTCAAGATGCAAGAATTTTCCTTGGAGACTGTTAACATTCGCAGTTAGTCCAGGGTTAAAAGTGAATCTATGGGTTGTTGTGCCTAATCACCTTGTGCACTCCTGCTCTGTTACCTCTGCATCGTCTTAGAATAAAATCTTCTTTCAATGTATTCATTAACTGTGAATCAACCGACCGTTTCGCCATGAGGACGAGGACGAGGAAGAGGACGCCATATATAATAATATATGGCGAGGCAAATCTAAAACTCTTCATTGATGACATAAACTCGTTTCATCACACTATCAAATTTAATGCATATTTTTCTGGACATGACGTTCACTTCCTGGACACCACTGTGACCCTACAAAATGGTTCACTCGAAACAGACTTGTTCAATAAACTCACGAACAAGCACAACTACCTTTTACCAAGCAGTTGCCATCCACGTCAGTGTACCCGATATATTCCATACAGTCAAGCGTTGCGCATTGGACGCATTCAGTTTGCTCCTCTGATGTCGATTTGATTCCCGCACTACAGGTTTGTCACAACAACTCCTAAACAGACAGTATTTTCGGGGTACTATTGAAAACGCCATCGAAAAGGCTAAAAAGCAAACCCCGTGTACCGAAACATTGACGTACAAAACTCTTCAAACCAGTTCCAAAAGGGTATACCATTGGTTACTGAATTCCACCCTGGTATCCCACCACTGGCTAATATTATTCAGAAGAATTTTCACCTACTTCAAGACATCCCAGGTATCGCAGGTATCACAGAAGTAATAAAGACTTTTTGTTGAGAAATACTCCAAAACTGTATTTACCTAAAGCAAAGAAGGACTGTCGTATAGGTAAGAGTCCATAGTCTAACTCTGACTTGATACTGACCCAGAAGTACTTAAACTCTGCTAAGACAAATAAAACCGCACCAGTGTCTTTATTAGTGTAGGTTAAAACGGACCCAATCACTATCGAATTGAGGAACAATTGTTTTACCCTCATATTTGAAATATGAAGTTTATACAATGTTACGTCCTGGTAATGTTGGCCCTGGTCTCGCTGGTTAATGGTCAAGGTAAGTTTTACATTTAATATGAACGGTACCATTAGATGAAAAGAGGGACAGCGTAGGTTGGAGTGAGGTAGGGTTGGGGCGGTGGAGATTCGTGAGAGGACTTAAACGTACATTCAAGTAATGTTCGTCAGTTGGTGTGATCGCAAGTTTAACAATCATGATATGATAGATGCATCAGTATACTATAGATGAACCGAATGACTGGGGTGGGTTGCGGTGCGGTGAGGTGCCGTGCAGTGAGGTGAGAAACGGTGGGTGTGGTGGTGATTTGTGGGAGGGCTCATCACTAGACGTTATCATAAATAGATTGACTATTATCTTAAATTATCACTCTGGGCACAAAATTAATTTGACACTTTTTTTATACCTTTTTGATTTATAACTAAAGTAACAGATTAAACTTCTATGAAATGGCGTGACCGTGAGGTAGTGTGATTTGGTAAATATGGGATAGCGGTTAATAATGGTTCTCAGTTTCATAATACAGATTGTGATATAATTGTCATTATTGTCCGACCTGGCTCATGACGCCATTGTAATCTGAAAGTTTTGTTAATTCGATGCTTTTCGCTGCTAAAGTCCATAAAATGTAAGTCATAATCTTGTGTGGTCAAGTTCGAAGTGACCATTTCCACGAACATTAATGCTAAGGCTATACAACATATCCATCCATTTTGAAATTCGTTTTTATTTTTTACTAAAGCTTTCATGATACAATTAAGTATCACAAAACGCTCTAATAGGCACTAGAAATCATGAAAATAGCTGCAATTACCATCAAAATCCATGATAGATTGACCCTTTTACAAGTCTCTTCTTAATTCTAGTTTTAGGGGTTAACTTATTTAGGACTAACATAATAAAAACAAATTAATGAGCACAACACTCTAGGTAGTTTGCACATATTTAGGTGAGTTTTTCCAGATTTGTCATAACTTCAAATATGTGTATTTTGGAAACTAAAACAGCTTTTCAAACAATTTCAACAGATTTTGAATGAGATTATCACAAACAACAAATGAATATGCGGCAATTGGCTAGGTGTCTGTAATACTTTAAACCATGCTAAGTCACCGCTGATAGTGGATCTCAACAGGCCGGGGAAGTTATCGGATTATTAAGCTCCTTCAGAAACGTAACAAGAGTGTTAGTAAATCCTTAGGTCTAACACAAGAAGGAAATTAATCTGTGAAACAAATATGAGATCAAAGTACAAATAAATAGATTCTTTCAACCACTGATGACCGATTAAGGGTGATGTTACTTGGAATGATAAGCATCATGTGACAGCCATGCCTTCTTCCTTCAATTAACAAATTAATGTATGTAGAAATTAACGGAAAATTTCATTATCTAAGTTTAGAACCATTGTCACAAAACTACTGAAATTTTGTACTGAAAACAGATGACTTGTAGCATTTGAATGGATTTTGATGGACAAAATTATAAACATATATATTACAGTCCATCTTGTCCGTTACAGAAGCAGGGAAAAGTGTTGTCTGGTTGTATGTCTGGTTGTCTGTCTGTCTGTGTGTATATATCTTGACACATTATGCAAATGTTGCTATAATTGCTAAAATAGCCATAAACGTTTTCTGTCGACAAACAAGTCATATCAACGGCCCCCGACTCACACCACCGTGTAAAGCAAGAACAAATCGTAATTGTTCGTGTTTTTTTTTACTACTTCTTTACTGTTTCAAGTGAAACTTGATAAGTCATGCTCTAATCACATGACGTCAACATCCTGACAAAGATAAATATTTAATTCAAATCAAAGCTCTCAAAAAACCCGGACGACGTGAAGATCAAATTCACTCTTTATGCAGATTTACGCATGGACTGAAGTGTAGAGATATAGCGTGATTATGTAACGTAAAATTAAATTCCTTATCACGAGAACTGCTTTTCCTCCCTCCCTAGCCTATAATCTCTTATTTACTTTGGAATTCTTAGATTTGGAATTCTTAGAACTCTAGTCCGATTAAAGTTGCATTGAGTATTTAAAATTTTCTTTATTTCCCCAATGAATGGGAAGCTCCTTTGAAAGTAAGTTAAAAGTAAGTTAAAATGAAGTAAGGCATATATGTTACAATATATTTCCTTAACGTTGGTTTTCATCAATTGATAGGTCCCTTACATTGGAACACACAAGCCTTGGATACCTTAAACCTAGCTTTGGATCGCCAAACATTGAACAAAAACCAAGCCAAGAATGTCGTCTTCTTTCTTGGAGATGGGATGGGCGTTTCCACGGTAACTGCTGCTAGGATACTGAAAGGACAATTGGATGGCAACACAGGGGAAGAACATGTCCTCAGTTGGGAAAATTTCCCTCATGCTGCTCTGTCAAAGGTGAGCAAATGTTACATATTCATATCGTTGAGGTATAGTTTCATATTTCAAAGGGCTATGAAGCCAACAGGCGTTTGCAATCATATACACATGTGATGATCGTAGATGAAAAATCGGCTTCTCTCAAGCCTTCTTTTTATCTTTTCGAGCCAGAGAGAATAACTGTTTGAAGCAAAGAGCCAGAAAGAATCAAATTTAGCAACGTTCTCGAGCAGTTAGCTAGCTTCAACATGTCGCGTGCTCGGGCATTAAGGGCACGCATTCGCAATTAGTGTCAGAAAGTGGAGCGAACTGAAGAACATTGCACTTGTTCATATTCATTTAAACGTGCTTATCATAAGCGATATTATTCGAAAAAAAGTAATCTAATATTCTTGAATATCGTTACCACGGTGTACTATAGAATTGAATATATGGTTACATCCTTTTTTATCTCTTTGGGAGATCTGCTCAAATGAAGCTTAAGATAAGCGATTGACTCATGATAAAAACCTATGACACTCAGAATCCCAACAATATAGGAAAATAGACAAGGTATTCTTCAAACTCGTTTACACAGCTGTACGCACTCACGATAGCTATAGTATTTTACCGTACTGTATATGGTAGGCCCTGGTAAATATATTTGTCCCACATGGCATACCATAGCCGTAGCACTTATGAAACTCAATTTCAAACCTTTGTACTCATTATATCGTGTGTTCAAGGAGCTCAGAAAGTTGACAAATTATAAAAGTGCTGATAAGACAGAACAAATAACATGGAAAAGGAAAGAAAAACAACGAACAACATATATGGTCATAAATGTCAAGCAGCAGTAGTAGTAGTAGTTGATGTTGTAATAGATTACAAAACCTCATTTTGATCAACAGAACACAGACACACGAATACACACGAACACATAAAACACTTTAGCGTGAACTGAAAAATGTAAAGGAAACAAGCTATGGGTGGGGTACGAGAAAAGCTCTATAGTTGGGTTTAAAACGAGATGTGACTGTCGTTTACTGTTGATTTTAATTAAGGAGTGCCCATCCTCCCCCCCCCACCCCTCCACAATCTCTAGCTTAACGATTCAATATTCCACCACGAACCAGACTCACTGGACTGATTCGAAATTACTGCTGCGAATTGTTGCTGAGAGGCGTCCTACCGTTCACTTGATATTTGTGAATTGCGAATTGGGAAATGGAGTTTGGTTCTGTTCTTTAAATGTTTCGACGACATAGGCCTAATTGCACTGCGTAACTACACTGAGGTGTACGTGGTTGAATGGGGTGCTCAGATGCTAGGCTAATCACCGTCTGATGGGTACGTTAGGTGTCAGATCATGGGCGGCGATCATGGGGGGGGGACGGGGGGACATGTCCCCCCCAATATCTTAGGTGGGGGGATATAGTATCTAATATCCCCCCAATATTTGGTGGCATAATTTTTTTTAGGCATATGTTTTGTATGTTTCTATGATATCGCTAGTAATAGAAAATGCTTAGATGCAACTTAGAAGGCCTGGGAAGTGCCATTTCCAGCGATCTGGGAGACATTTTCAGCCAAAATTTTCTTTTGCGCTTCGCGCCAACTTATGGTGTCGCTACGCTTAGAAAGTCTGTGTACAAGCTTTGCCCCTCCCTTGGCAAATTCCTCGCAAGGCGCCTATCTAAAAGTGTCACAATTTGTTACTATAAATGACCGAAAGTACTGTAGTTTTTACTTTTTTTCTCGAAATGAATAGCTAGACGGTACGCATCCGTACTGAAATTTGGTTTGCATCTTGTGTATGAGTGTAAGTACGTACAATCATACATATGATCCACATCGATATGGGTGCACTGGGTTTCCATTTGGCCTGTTTCCTACAATATTTCTAACCGCAGATGCGTAGCCAAGGGAGGGGGGGGTGAAGGGTAGAGACCGCCCTCCCTCTGGAGCATATTTTTTTGGTATTTTCTATGATATCGAAGTTTTATAGTAGCCGTTATAAGAGGTTTGAATATTTGTACACCAATAATTTAACTGTGTCTGAATTTTCGAAAATACCTTGACCAACATTTTTCATCATACTTCCCTCTACTCGTGTAATTTTGACCAGTCTGTTAGGAGTTGAGGGGGGGGGGTTCTATATTGGTTGTCCATAGATGAAATTTTGTGCAACATTATGGGTATGTTTTGAAGTGAATTTATTATTCAAATTCTGAACAAATTATGGGCTTAAAACCTTGAAAAGTGGGGCTGACGGGTATTGTGGGGCGTTACGTAGAATTACCTACAAAAGCAATGATCCACAGGAGATGCAATGAAGTCGAACATTATGTGTGACTGGTGACAATCTTGAAAAAAGGTTGTGAATGAAAAAAAAGAACTATTAGGAAAAGCTTGGTTCTCAGGCAAAAGTGTACATCTGGTTGGTCATTTTCAAGCCCGAGAAGTGCCTTTTCCGGTGATCTGGGGGGGGGGGGGGTATCAAAACCAGAAATTTTCTTGTACGCTGCGCGCCAACCAATGGTGGCGCTCCGCTTTGATAGTAATTCGCCTGCATCCAAGCAAATGTCCCCCCCCCCCCAATATTTGAAACAGATCGCCGCCCCTGTGTCAGATGCTAGGGTAAGCACCGTCTGATGGGTACGTTAGGTGTCAGGTGATAGTGTAAGCACCGTCTGATGGGTACGTTAGGGTGTCAGAGGTTAGGGTAAGCACCGTCTGATGGGTACGTTGGGTGTCAGATGATAGGGTAAGCACCGTCTGATGGGTACGTTAAGTGTCAGATGATAGGGTAAGCACCGTCTGATGGGTACGTTAGGTGTCGGTCGACCCGGAGCAGGGACTGGTGCTACATTTTGTCTCGTAATAGTCTCAACACTTCGTCGAAGATGAAACGGCTTGGAATTAACCAGTGTTCATCGCCACGAAGATCGCATGGATATATGCAGTTTCAAATGGGCCTCTTCTGTCTTCCTATAACCACGTGGAATTCATCTGAACTATATAAATGACCTGTTTTGTACATTCCTTCATCATTTCAGACATATAACACAGACCAACAGGTGCCTGATTCTGCTGGAACAGCCACCGCGTTTTTCTGTGGGGTGAAGTCATACGCTGGAGCCATTGGAGTGGACGCTACCGGGCTTAGAGGGGATTGCCAGTCTTCTCTCACTGGACACGTACCGTCAGTTTTAAAGGAAGCAAATGACGTAGGTATGTAACAACTCTATATACAGCACCGATGGAATTTTACAGGTTAAAAGTAAACATTTGTATTATTGCCACGTGGTAAGGTGAGTTTGTGTTGCAGAGTGGGGGGGAGGGGGGGTTAAAATTTTAGGTTGATGTATGGCAGTTGCCGAGATGCATGATCTTTCCACAGGAGGTAAAGGGACAGGATGACTGGTTAGGGAGGGATGGGGAGAGGGATTGAAGATATATAACAGGATCATTATGGGTCAATAGCGGGGCGGTGGGTTGATGTATAACGCTTTTCGTGCATGGTGGTGAGGGTCGGCAGTATAGGTATAACGAGTATGTGTGTAACGGCGGGTGTGGGTGTAGGGGGTATGATAATATATAATAGCGCTCGGGAGAAGACGTGAAGAAATGTTTTGACAATTATTTCCTTTATTGTCAGGAATTTATCGAGCTGTTATGGCGCAAATTACGCTCATGTAATTTCCATGGTAACGATCTGCAGGCGATTCGTCCCAGGCATATATATATATATATATTTATACATATATGTATATATATATATATATATATATATATATATATATATATATATATACATATTCCATTTATTTTGTTATAGGCAAGTCTACAGGCATTGTATCTACGGCACGTATTACGCATGCAACACCGGCCTGCACTTATGCACACGTTCCCGATCGTGAATGGGAAAACAACAAAGATTTACCAGAGGAGGCTGTGGCAAATAATTGTACTGACATAGCGGCCCAGCTGATTGCTCATCCCGAGATACAAGTAAGTAGGCGATCTATCAAAATTTGTCTTTCATAAATGGATGGGTAAATAAAGACACAAGGTATACTGTATTTAAGATTCAAGAACTACGAGGGTGGATAAAGGGGAAGGAGAACACGAGCCGGTGCCTCTATGCTGAAACCATATTGGCACTAAAAACAATTTGCAAACGTATAAGTTTACTCACAACAAGATAGATAGTGTAAAGAAATTTGTATACGCTTAGTCAGCTGTCGATGTTATCTTGTGTGCCACTATTTTGGGACTCTGTTCTAGACTCTGTACTGATACTCGTCCCAGCTGCCCACCCCCCCCCCTTCTCTCTCTCTTCAGCGAAGAGCTATTAATATACCTACTATACCGAACGCCAAATTGGCATAGTTTCCATTCTACCCCCCCCCCCTTCCCTAGTCCCCCATCACTCTCACCCATTTAGCGTAACATCTGCCACATCCCGTCAGCCTGAACTTATATCATCTTATCCACATCATCAAGTCAATAAGCTTCAACGCATACAGAATTCGGCGGCAAGACTGGTGACCCGCACTAAACTGTTTGAGCATGTTACTCCAATCCTACGCAATCTACACTGGCTTCCAGTGATACAACGGATTAATTTCAAAATCTTGCTGCTAACTTTTAAATGTCTCCATGGACTTGCTCCAACATACTTACAAAACCTCATCCAGGAGTATACGCCACCAGTGGCGTAGGAAGGTACTTTTGAGTGGGGGGGGGGGCTGAAGACTGATGGCCGGCCTGGGGGAGGGGTCTAAGGGGTGTCCCCCTCCCCTTTGGATTTTTTTTGCATTTCCAGGTGGCCTCAGATGTAATTTGGTGCAATGTAGCACACTTCAACCCACCCACTCCATTTTGTATATAATTTTGCATTTTCACCTGGCCTTAGATGCAATTTGGTGCTCCAAATGAGATTTTTTTCTCATTTGGAAATGAAAAAGGGGTTTTCTGACTTGCGAAGCGGGGGGCGGAATGATACTTCCGCCCCTCCATATTTTTCAGCCCCACGGTTCCTACGCCCTTGTACGCCACATCGTTGCCTCCGATCCAGTTCGAAATCTTTACTGGTTGCCCCTTCTGTGTCCACAAAGTCATATGGCTCTCGCTCATTTCAGTTCTCTTCTGATATCCTTTGGAATGGCCTTCCGATCGGAATTAAAGAAGCTCAGTCTGTAACCAGGTTCAAAACGCTTTTAAAGACTCACATTTTCTCACTTTTGTAGTTTTCCGGCCTTTCAGCGCATAGAGACTATAGTGTATATTTGTGCCTGATAAGAACTGTGTATTATTATTATTATTATTATTATTATTATTATTATTATTATTATTATTATTATTATTATTATTATTATTATTATTATTATTAATATTATTATTATTATTATTATTATTATTATTATTATTATTATTATTATTATTATTATTATTATTATTATTATTATTATTATTATTATTATTATTATTATTATTATTATTATTATTATTATTATTAATATTATTATTATTATTAATATTATTATTATTATTAATATTATTATTATTAATATTATTATTATTATTATTATTATTATTATTATTACTATTATTATTATTATTATTATTATTATTATTATTATTATTATTATTATTATTATTATTATTATTATTATTATTATTATTTTTATTATTATTATTATTTTTATTATTTTTATTATTATTATTATTATCATTATTATTATTATTATTATTATTATTATTTTTATTATTATTATTATTTTTATTATTATTATTATTATTATTATTATTATTATTATTATTATTATTATTATTATTATTGTAATGTCTGATTATTGAGAAACCGTATGATAGCGAATGGCGGACTTAGTGGAATGTTTCAACAGATGGCAGACAGAGAGTGTTCTATAGGCTGTTTAGAAGATCATGATTTTTACAGGATTTCCACTTATTCAGATTGTAAATTTTCCATTTAAAATCAGGTCGTTTTGGGCGGTGGAAGACAAGAATTTCTTCCTCTTACTGAACGCGATCCAGAATACCCTCTTGGGTTTGGACAAAGAACGGACGGAAGGAACCTGATTGAAGAATGGCAAACGAAGCACACAGATAATGCTGCATACGTCTGGAACCAGCAGCAGTTTAATGACGTCGATCCAGAATCTACTGAATATTTATTTGGTATCCCTGCTTATTCATATACTCTACCTATCCACCCACCCAATCCTCACGTGACAGTCTTTCTCAAGAGAACCGTTTTTTGCACAGTTTAATATGTCGAGCAATGTCATCATGCATAATACAGCCCAATGAATGACGTATCTTGTGGACCGGGGAAACCCTATGGTTAGGGTTAACCCTAACCCTAACCCGAGAAATACTGCATTACATGTAGTATCATGCAATACCGTACTTCTTGAAGCAATGTAACTTGCCACATTATAACTTGTCTTGAGAGATGAACAAAACTGAGGTCTTGGTGCTATACATCACCAAATCATCAAAACACAGGATCTTAAATTTCCATAGGAATGATGCTTTGTATGTATGAAGGATGGATGCCGAAAAAATTGCGCTCTTCTGCTCATGGAAATTATAATGAATGTTTTGCCCTTCGAATATAGGCTTACCTTACATTGCTGCCTATATTTTATAATAAGCTGTCATTGCACCATTATATGAAAAATATTTATACAACTCGCTTTCACATTTTTTCTGTTTTTCTGAAGTATCATTTTATATATAAAGTTGAGTACTTTTTAAATTACCCGCGGCGCTTTTGTCACATTAACCCAAATGATATATTCTCAAATTCAGTACATTACGCCTACACTTGTTCAAATGCTCATGACGGTGTTATGTTAGGAGTATAGGCTACCACTCAATGTTGCCTTGCTCTTCTCGACAAAAGAGAAGAAAATGAAAAAAAACCCGTCGTAATGTTAAAACTGTCGTTGAGCATCGTCATACGTTACATGGATATTTAATTGTCATGCAAGCGTATGTTATCACTATTTTTCTATTTTTGTTGTTGTCTGTTCAGGTCTTTTTGAACCGAGTCACATGCAGTATGAATCAAACAGACAGACTGATAGTGCTGGGGAGCCCTCTATCGCCGAAATGACGGAAAAGGCTATCAGGATTTTAAGGAAAAATCCGAACGGATTTTTCCTTGCGATCGAAGGTAACGTTACCATAGTAATGAATATTTCCACATAGGCTACACGAATACAGTAAAATGTATTTCATATAGATAAGGATTGGTACACATTGATACATTAATAATGATAACGTGAAATTAAAAGTTTTAAAATAAGGTTGTTTTTAAAAGGCTACACTTGTAGCTGTATACATCAGAGGAAAAAAATAATCTTGTGAATGACAGATGCTTAAATTCTTTGGAACTGCGTTAATTATGTCTCGAATGAAACTATTTGGGGATTTTTAAATATAACACAAACACACAAACACGCACACGTGCATATGCACACGCACAAACAAATACAAACGCATTATCGGCTCTACTGGATGATCTCGAACAATTATTTTATATATATGTTCCAGATTCTTCAAATATAAGCTATGTATGTCCCATTTCTGTACAAGAGGCATTTCTATATTAAATGTCTATATCAACGAGAATAGTTGGATTACTTTCATACAGACCAGAACGTCGCTTCCTAAGGGGATGACGTCAGACACAACATTAATTATAATATGCTGTGTAGACCGTTAGAACCACTGATAGCAGTCTATACACTTCTACATTTTGAGAAATGAAATGATTTAAATATCTGTTGCTCATTAATGAAAGCGGATGGTCTACTTAGTCTACATCCAGTATAGGTTGTTTAAGTCCATGGTCTGAACACACAGATAACTTGGTCAGTTTCTCAGATGCAGCACGGAAATCAATCGGAAAAGAATTTTGTTATGACCCTTAAATTGCAAATAATATGTGTACATGGAGAGCATTGTAAAATGATCAAGGGCAAATGTTGAATGCCATTCGTATTTAGAATTAATAAAAACGTTTGAAAAACGTTTTAATTAACATTAACATACATTTAGGCCTGCACTGATATGAGCCGACTTCATCATCATAAATGTAGGAGCATTAAATGAGCATTCCAGAGATAGATCCTAGTATTTAAAGTTGAATATCTTGAAAACTAGAACAGCTATAGAAACGGCACTAGCTCCCAAGCTTTCTTTCCTTGGTCTGTGACGTAACGAGACTAATAATCTGTCTAAAGTCATCCTTTCAATCGCAACACAAGCTCCAACAGCATTGGGTAAGACTATTACACTCTGTATTGTTGCGCATTATAAAATTGTTAAGGGCATACAAATGGTGTTGTATGTAATGGGTACTTTCTTGCTTGCATGAGGCAAAAAAAAAAAAAAACACCCACTTTGGTTGAGGTATTATATAATTTAGCAGAAATGGACAAACTATATCATTTAGGTCTGGAAACGCGGAACCGACGCCATCTTCCATTTCGCATTAAAGGAGCATTCGGGATTATTTTAAGCACATTTAAACCTGAATATCTTGAAAACCGGAATTATTATGGGAAATTATCTGAAACCCAGAGTCATCCTCTAAGTTATTAATTGTGTGTTATGACTGGCTGCTGTACAATCATAAATATTCATCATTCTTTCACAGCTGGTCGTATTGATCATGGGCACCACGACTCAGTGGCCTATAACTCATTGCATGATACCGTTGCCATGGATACTGCGGTTCAGGTAGCTATGGATATGACGCATCCCAGCGACACACTCATCATTGTTACTGCAGACCACAGTCACACTTTTACCTTTGCTGGATACCCAGAAAGAGGCCATGATATATTCGGTATGCAAAAAGCGTGACGTCACAGATATGCCGCGCCCATTCCAATTATTATAAATCATGTATTTCTTTTTTTTCTGTCTGTCTATTAAATGACGTCCTTAAAATTCCATAGAACCACGTTTTGAGAATAATAGTTACGTTCACTTAATTATAGTATCCTGCTGCTTGATCAAATCGGTGTTAAGGTTTCTCTTTGAATCGAAATATTTTTCTTTGAAAACATATCAAATTGCTCAACTTTAGAAAGCGTTAAAATTTTCACACAGCAAGCAGACTCCCCTGCTAATTTTTTTTTTTTAAAGATAGTTCCGTGATTTGCTTACAGATTTTCTTATGTTCCTGCACAGCACAAGTCAATATGATAACATTTAACAGTTCTCAAAACAAAAAAGTTAGTTGATTATACTTTTATAAGAAAGTCAATTTTCTATCTGGCTGTATAGGAGACGTTAAGTTGATGGGTGGGCATGGCGGGCCTATTTGCACTTTCACCAAGCTTTATCAGTATAGGGCTTCCCTGGTATCACTAGCATATCATGGTAGTGTAGTACGTGCAACCAGTTCAACAACAACGTAAACTTTGTTTCATTATAGCCAATAATCGAAAAATGAAAGGAGACTTATCTGTAAGTTTAAATTTGGTTGCGATTATACTGACACATCACACAAGCACGATGTTGAATAGGACATGTATAGCGTGACCTATAAACAAGGAATGATCACTAGGTCACACGTGGCGAAGAATAACACTAGGTCACATGTGGCGGAGAATAAAACTACGGTAGGTAACATGATGGGGAGAATAACGCTAGGTCACATGAGGCTGTGAATTACACTAGGTCACATGAGGCGGAGAATAACACTAGGTCACACGAGGCGGAGAATAACACTAGGTCACATGTGGCGGAGAATAAAACTAAGGTAGGTCACATGATAGGGGAGAATAACACTAGGTCACCCCGAGGCGGAGAATAACACTAGGTCACACAAGGCGGAGAATAACACTAGGTCACACACGGCGGAGAATAACACTAGGTGACATGTGACGGAGAATAAAACTAAGGTAGGTCAAATTAGGTAGAGAATAACACTACGGTAGGTCACATGAGGCAGAGATTAAAAAACACTACAGTAGGTCACATGAGGCGGAGAATAACACTAGGTCACATGAGGCAGTGAATATTCAAGACTTTGTACTCTTTTTTTCTATTCTTTATTTGTCACCTTTACAACACTGACAACTTATGATAACATCGTGCCAGTCTAAACAAGTAAACAGGCAGTGGACTAGTTTATTCCTCATGGAAATGTGTCAACCAGGGCATAAAGCATGATAATTTCAGTTGCGGTGAACTGGCCGACAAACTTGCCACTACAAGTGAGTTCCTTACACCCAGTCGACCCGCAAAGGTCTTGACAAGGAGAATCTGCCTTTTAGGTAAAACATTTGTAGGAAGTCTCTTTAAACATGTATTTTGCTTGTACAGTGACATGGTACTCCTCAAATATCTATAAAGCCCCATTGAAAAGGAATGTTATACGTACGTGACGGTTGAGACCGAAACACGATACAAGCGTCCTCAAGAAAGAAAACTGACCAACAGAAAACTTTATCCTTTGTATAAGTCCGTACTAAATGGCGAAATTACTACTTTGCGCAGTATCTCTATGCAACCACTCTCGAAACAAATATGAAGGTAGATCAATTATAATCGATAGCTAGGTGAAAAATTCAAATGAGCAAGTTTCCCAAAATCCTAAAAATCTAAAGCGGTGAAACACAACGTAGCGCCCAACTTGACGCCTGATTAAATATTGAAGCTGGTCGATTGGGCAATGTCATTGAATACCAACGAGTAGTGTGGTGTGGATGTAGAATCCGTCCATTTCACTTTATGAATATAAAAGTCGGTATTTTCGTATGTCGTATTTTCAGAATCCAACATAATGAAAAGGTGTAAATAGCTGGAAACGAGGCGGGATGAGAGGTTGTCATTCTCCATCCGTCGTCAATAATATGAAATCATTGTTTAGCGATGGTTTTCTTTTTTCTTACATCATGTAGGAACGCAAGAAGGTACCATCGATGGGCTGCCATACACCAGTTTGGGGTACGCGAACGGCCCAGGAGGAAGTCTGACGTCACTCAGTTTCGCTACTGATGGTGTCCGAAGGAATCTGACAGGCGTAGAAACAAGTATGCATGAATCAATGTCATATATGCTCTAGTGTCATGAATGATCTGATTATAATGGACACAAACACAACCACCATTATATGATAGATATCTTTATGTCTTAAGCATTCCCCCCCCCCCAGCCCCCTCTAACAGCCAGGCGCGGCGGAACGGAAAATTTATTGGGGGGGGGGCTAATGTGTGGAGACTATCTAAGCGCCACCATCGATCGGTTGGCGCGGAGCGTACAAGAAAATTTTGGGTTATTTCAAACCCCCAGATGGCCGGAAACGGCACTTCCCGTGTGTTTTATGCTGCGAATACCTAGCCCTAAAATATGGGTCTAAAGTCTGCAATTTCTCAGATTGCAAGTAAAAGTCTGTAAAAACATTGTAATTTGTATATTCGATGGTGTTTTAAGAGAGTAGCTATTATACTCGTAGTGTACTCGCAAAGACGTTTTTGAGTGTAGTAAGGGCAGTGGCGGAGCTAGGGGTATTGGTCGGGGGGGGGGGCAAGAATGGTCTGCAGGGGCGCTTTCGACACTATCTAAGCGGAGCGCCACCACAGGTTGGCGCGGAGCGTACAGAAAAATTTTGAGTAAAGATACTCCCTAGATTGCAGGAAATGACCCTTTCCGGGCCTTGCTAATTTGCAGATATACGGAGAATAAATAGGTGTCGTCGCCATTTTGTCGGAAAATTACACCAACAGAATATGACAAATGTCAATAGGTATATGAGAGCGCAATAAAATGGTCAATAATAGCGAATAATTAAAAAGTATAGTGAAAAGCTGAAAAGGGCGCCAGCAGTCCATTTGAGTCTGTCGGGGGGAGGGGGGGGGGGGGGGGCATTTGCCCCCTGACTGTATATATGGACGCTCCGCCACTAAGTAAGGGGATGTTGGAGAACTGGCTGAAATGAGGCAAGTCATTGGCCTAAGACGAAGTTGTGTTACGCTTACTGGTACTCACACTCACTGCTTCCACTTTTCACGGGGCGTGAAGACGCGGTTGGAGTGACAATGTGGTCTATAGCCAGGGGACGGGCCGAGGGTCCCCCAGCAATTACTAAAATTATTAGGGGCCTACACCTATATAGTATACGTGTGCATCGGACAGATCGACAAGTGTGCATTGAAAAATGGGCAGATGCACGTTTCGGAGCCTTGGTAAATATTGGGGGGGGGGGGGCTTATCATGCATTTGCCCCCTCAACTTTTTCATTGGGGGGGCTGAGCCCACCAAGCCCCCCCCCCCCGGTTCCGCCGCCACTGCTAACAGCTAAGAAACATCTTGCTCGGTTTGTGAGATATCCCGTTAAATCTGTGATGTCACAGTACCACTAAGATCTGAAACCTTGTACTTTCTCTGTGGTTTTTCTTATCACATGTTCATGTTGAAATATTAACAGTATGACACCATTAACAATATTGCCACCAATGCAACTATTAGGTCATGTTAGGAACTTCGATATTTTAGATTAAGAATTTGGCAAAACCCATCACAGACCCACAGTCAACAATTGAAGACTGATTCTCTAGGTGGGTATGGAACGCCAAAACCGACAAAATGCAGAATTTTTTTTATGTAAACCTAAATCATTATGTTAATACAAAGTTATCGTCACATAATTACCAAGAACATTTGAAATCCTGAATATCTGCGGTCATTATGTGGCAGTGTTAGAATTGCATTATAAATAAAATGTTCTTGGTCATTATGTGGAGGTGCTATTAGTTCCACATAAGGACTTAATGACATGGTTTCACAGGGCATTGCATTGCTTGGTAACCCACTAACCGCCTTGCGATACAGTTCGACTCAGCGAGGAACGACCTTGGATGCAACGCTTTCGCACCATTCAATCATAATTATATTATAACAACATCCAAGAAGGAAATGACTAAACACCACTTACCTCCCTTTCTCCATACATAGCCCCTTCCTGCGTCCCTCCTATTTTCATCACACTTTTTCTCCATCTCAACACCTAACTGATTTTGCCTTCCACATTCTCCAGCTCAATGCTCTCCTCAATAAACATACACTTAATACTAGTTAACCCACATTGTTACACCCTTCTACACAGTTTATCTCGGCCGCAGCCTTTTCATATCCTAAGCTGTTTCATCTCCTTTGAAGTTCAGTCTATATTTACTCTATTCCATTTCTAAAGTTGTCTGTCCTTCTGCCTAGTCATCAATGTAGTCTTTGCCCTCTTCGTTTCAGTTTGCCTTTGACGGAGATCCTGCCAGGATCGAAACGCCAGGCCCTCTATCACTTATAACGTAACAACGTTACAAATACTAAGGTTGTTACGGTCATGGATACTCTTAACACGCAGTTAATATACTTAATAGCGAGGGTATAATTAATTAATTAAATTGCATTGCTTAATTTCAGATTCCAGTACGTTCGTTAACGAAGCCCTAGTACCATTACGCAGTGAAACTCACGGAGGGGAGGATGTTGCGATCTACGCCAGTGGACCTTTTGCACATCTCTTTACCAGTGTCCATGAGCAACACTATATCGCCCACGTGATTCGCTACGCAGCTTGTCTAGGGGATGGTAGACAAGTGTGTACTGACGCAGTAGAGCCCGATCCATGCGGTGCTGGTTACAATCTTCAGTTTAGTTTCATGGTGCTGACCATATCTCTCTTCGCTCGACTTTTCCTCTAATATGACAAACTTGCAATCATACATTAAGATCGTATAAAATGTCGTCGCTAATAAAGTAACGGTTTTTGATACACGGTTCAGGATTGCAACTCTTTTTTCCATCGACGGACCCCTAGAGATGTGAAGGCACCTTCACGGACCAGCAGACATAGGGAGTATCACCGATGACCAAAGCCTATCCATATAGTTGGGGCTGTGATGAGAAAAAGTTAGATTTTCTCTGCCCGGGATGGTACTCACACAGCTAGGCTTGCTCTACACATGTAAGTCAATGAAAATGTTGACGGACCCGTCTGACTTTTACAGACTCTTGTTTTTCGGAACCCCAAATTTTGCACGGAGTCCCTTAGAAGCGCGCGAACACCAGCTTAAGAAACATAGGTATAATATATATATATATATATATATATATATATATATTTACAGTTTATATATATATATAACTGTTTAACAGTTTTTCCGTTATTCCTATATATATATATACATATATATATATATATATATATATATATATATATATATATATATATATATATATATATATATATATATATATATATAATTAATATATTAAAATATATAAAAGTTGCCATAACCTTTGTTTTTCAGTAACATGTTTTAATTTGAGTCACTGATGGAGCAAAGTATGTAGGTTTGTATAAAATTAGTAGTGAAATGCGCTGATGCCAAGTAGACCTATTTTACATTTGAAGATAAATTAAATCTTTGAGAATATTTGCCATGGAGAAGAATAAAAAAATACAGAACACTAAATGGGATCCATTAAAATGCATCTGGCAAAACAAAATTTTATTTCCACGCATATATATGGAGTGTATGACCGAGGGTAGATTTTTGGTTGGCACTTTCATGCCCGGAGCAAACATTGTCATGTTTGCAATATGCAGCTATTATATATTAATAAACCAATATAAATGGAAGAGGTTAACTACATTGTACATATTAGAAACGGTTTTGTGTGACTGTGTGTTATTGTAAACGTTTTGTTTAACTACGTCATGTAACAAAACTTCTCCTAGTGTACGTACAAAATCATTTCAATCATTTGCATGTAAACCATCAAATAATAAATCAACAAACATTTGACCATTTGAACCAGACTAGAGTTCAAGTTTGTTTTTCTACATCCGTTGGTTAATAATAATATATGCAATGCCCCCGAACCACCCCACGTTACCTCAGTATATAGTTACTGGTCGTATATGGAAACGCCTGTTAATTTGCAGAACAACGCTTTGTTACAAATTTGCAGTTTAACTTTGACATTCGTCCACCGGATGGACTAAATTTCTCTTCGCTTTCCTTCCCCTTCCACTCCCTTTAGACACCCCCTCCCCCAGACCCCATCTCGGAGAGAACTTTAGGATTCTAAGCTAACTCAGCTCTTACCGCAGAACATAGCAATAAAACCGCAATTCTCCACTGAAATAAAACAAAAAACAACAGCCTCTACATGGAATGTTCCATTATTTGACAAGTGGTGTGATCCTATTGTTACCGCCGTCTGCAGAATTTGATTGTTTTAACTGTCATTTCCAATACCACGCCAATCTTGCCTTTCGTGGTATGTGTGTGGTGTCATTTCACCGTCCCCCCCCCCCCCGAAGAAAACAAATTTAAAATGCATATAGTCGGTGCCAAGTCGGGCTTCGAATTCTTCTAAATTGTATCAACCCTAAATTTTAGACAATAACCGACGTAGCTGCTCCTCCTCCAGTATTCCCAACATTCCAGGGTTTCGACGGTTCATTCATCCAATAAAAGGCAGTCTAAACCAATTTATTCCTTAACATAACAATGACGTTCATAGCGGTAATCAATATTTTGTTCAATGAGTCGAGTTTCATTTCTAAGCAATGACGACTCAGTTTTATTACCGGGTTTGCACGAGATTAATGCTGATATGGAATGGTATCTAAACAGCTTTAATAATAACTCGCAAACATTGAGGTAAATGAATCTGGAGGATTCATGTCAATTGGGTGCGCGTACCATGCATGGAGGGTCATGTGATGTGTTCCAGGGTGGTACCAAACTGATATTTCTCTGTAGCAGTCCAAGAACAGTATTAGTGACTTCGTGAAAGATTTGCACCAAGACGGATCGGACATGGGAACTAACGGCGTAAGAAGGTACTGGTACTTCAGGCCTACGAAATAGTGCTAATATGCTAACGTTCAACCTTATTCTTTTGAATGAAGGCAGGCCTTCTACATAATATATATTACTTATTAATACAGCTCTAGGGCAAGCTTTGTCGCATATGGCCTAACGTTATTACTACTTGCTATAAGTGAATGTAGAAATGGGAAATGTGGGGAAATGTTTAGTTCGGTGCAACCACGGAATTCTCCATGGAACAGAGCCTAATGCTGCTCGACGGGAATATAGCTATCACGTTAGGCTACAGGCACGGTTATTGCTAGGTAACGGGTGTCGTCTGCTGCTCTAAGCACGCATACACATTTACGTACTGGTTGGGTGAAATCATCATGCGTAATAGGGAGAGTAGTATATTAGTACCACCCTGGAACACATCACATGACCCTCCATACATGGTACGCGCGTATTTACTGTGTGATAGTTTCTCCAGATTCATTTAACTCGTTGCTCGCAAAGTCCTTTGGTAGTACATCTGTAAGAGAATGTCTTCCTCTCATTAATGACAATCTAATTTTGAATAATACTCATGCAGGGGGAATATCCACCATTTTGATATGGTGGGTAGGGGGAGAAAATGTAATGTTGTCCTGAAGGGAGCGGTCTATAGTCTTAAAGGAAGTTGTAAAATTGATAATTGTGAAAATAACACCTTCCTAGCCATTACTTCACGTGTAACACTATTTATTAATGCCATAAACGATTATGTTGCTCAATATATCTGAGATATTTAAGGTACACTCGTGGATAGTATTACGTTAGTGTTATATCAACAATAGATGAAACTTTATGCAACTGTATGCAACTTTAGAAGGGCAAAAGTAGCTTGACACGCAGACTGTCTGATTTGTGAATGAATTACGTTATTGTTGTAACATTTGCCCAATATGTATAACGCGCACCCTCGCATTAGTTGAAATTTAATTGTTTTTCACGGTTTATAAAAGTTAGTTACGTTTTGTGTTCCATGATATCTGAGAGATATCACGTGACAATAAATGCGAGGACTAACGTGGTTGAACTCATCATGTATAATATCAAAATTAAATTTTTAGGTGAAGGGTTCCAACGGCTTGCCATAGTTGCTTGGCCCGACGAAATGTTGTCAATTACAAGTTCTTGTTGTAAACCGTAAACACACCTGTCGCAAAAGCAAATGCCCGACTTAGTAGTCGGGTTGGTAAATTGATTTTTTGCATGATACTTAGAAATTCTGGTTTATGATAAATTAATCGTCCTTGTCAATTGCAAACATTTACTAACTTTAATGCACAGTATACATATCTTGAAAGTAATTTGGAGAATTTCTGGAGTACTGGAATGCGAAAGGAGGATTTGATTGGTTAACTGCTATCATTTCCGTGTCCTGTATTCTGGTCACATCGAACGCTGTTATCGCCTAGTATATTCCCAATTTTACAGTGAAATTGACCTCGTTCATGAAATTTGTGGCAGGTAGTTTTTTCCTTTTGTTTTATTTTTGTGCAGTTTCACATTAACTGAAGTGGTGTATCACACACGGCTGCATACTATTTATTGGCTAATGGTTAGGCAGCTTACTTTCCTTTCATCTTTGCCGGAGTACTTGCAACGTACAGTAGGCTAACACTGTGATGTAAATTCATTGGCTAGGCTATCGCTTACACAGTACAGTAACTTAGTTAGGATCTTGTTTTCTTACATTAAATTAACAATGATCGATCAAGTGGATTAAGTGGGTATTTTACAACAAGAAAGGGCCCCGTGTCCTTTGACAAAACAATTGACTACTGTACTCTAATTGTGTGAACCTCTTTTTTCTACCTGATATCAACTCAAATTAATTAAAATAAGTAAGGGATGTGAAGTGCCATTCCAGTTTGAGACCTCAAACAATTTTATTGCTGTATAATACCCCTAGTAATAACTGGAACAATCCAACCAGGGAAATAAGAGACTGGTCCATTCCCACATCCCACTTGTCTGTGTTAGCCTAAGTAAGGCTAGTACAGTTGCAGGATAGGTACTGTACAGTATATGGAAAACCAATCTTGTCAATGCCGAAACTTTGCCATAAATCAATGTCATTCAGTGTCGGTGTTGTGCTTGTTAGAAATTTAATATCTATCAGATTCTCATGGTGAATGCTTTTGTTATGTGAAAGGATATAAACTGTATTTCTTAGGGTATGTCATCAGTATTTATGAACTAGGGTCTAGATCAGTTTATTATCATTACTGTTTTAGGAGCAACTTTTTTCCTTGCATATACCTTTGCTTTAGGATTTCCCTTGCTTTCTGGGCAAACTAAATGAAAGACCTTGTTGAGGAGAAATCGTTGCAATATTCCGTACAACTTTTACATACGTGGTGAGATAATCAAGAAACACAAACATTAATTATCTATTTAGGCCATGCATCCTAACTTAATTTTTAAAACAACACTTATATTTGTAGACATGAAAATCAAGTTCACCTCCATACTGAACAGTGCACTACAATCTGAAGATCACCATAGTGACGTCTTTCACTGACCTGAGTGCCATTCAAGGTCGTTGCAGTGTTTGCAAATTCCTAAATTCCTATTAATTATGGAAACAAAAAAATTGATGTTTAATACCCTTTTTTTTATAATTTATAATTTTTTATTAATGAGTGATTTCCAAAAAGTTTGACTTCAACTTAACATATGTTAGACCTAGGCTTGGCATATTTGTTCATGATTTACGAGCAAAGTGCATTGTATAAATGAATGCTTGTTGTTTCTCACAGTTAGAAACAGTGCAAACAATGATGATGCCATAGACAGTTTCCAACTTGAAGAAAATTCAGTTGCATCATGGGAAATCAGTTGACAGGTATCGCTCCCTCTCAGATCCTTCCAGTCGAGCATTATCTCACAGATGTGTCTGATTATGAGTTTGACAGCAGTTTGGGAAGCACCAGGTTTTTCAAAGTCGCCAAAGCTAAATTCAAGTAAGTCTCAAAAAATTTGCATAAATTATATTTATACATATAGTATACCTGTATGTATATCAGGCTTGGGGCGATTACATCTGAATGTAATCGATTACGATTACTTGAGAATGTATGATTACAATTACGATTACGATTACAGCCTAAAGTTGAAGTAATCGATTACGATTACATTGTAATGTAATCGTGATTACAATCATGATTACATTGTGGTTACTTGCACAATCCTCTGCATATCTGTTTAATATAACTCTCTGCCGGGAAATAGGGCAAAGGAAGGGCATTTACATTATATACGGACAAAATTGTGGAAGTATATCTACAATTCCTACCAGGCATTACACATTTATGCCTTAACACGTTTAAGATGTGTAACCCATAAGTCCAGTAAAAAATACAATTTAAACAGACAAAGAGTAAACAGACAAATACTAAAGTAAAACAAATGAAGATTTTCATGCAACACTATATTTTGTAAACTAATAATTTCTGTATAGCAGCAAAACTAAAAACTCTTTTACATTATAACACCAAAATAAAACTAAACAGCTTTGAAATGGGGCATTCCAATGATTCCACAGTACATGGGACATGGAAGGCCAAAGTAAAAGTAAATTATTTTCATCAAAAAGTGGTCAACTCTGGTAATGAGAACAATAGACTGACATAAATAGCAATGTGCTTTCAATAGCTGCTACACCTGAGCCTTGTGGCCCACTGAACATGGCAAATGGAATTATTTATCAAATTTACTTACTTAAATGAATTTAAAGGGTGTATTTTGTCAGCCTGACTGTTATTGTTTGTTAAGTGTTTAATATACTAATGAAATAATTTTCTATAATCAGCACACCATGTCAACTAATGTCAACCAGTTGTGTATGCAAAAGGATTGTGAACGCTGAGAGGCAGCATTGAACAGAAAAATTCAGGTGATAAAAAATCCTTGAATATGGTTATCAAATCCTCAGTACTTCTAATAGTGTAAGTTTATTGTGCTAGAGAATTCTAGAAGCAGGAACACTTCTTTGGTCACACTAAAAACCAATAGTAAGAATTAGTTTTAATCATTTCTACTGATTTTGCCCTTCTCATTCAAATTTCACTGTAATCATAAATGTAATACGATTACGATTACTTTGCCCTTGTAATCGATTACGATTACTTTGTAATTTTCACAAAAGTAATCGATTACGATTACGATTACTTCAAAAAATGTAATCGATTGTAATCGATTACGATTACTGATTACGATTACCCCAAGCCTGATGTATATATAGTAACCTACAGCATGTTGTTACTCGAGTTTCACGGCGATCTTCAGACAACGCAAACAGCTTTGTAACTAGGGTTGGGCGATATATCGAAAATTATTATTATCGCGATAATTTTTTTTCAAGACGATATTTTTTGAGGATTGAACAAATGACGATAATTTCCTGTGAAAGAAATTTGAAATAAATGTAGAAAAAAAATTCTCCGTTTTATGTGTAAATGTTATTCTAGCATTCCATGGTTAAGAAAGTTGAAAAGAAATAAAGTTTATCAACTTCATTTACTGACTTTTGAACTTCGTAAAAAACCCGTCCTTTACAACATTGACTGTATAGAGAACAAAACTCTGAAAATCAGTAGAGAAATTACCAATTGTGTACGAAAAGTAAGTTGGTACACCTTTCTAATTTTACGAAAGATCGAGCAAAATACTTCGAAAAATTCACGCGAAACTGGCATATCGTGCTAAATGCAACAAGTGTCATGTAAACAAGGCTCTAGTATACCCATTTATGAATAAACCAGAAGACCACATCTGGTGTAAAGCGGGGGGAAAAGAAAGTATTTTCTAGAATTTCCCAAAAAAAAATAATAATAATAATATCCTACCATAGTTAAGTGTATAGTAAATAGCCTAGCCACTTCGTCGGTTATGGATCTCACGTAACAACAAAAACACAATTGTATTTTGCGAAGTTGACGATTTCTACAAGGACATGGAAACAATATTTAGCATTAAGTTAATCACGTCTGGTGGCCTAAAACATGGAATTACAAGGTTTACTTTCATAAAGATGGCCATACTGTAGCTATTGGGGCCTTGATATCGTGCTATGTCTGTATGGTATAGACTGTGCCTCGTGTATCATGGGGAAAAGATTGTTTTGTTCATGCGGAGGAGTCGGTTGGCTTGAGGTGTGTTTTACTTACCTTAATGTTACGGGGATATTTACCTACTTTCCTTGAACGTCTAAGATAATATTTCGCATAACTTTAACCCTTTACTGACTGACCTAATTAACTCTAGAGTGGAGCCAAAATAGTTTACTCCATGAAAAGTTTTTTGGAACCGTGCCAAAAATGTTAACAAACAGGTGTTAGACAGGGGGGTTGTTTTGCAAGGTACCTGGGAAAATTCGAAGCACATGTAGCCTATCGTGATATTTAAGTACGGTTAAACACTGCAGTTGTAAACTGATTGTTAGGCAGTCTAGAAACGGGGCTTTGTCGAACGTAGTTTGTTTCATAATATCGACAGTTTTGTTTTTACTGAAAAGCTGACCTAAATAAATAGTATGAGGCAAGTTCACATTCTGTATCACTTTTGCTATTCATGAATGTTAATGTAGTGTGCAGGGTCCTTTCATAATACCACCACATTGACAGTGTTTCTCTCTCTTCTAACGACACACTGATTTGCACTGTAAGTGTTTCGTCACATGCATGTTCTTGAAATACTTTCAATGACTAAATTAAACCATCCATACACATGATACACTTATGTTTCTTTGTTTTATAATTTTGTTTACACAGAGAAGGCCACTCTGTGGTAAAGGTGTTTGTCATCCACGACCCTTCATTCCCTTTGAAACAGTACAAGTGGCAGCTTGAAGAAATTAAGGAGAAGTTATGTCAGGCATCCAACTGTCTGCCATTTATGAGAAGCACAGTAAGTGTGATCAAACAAAATTAAAATTAAAAAAAAAAGGAATCAAGAAAAATATGTAAGGGGATTGAAGTAAGAGGTTCATGGATATCTTTATTCCCTGTAGTTTCTTCAAAGCCCTTCTATAGTGAGTCAAGTTATCAAATTCCTGTAGCATTCCTTCAAGTTCATTGCATTTATAACCTTAAAAGTTTACTGGTTAATACATTACCTAACCTTAAATGGTTTACTGGTTATAACATTACCCAACCTTAAAAGGTTTACTGGTTAATACATTGTCTAACCTTAAAAAGGTTTACTGGTTAATACAAAGGCTTCTAGTACTCAATGTGGTACTTCTACACACTAAATATGAGGTCCTTCCAAGCTTTCCTTCTTGAGATATACAGTTACAGGTAACCCCAAAATTAGAGTAGAATTGAACTCTGTAAGACATCCTCTATATTTTTCCACCAAAGGAAGGTCAGTGACCAAGTAAATATAATTCAATTCTGAGACTTCACAGTAACCAACTTTTGTCTCATGAAAATGAAAAGCTCGGCAAGTCGAGCTGAATGAATTATATATCATATCTTTGACATATATCCATCAAAATCAATCCAGGAAGCTGTTTTATAGTTGACGGTTGGACTTCTTTAAGATTTTGTAGAAAAAGTCACACTTGGCCATCGGACCTCCAGTTGCACTAGAGTTTTGTACAAACTATTTTATGTCTGCTCCCAAACCGGACAAATTAGCCAATTTCTCTTAAATTTGCAGTTAGTGTCAATTTTGGAATTCTGTCCCATTTCTTATATGCAAAGAAGGCTGTGAAAATTGTCGAGCCTACATTTCCTGTCCCACCTTTTTGGTTCTAGAATCTACAGTTTACGGATAAAACCTTCTGGATGTTTTTTATCTTCTTAATACAGTTGTCAGATAAGTCTGCTCTTCTGTTCCGGCAATACGTTCGGAATAATCTCTACGATCGGATCAGCACCAGACCATTCCTGATAGAGATTGAGAAGAAGTGGATCGCATTTCAACTGCTTTGTGCTTTAAATCAAGCCCACAGAGTAAAGGTATTTTTAGTCTAACCTTGAAATATTCTTGATACCTGATGTCAATGTCACTGTACCTTTCACCTTAAAGGAGCATTGCAGCATTTTGATGAAGACCTAATGTAAATGAAAGTGCACATGCGTGGAAGATTTCAGTGGAAACTGTAGTGCATATATTTCATGGACTTGATTGCCATGAACTGTTTATTTTCTAGTCTAACTAAGTCTTACTACTGTAAGAAATAATCACATATCAATACTAAATTTGTAGAGTTCTAGTTATGACACAGTATATACTGCATACCAGTTCCACTAAAATTTAAGTATCCTACAGGGAAATTTTTCCACATCAAAACAGGGAGTGATTTTATATATGGTATCCCATCGCAAAAAAATGTTATGCAAAATTGGCAAACTGCTATAAGTACAAGTGCAAGACGTGTGGCAGTATTTGCACACAGGAACCAAAGTACTTTATTATAAGAGGAAATTCATAGCCTCAAAACTGCTTCACAAACTTCAAACACTCCATTGTGACCAGATGAAATATTTCCGTTCAATTTTGCAACATTTATTGTTTAAGGATCATACTAGATCAAGATAGCTATGCAAAGATTCAGTAGGACTCTTAATGCTGTATTAAACATTGGGTCGTAAGGAACCATCGGTCTAAGTGACTGGTGTGTGTCCTTGTCCTTGATCCATTTAATCCGAAGATGTTAAATTTTGTGTCCCACAGATTAGATGCTGAAAATATTTAAATTTGTGTTTGCTACAGAGCTGTTTAAGTTTGTAGCAATCTTTTCATTGTTCTTTAAGCAATGTTGTAAGTCAATAGAAAATATGAATTTAAAAATTATAAAGTAAATGCTTAGGCATTCTTCTGCAAGTATGGTTCATTTAACCACAGTCAGTATAGTGTCACATCGTTGAGGCAATTCCAAACAAATATTGTTAAATATATTACAGCCTCAGATAAGCTTTTTCATGTCTTATCAATATTCTTTTATAAAATCTTTCTTTGGAAGGTTTGTCATGGTGACATCAAGAGTGAAAATGTGATGGTGACCGGTTGGAACTGGGTTCTTCTAACCGACTTTGCTAGTTATAAACCAACTTATCTTCCTGATGTGAGTATTTTGTTTCAACAAGATTGTCTTATTTACAAATTAATCCAAGTACTGTTTCTTTACGTTTTCCAGTGGAAACTTTTAACTGTGGTTGGATCTTCTGCAAAAGACTAAGGCTCTGTTTGAACTTTGGACAATCAAAATCCTTCTGAGGCTGATGGATTACATCCAATTCCACTGCAATACACCCGCCCCCTCCCTACCCCACCCCAACCCACCTCATCCGAGAGCAGTACCTTGTGTTATATATTTACTTCGCTCCTCTCTTACCTGTCTCCCACTCCACAATTGCACTTTCCTATCTACCTAACTACACATTTGGAAATGTTTTGGCACTGCGCCCTTGCTCCCTGGGCCACGCCCACTAATTCCTCCTTCCGTATCTACCACCCTGGAAGTTACTACACATGTTTTTTCCGCAAAATTATCGCTTGTGATTTATATGACTATTTTTGCGTTTTTGGAATTCATCTTTGGATAATTCGACTACTGAGACCTTCTTTTGTCGCTGTACCAAGAAGCACTCATAAGTATCCTTTTGTTTACGTACAATTTCTGCTGCCCATTGTTTAAATGCTGTCTTTTATCTTCACAGGACAACCCCGCGGATTTTTCGTTTTTCTTTGACACTTCACGACGACGTACCTGCTACATCGCGCCAGAGAGGTTTGTAGAGATCAGCAACAGCAAACAGAATGAATTTACAAACTCTCAGGAGATGGACGGGCTTCCTGGAGCAAGCTCCATCAAGAGTGGCGAATTGACTCCATCCATGGACATTTTCTCCGCTGGGTCAGTCTCATACTTTATGATATTAATTCAAGAATACTACTTTTTGGTAACCAATTTTATCACATTTAATATGTATTTGACTATTATTATTATATAATTTTTTTTTGGGGGGGGAGGGGGTGCTACATAATATAGGGGAGGGGGATGTACTGGAGTGAGGGAGGGTGTTGAGGAAGGTTTTGGTATGATTAGCATTATAACTGTTGGAGTTTGTTAACCCACAGCAAAGAATATATCATGATCAATATTCTGTATTCGATGGCAGACAACATGTTTAAATATTTTCTTCGAAATATTTTGCAAAGGTTAATGTTGTGTTTTATTCACATTCTACTGTTTTGTTGTATTTTGTTTTCTCTCCTATCAGATGTGTGATTGCGGAGTTATTTACAGAAGGTCACGCTCCGTTTGACCTTTCGCAGCTGTTATCTTACTGCACCCAGGGATCGGACAGTTATGTCCCCGATGCTAACCTGAAGAAGATCGAAGACGACAATATCAGGGTTAGCGAGTTTTGCTGGATTTTGATGTATGTAATATGATGTGTGAAGATGGATGGGAGAAAGTATGGGAAACCTTTACTAGGCCATCCTTAAAGCTTTGTTTTGTGTTGTTCTCACCAAATCAACAGTTTGCAATTAATTTGCATAACGTTCGTACAGAGTAAGATTATCTAGGTTTGACACAGTTTGATAAAATGTAGTCTTCACAGTTGTAGCCTCTTTGTCAGACATTTTAAACCATAATTCTATCATTACTAGTGAGATGTCTGTGCTTCTAAAAATGATAGATGTACACTTTGATATTCATTAATTCTCACTTTAATCACTTCCTTAGCATTTCAAGTAGGAAAAACCACCAGATTTTGACACAATGGATACAAAAATGCAGTTTTGAAGAAGTCATCCTCCTTTGTTAATTTTGTCAAACTTCACACCTGTTCAGCATGGTATTTTCATGTGCTGCTGGGATTAAAAAGTCAGGCCTTCTAATGTTTTTAATGATGACTGCTTTTTTTTCCATGCAGGATCTTGTGACACACATGCTCCAGAAAGACCCTTCAAAGAGGTTGTCAGCCGAGAGTTATCTACAAAAGTGGAGAGGAACAGCCTTCCCAGAATTCTTTTACAAGTATCTCAAAATCTACATTGGGAAATTTTCCGAAACTCCAATCTACCCGGCCGATGAGAAAATATCTGTGTAAGTTTAGGAGAATGTCACAGGATAATTCTCTTTCTGCCCTTCTCTTCATTAAGTTGAGGATACAAACTAAAAACTCCCATCTGTTTCCGAATGTAAAGGAAAAGTTATCGGTATGTCAGGAAAAAAATACCAGCATGTTACAAGTTAACGTCTAATTTTATTTGGACTTTGGCACGTTACGCTAAACATCTTCATGTCAGAATCAATATCAGCCCATCACAAAATACCGGGTGATAGACAGCTGAGATTTACATGTTGTGATTGATAGTGTCTGCATAGCCAGAAGGATGGGATTCCAAGGGAAGGTGTGCCCAGAGAAGGGGTACGGGAGAGGGGTAGCCTAGGAAGATGTTTCTGCTAAAGGGGACTAAATTGGTTCCTGGAATTGGTTGCATTCGCGGTGCTTCGGACTGTGTTAAGGTAAGGTGTACTCTTGTTAGAACTGAATGGTGGTACACACTTATTCTTTCTCTCCCTCCCTCCCATCCCCTTGCCCCTCCCTTTACCCCTCCCCTTGTCCCTCCCCCTTCCCTCAACTTTGTCCTTTTCTCTTTTCCTGGTGAAAGATGAAGACAAGAGTCACACAGGCAATGTTCTTTCATATCTTATATATTGGTTTTTAACTCCATTCCATACTTTGGTATCTGCAGATTGGTCAAGGACCTTAGGAACATTCTGGAAAACCTCTGTCCAAAGAAAGATGAGGAGAGCACTCCATCAAGAGACAGGAGTAATGGTGTGGTTATCATCCTCTCCTTAGTGACATCTTGTTTAAGGACTTTAAAGGTGAGCCAGTCATTCTCTTGCATCGTCGATCTTACAATTAAGAGGCTGCTGCTTGCTGCTCGAATCGAAAGGACTCATAAAAATCCTTAAATTCCAGTAATCGCTGTGAATGACTGTTAACTAGTTTTCATCAAGATTCCATATTAATTTGAGAAACATTCGAATAAATAATGGCAAGGTCAGCTTCAAATGTTAATTGTTTTATTTTTGGAGTCTTTGAGGCAGTTAATTTGCAGCCTTTGTAGCCTACCATTTAATCAACCCCCAGGACAAGGTCTGAAGTCTGCACACACTTACCCAACGCTTCAAGGAGTCCCCTCCCATATAAGAACTAATCATACAACAATTGTCCAAGCTGAACCCCATAGGAAAATATAACATGATGAACATAAAGACAAATTTAACTGTCAGTTGTATTTAAAGCTTGATGATTTGTATATATGATTTTCATTGTATTGTATTGTATTGTATTGTAAAGTATTTATCTGTATTGTATTGTATCGTATTGTATTGTACTTTATTGTATTGTATTATATAGTATTTTACTGTATAGATAGATAGATAGATAGATTCTTTATTCAATCAATGAGCAATAAAATTACACATCGAAAATTAAGACATTCCTCAAGCTCCTTAGAATAGAAATAGAAAAATAGAATAATAGAATAATATGTGCATTGTATAATATGTATTGTATTTATTGTATTGTATTATATAGTATTTTACTGTATTGTATTTATTGTATTGTATTTATTGTATCGTATTGTATTTATTGTATCGTATTGTATTTATTGTATTGTATTGTATCGCATTGTACTGTATTGCATTTTACTGTATTTATTGTATTGTATCGAATGGTATTGTTCTGTATTGTATTATTCCTTTTTTTGTTTTTGTTTTTATTCTAGTTCTGCGTGTCCAAGATTGCCTCTCTGAAGATTTTGCTAGCCTTATCAAGGCATCTCCCTGATGACCTGATTCTTGACAGAGTCATACCATACATAGTAAGTTTGATACCATATATAGTAAGTTTGATACCATATATGGTAACAGTCATACCATATCTAGTAAATTTAATACCATATATAGTAAGTTTGATACCATATATAGTAAGTTTGATACCATATATAGTAAGTTTGATACCATATGTAGTAAGTTTTATACCATATATAGTAAGTTTGATACTATATATAGTAACAGTCATACCATATATACATCTATCTGGAGGAACAGATAGATGTATCCATATTTCTATGTACAAACAGATAGATGTATCCACATTTCTATTTAGGAACAGATACATGTATCCACATTCTATTTAGGAACAGATACATGTATCCACATTTCTATCTACGAACAGATACATGTATCCACATTTCTATTTAGGAACAGATATATGTATCCACATTTCTATGTAGGAACAGATACATGCATCCACATTTCTATTTAGGAACAGATACATGTATCCACATTCTATTTAGGAACAGATACATGCATCCACATTTCTATCTACGAACAGATACATGTATCCACATTTCTATTTAGGAACAGATATATGTATCCACATTTCTATGTAGGAACAGATACATGCATCCACATTTCTATTTAGGAACAGATATATGTATCCACATTTCTATTTAGGAACAGATATATGTATCCACATTTCTATGTAGGAACAGGTACTTGTATCCACATTTCTATTTAGGAACAGATACATGTATCCACATTTCTATTTAGGAACAGATATATGTATCCACATTTCTATTTAGGAACAGATATATGTATCCACATTTCTATGTAGGAACAGGTACTTGTATCCACATTTCTATTTAGGAACAGATATATGCATCCACATTTCTATTTAGGAACAGATACATGTATCCACATTTCTATTTAGGAACAGATATATGTATCCACATTTCTATTTAGGAACAGATATATGTATCCACATTTCTATTTAGGAACAGATATATGTATCCACATTTCTATGTAGGAACAGGTACATGCATCCACATTTCTATTTAGGAACAGATATATGTATCCACATTTCTATGTAGGAACAGGTACTTGTATCCACATTTCTATTTAGGAACAGATACATGCATCCACATTTCTATTTAGGAACAGATACATGCATCCACATTTCTATTTAGGAACAGATACATGTATCCACATTTCTATTTAGGAACAGATATATGTATCCACATTTCTATTTAGGAACAGATATATGTATCCACATTTCTATGTAGGAACAGGTACATGCATCCACATTTCTATTTAGGAACAGATATATGTATCCACATTTCTATGTAGGAACAGGTACTTGTATCCACATTTCTATTTAGGAACAGATACATGTATTCACATTTCTATTTAGGAACAGAATAAACGTATTCAAATTGTATCAATATTTAGGTGTATTCATAGAAACATTGATAATGAAGCAATTCACCAATATCCATTATATCCGCATAATATTTCTTACTGTTGTAATCCTCAGCTGTTTTTCATGAACGACCCTTTCCCAAGAGTAAGAGCAGAGGCAATGCGAGTCTTGACAATTACCTTATCTCTGGTTGAGACGGTCCCCAGGAGGTGAAAATTTCTTTGTTAGCTTACATCACATTTATACTTAATGGCAGCCCCTCTTTAGTTTCTGAATATTCAGAAATATTTCTAACCCACAAAGTATTGCCCACAGTCAGATCAAAAAAGAAGCTTTAGCTCAAATAGGGTTTGAGAAATCTTTCCATAAAGTTATCGTTTCAAATTTCACCATTTAGATCACATTCATATTGATATTAATCGTATGCAGAGTGAAAAGCTGTAAAACTGAAAATTCAAGCTAAAAATGTGAAAATTGAAAGTTTTGGACTATTTTGGATAAAAAACTTGAAGTGAAAGTTAAACAGCCAATGAAGTGAACTGCATTGTGATGAGAGTATCTTATCAAAAGTTATTGCAACTTTACCGGAGATACAAAGTGCTGCCTCATATCTGGGAATATATACAATTTTGTCTAGGGTATATTTCCACATCGACACTCGCTGGTGAAACAAAGACAATGACAGTATTTGGTAATTATATAAACTTGATATTTAAAACAGTGACATTTGGAGGTGTCTTCTATGTGAAATCCATTGAAAAACCAGGAGAAGGAATATATTTAATATTTTACTCAGCCGTGTAAACTTTTGACCCATTTCATGTGTGTACGGAATTTGGATCTGTATTTTCTTTCCTTTTTCAGCGATGCAAATATATTTCCAGAATACATCTTGCCAGCAATTGTAAGTACGAACCAGCCCTATGTTTTTCATGCCAATATACACTTGTGAATATAGCTAATCTCTTATCAAAAAGTTTTGATACCAATTTTTTTCTTAAGGTTTTAGCTTGATAAGTTATAAACAATGAACATATAATCAAAGTCGAGAATATTAAAATCCATTTAGATTCTCTTGTCCATTTTATTAAAAGTATTCATTAGGAACAGTCTGGAGTAGTACTCCCTCCCATCACACAACTTTCATTTCAAATGACAAAGAAAGAAAATCAAAATCTTTGAAGCTTTGAAACCATCTGAATGGGTCTAAAAATTTGTAAGAAAGTTGGAATTGAAATAAAAAATAAAAACACCCTGTAAATTGGATATCCACTGAAAGAAGTTAGTGAATGAAAAAGCCACTGAATAAAGTGAAGAAAACCGCCATTTTGCTTCTCCCACTTACTAATGTGTGGCAACCCAGTGTAATAAAATAACTGCTTTCCTGGCCGATATTATGTTTAGTTTGAAAGATGCTTGGTTGCTTGGTAATATGGCTAGAACGTTGATGCAACATATGCCTCTAACCTTGATTTAAGTGGACTTGTGAAATTTAGAAACATGACCCATATTTAATTTACTACTTATACTCTGGAACTTTAATCATTGATTATTCTGTCAAATAACAAAAAACTGTTTAATTCTATAACAGTTTACTTCAATTATTAAATTAAAAAAAAAAAACAGAAACTAAAAATGTTTCTCTTGTTTATTGCAGGCTCATGTGGCCCAGGATGAAATCACTCTAGTCAAAGTAGCCTACGCGGAGCACGTTGCTACGTTGGCTGAGATCGCCCTTCGCTTCCTGGAAATGATTCAGTTAGATCCAAGCCACCCTCAGAATGGAGAGACCGATGGCACTCAGGAATCCTACGTGCAATATCAGGTAAGGATCCTTTACTGTTTGGGATAATGATAAAAATCCCTAAAATGTCACCATTGTGTCTATTAATTCTGGCATTTCCTTTGCTTTTCTCATGCGGAAGTTCTTTGAGAAAGTTTAAAAAAAAAGTCTATGTGCAATAGCAGGTAAGGTATCGTATTGATACGAGATTATCATAAAAATCCTAGAAACGTCAGTTTACCATGCTTCTCTGCGGTGGAAGTCTTTCGAAAAAGGTCGGGTAGAAATATGAAAAAAAGAAAAGTACAGAAAAATACGGTCAAGGAAAATCGTTGTGGTCATATCTATAGTGATAATTTAATTTAAAAAATTTTGCTCCAACTTTTCTAAGATCTTTCTGAAGTTCTTAATTACTTTCAGCCACTCAGCATGTCTTATTTCATTGTTCTCTGTTGCATTAATATGGAAGTGAGAAAAGTTTAGCAGAGATTTAGGAAACTAGGTAATCAGATCAAGTGTCTGTTTTGGTGGTCGTTCCATAATCACATCATCTTTGACGTTTTCGCAGGCCAGTTACGAGGATGAGCTCCAAAACCTTCATACTATGATTCAACAACGGGTGGTCGTTCTCCTCAGTGACCCGGTAAGTTGTTTGTTATAAACTCTTATTGTACTTTTATAAGCTCCTATTGTTTTTTTGTTTGATACATAACCTCCTATTGTTTTGTTTTTATATAACCTCCTATTGTATTTTTAATAACCTCTTATTGTTTTTTAACTTTTTTGTGTTGGTATTTTAGGATTATTTTTATTAAGTTATTATTTGTTTTCACTGTATTTATTTCCTTTTTATCGTTTTCATTTTGTGAAGCGCTTTGATACTTTTTGTGATTTAGCGCTATATAAATGATGTATTTTTTTTTTTTTTTTTAAACTTTTTGTTAAAAATAAAACAAAACTGTTAACAAACTGCTTATCCACTAAAGAGCCTGTGTAAGAGATGTGTAAAAGCAAGAGGGCCTGACATTTCTATCCTAGCAGGATCCTGCTAGGATCGAAACGTCAGGCCCTCTTACTTTAACACTTTTTCTTGTCATATTAGTTGAAGACAATTCAAGGTTAATTAAACAGTCACTTTGTTTTTATTTATCTCTCTCTTGTGACCAGCTGTTTAGCTCATTTTTGCTTTTGGTGTTTTTAGATTAAATGAAGATTTTTTTGTTATTCACAAGAGCAGAGAAAGAAGTCTTTAAGTAAAATGTATTAAGATTTGATGATAAGGTCTTCCATACCTCCATTTTTTCCCAAACATATCCTCTAATATTTAGAAATGCCCAGATTTTGCAGTTGTTCTGACAAAGATGCAATAAATAAAAAAAAACAGTGGAAAACTTTCTCGAGGGTGGTGATTCGACCACCTTCGAATTCTAAATCATTCACAGGAAAGCTTATTGTCATAGCAACAGTACTGCTGCAACCTTTCTTATTATTTATGTATTCATTATATATATTTTAAAATAAAACAAAAACTGCTTGCAAACTGCTTATCCACTTAAGAAAATGTGTAAGAGAACGTGTAAAAGTAATTGTGCTTGTCGTTTCGATCCTAGCAGCCTCATAAGAAGATTCGGCTAGGAATCGAACCGTCATGCCCACTGACTTTTACATATTATATATTTTGTGATCAATATATATTACACATTAAAAATATGGCAAGTAAATAAAATGACCTGTCTGGTTTGGCCAATTCTCAAAAGCTCTGTGACACTTATAAAGGTAATCGCATATATACCCTGGCTCAGTACATATACCCTGCATATACCCAGTATATATACCTCGCATATATACCCTGGCTTACTTTCTTACTCAGGGATGCCAGAATTCCGGCAATAGCCGGAATTCCTGCTTTTTCCCGATTTTGAAATTTGGTTCTGGCTGCACACGAATTTTTCCGTCACAGTTGACACAGGCATGAGCTTTTTCTGCGAATTTCTAACTTTTATCCTAACACACTGTAGCATACGCAAATTGCAGCCTATACCGCAATTTTTTTCTCTGGATTTTCATACAGTTCCCAACATTAGTTAAAACATAGTCGTTGGGACATCCAAGTCCCCACAATTTTCAGCCCCTAGGGGCAAACCCTGCTGGCATCCCTGCTTACTATTACCCTAGAGGATGGTCCTCTGAATGGTTTGGGGTCTCGTGACAAAAAACATAAATTTATGTATATATTTGCTTGTTACAAGTGTGATTTTATAAAGCAGATGATGTTCAATTGCTTTCTGGTCACAGGAGAACATTGTGAAACAAACACTCCTCGAGAACGGAATTACCAAACTCTGCGTCTTCTTCGGAAAGCAAAAAGCTAACGACATCCTGCTCTCTCACATGATCACATTCCTGAACGATAAAGACGACTGGCAGCTACGAGGTGCCTTCTTTGACACCCTGGTGGGAGTGGCGGCTTACGTCGGCTGGCAGAGTTCAAACATACTCAAACCTCTCCTTGGACAGGTCAGTTTAAATGTGAAATAACTTAAATGTGAAATAGTTTAATGTGACACATAGTTAAATGTGACATAGTTTAATGTTACATAGTGTAAATGTTACATAGTGTTATGTTACATACTGTAGTTTAATGTTGCATAGAGTAAATGTTAAATAGTTTAATGTTAAATAGTTTCATGTTACATAGCTTAAATGTGACATAGTTTCATGTAACATAGTTAATGTTACATGGTTTAATGTTACATAGTTTAATGTTACATAGTTAAATGTTACATAGTTTAATGTGGAGGTCAGAATACAAAAGGAAAGAGATTCATGAATATTGTTGTTGAGGTTTATTAAAGTTTGATTGCAAGAAAAGAGAAGAGAGGTTGATGAAGAAAGTGGCTGAGGTGGATGAAAGTTCATTTAGACGCACACACAGGTGCCTATCTTGAAGACATAAATGGTCCCTGTTAGTGCTAGTATACATGGTCTACAATGGCAAGGAATCATTGTAACAAGCCTTACTGTGAATTTTTATACCCTTTAGAACAGAATAAGCGAATGAAAGCTCAAAGCTTGTCCCATCTCTGACAAACAGTCTGGGTCCATAAAAATAAAATCACTAGTGCAATCTCAACGAAAACTACTATGAAATATCTCTTGTACCCTGACGAAGGCGAAATTAGAAGGTGATGTCCCTCAATTGTTCACGAAAAACAAGAGCCTCAGCTCCAAGTAGGCTAGGCCAGGGTACATCTGCTATGAAAGTGTGGTAGGGTAGATGAGATTGATATCTGCAGAAATCATTTTTTATATAGCTCCTTTTCAAATGTAAGACTTTTTACGATCAATTCTCTCCGTTCTATATTTACTCAGGGACTCAGGGATAACGAGGAGTACGTTATATGCAAGGCCGCCTCTGCTCTGACTGCACTGATTCAGTTAGAGTTACTTCAGAAACCAGTAATCCTGGAGCTTGCCAAAGATTGCATCTCATGTTTATGTCATCCCGTAAGTAACTAGTTTTAGGATACTGCTATATTGATGCAGGCTAGTTTAATAATAGTAGTTTATATCACTATTTTATCATTGTCATAAATGTTATGTATTGAGATATTGAAATGCTTGATGGCATTTGAAATGCTTTATGGATTTTAATAGATGAAAGTGCTATTTTTTATGCAGATTGGTGAATTAGTGATAGTGTATAACACTTTGAAACACATAAATTCATAAGCATAATCATAATCATAATCATAAATTGAAATTTTAGATAATATCTGATCTTATTTTGGTAACTAATGGAATCTCTAATTCACTGAATTTTTAATTATGGTTTACTCGACATGTAAATGTCATCTTTCTCATGATTATTTTTTTTTCTTAGTTATTACTTTTTTATAATTTATTTTCTTTTTTTTGATAATTTTCATTAAAACTCACAGAATCTATAATGCATTGAATTTTTAATTTTGGTTATTGACATGTAAATGCCACCTCTCTCACAAATTTGTTATCTCTTACTTATTTATTTTCTATTATTTTCTAATTTCCTTTATATTCTTTGATACCCACAGAATCTATGGGTACGCCAGAGTGTGGCTGGAGTGGTTGGCGCTATGGCCAGTACTTTTAACATTGCTGATATTCATTGTAATCTTATTGCCTTGGTGAAACCTTACATCAACAAACAGATTATTCAAATGAACAAAGTGGTGAGAAATATTTCATCATACATTTGTAATTAACTCTTTAACCGTTATGTTTTGTAATTAATTCTTTAACCTTTATATTTGTAATTAAATCTTTAACCTTTATATTTGTAATTAACTCTTTATATTTGTAATTAAATCTTTAACCTTTTCTTAAAGCATCTGGTCATGAGCATCAATTCTCTTCACAAAAGGGGGAAGGATGGGGGCAGGGGGTACATGGAGTTAAACTGAGGGCCATACTTGGGTCCAAGCACAGGTGGGAAGGAAAACTATAACCTGCGGGCAAGGGTTTGCACTCTCAAAGCCTGTTATTTTTGTGTATTGAAAAATTGCTTAGACCACCAGTAGACACTTAGACTTAGACCTGGAAAACATAAGTTACAGAAAAACGTATTGGCATTTCCTTAATATTCTGAAGGAGAAATTAAAAATGGGTCCCAGTGTCATGATTCTACAGGGGCTCTTAACCCCTCCAACCCACCACTCGCTGGGTAACCCACTACTGTGTTAACCTTTGCTACTCATGGCAATGGAATTTCCATTTTATATGAAGGTATTGGCCAGTCTCAGTTACTTTATTGTTGTCTTCCAGCCCCTTCTTCTCAGCGTGTTAAAGAAACCCGTCTCTAGACAGGTCTTTGACTACATACTCAAGTCAGCATTGGTTCGACCGTTCTTCAAGGTGCTTCAACAACGGCAGTCGGCTCGCGGCCTGGCACGCCACGGACAGCCGCCCGACTACACGGACCCAACAGATGCCGTTCTCGCACAGGTAAAAGTATCCATGCATCCTCTTTGACTTGTTATTAATTTAAATCTTCCTATCACATCCTTATGGGGAAAAAAAAAATCAAGCAGAATGGCGTAATTAGACGATTTAAATGTAAACATCCGGTGACATCAAGATGAAGTCAGTCTATGCCCTAGCATCAGATTCATCCTGTCAGATATATTGGGAGCAATTACAGTTTTTATCCACTCCAGTCTATGCCCTAGCATCAGATTCATCCTGTCTGGTATGTTGCATGCAATTCCAGTTTTGATCCACTCCAGTCTATGCCCTAGCATCAGATTCATCCTGTCTGGTATGTTGCGAGCAATTCCAGTTTTGATCTCAAGACTGTATTCCTGGTCTGTTGAAGGTGAAGGATCTTTCATAGTACTATTACCAATAGTTGCATTTTGGTAAAACTCTACAATTTGTCAATTTACAAGTCACTTTGAGCAGAGATCTCTGGAGAAAGGTTTCAGCATCTGTTGCAACACGATATGCAGCAAATAAATAAATTTGTATTCTTCTTTTCCTGACTGAAGAACAACCTGCTACTCTATAATCTTCATAATATTTTGATCAACAAAATTTCTCATCAATTTTTAAAGTTATTGTAATGGAGATTATTATTTGTGGTGTACCTTCTCATTCCCAGATGCTGAGGAAATTGATATCACAAGGCATGACGGAGGAAGATGAAGATAAACTTATCCAACTAGAGGAATTGATCGTCAAACAGCATGACACCAGGGCATGGTAAGAAGATATGAATATTCATAGAATAAAAGTGCAGAGAGCAGATCAATGTAGAGGGATTTGGTGAATGACTGAACCTACCTAAAGAGTGTTCTTTTACTAGTTCTAGGTCCTCCTGTGATGTTAAAGGACTCTCTTTGAAAGTTATTTCCTTTATCTATCTAGTGTCTTGACGTTATGAATAGCTAATGATTGTAATCTCTCAGTTGGGACAATTTTTTCTGTACTGCAGTGTCATGTCCTGCTTCAGAGCACTTGTATTGTCAGTACGAGCAGTATGAATATCATGTTTCTATCAGATCAAGGTTAGGAACTGTTTGTTCTGTCAATACCAGTGCTCTGAAGCATGATATTGGAGTACAGTTTAGAGAGGTGTTAGCATTAGGAAATAGTCCCAACTCGCTGATTGTAATAAATATTTCATGAATATTCAGGAGTAATTGTCAGACTGTAACTCCAGTGATATGTCTGCTAGTAAGCTAGACGCCCCATACTAGGCATTAACAGTTTATTTAAATCAGGCCCTTGATACACATTCAACTCAGCATCGTCATGATCACAGTGTCACAGTCTCGATGCAAGGGAAACGGGGGGGGGGGGGGGAGGGGGGCTTAGAGTGGACCAGTTAAGTCGTTTGGTTTGAGTTGCCAGGCTCTCTATCTCGGGTGACGTTTCTTACAAGAGTATCTTTAGCCGCACACCAGTCGTATATAGTTATTTCCTGTTTAGTTCATATGTTGTGAATCAGGACCTTTTCACTTCTGTTAACTACTCCAGTGATAAGATCACCAGCATTCCAGATACAACGTATCTGCTCTATTCCTAGAATTGTCCATCGTTTAGGAGTCTTTCCACTTTTGCTTTTAGCTCCAGCGATATGACCCCAAGCAGTCCAGATGCCCCCTTTCAGCCGGGATCTATTAACCTGTTTAACATGAGATACATCAAACAGAATCACGCTGCCCTGGGTAAGCCTCACGATGCTAAACAAGAGAACAGAGAGAAATCACAATATAGGAAATCCAGCAAGATCAAGGGACCGTCGGATTCATCAAATGTTGTAAGAAATGTTGTTTGCTTTTATCACATTATCTTGATTCCATCATTTTGGCTTAATTACTTGTTTACTGCATTCTGATTGAGCATGATTTTTCTTGCACATACCTCATTGCCCCAGGTGCAGATCCAGATGGGGGAGGGGGTGGGGTGCAACACCCACTTTTCAACCCAAACACAAAGCATTAAAAGTAGATATTAGCACATCCTTGTGTGTAGACCTAATTTATAGCCTAAATATGCCTCAGAAAGCACTATTCAGTTTTGTTCTTGTTTTTGGGGGAGGACACCCAGACCCCTATATGGGAGTCAACTTTAACAATTACTTCACCCCTGATACCCCATTGATATGGTTCAGGTGGGGGTTCAATAATTGTTTTTTTCCTTCATTTTTATTGTCCATACTTAATTCTGTGATGCATCACTGTTGCTTTTTTTTTTTTAATTTGATCTTGAGTTGATTACTTGTATCTTGGTTTCATTTTTTTTTTAAATAAGTAATTTTTTTGTTTACTTAATTGTTTCATTTTTTAATTTATTGTTTCTTTGTTTGATTAATTTCTGTCTGTATTATTCTATGTTTAACTTTTATTTTTTTGTTTCAGTTTTAACCACTTGGAAGCCCAACTGGACAATGTTTCAAATCCCAATGTATTTTCTTTATAATCCCAAAAAAATGAAGTTTGGGTCTCTTTAAGTTAATGAGCTGCACTTGAACGGAATGATGGCTTTTTATTATATTTTGGGATGCAGTGCAAAATGTGTAATTCTTTATACAAGGATATAAATTTGCAATTTTCAATGTTTGTTGCCCAATTTTCAAGAAAAAGACTAATCTTTATCATTTGCTTCAGCCCAATGTTAAATTTTCAGTGACCAGAGTGCACCTAATTCTCTGTGTTATTTTGTTCTTTTTGTTTTCTTTTTGCTAATTTGTATGTTGCAGTTTAATACTCTATATAATTTCACTATTTGTAAAACAAACAAATACCAGTTAGCAATATATAACTATCCAAGATGAGAGAATATATGTACTCTTTACATGGATAATGTTGTGAGAATTGAGATGATATATAATGTTTTACTTCACCATCTTTTGCTTCTTCTGCAAAATCTACCCAAACAGAATGAAGAGTGGAAAGCTATGTTCGGTGATTCTCAGGCCCGATTGGCCCCACCGTCTCAAAAAGCTGTCCTCGCGCAACAACAGGCCCAGCAATCACAGCAAAGTGTCACATTCCCGGTACAACCAGGCCAGGATGCCTTAAGTACCATCCAGAACTCACAGCAGGTCAAAAACTCATCCACATCCCATCCAAAGCCCCCTCAAGCAGTTCCTCAAGAGCCACCGCCTCTTCCGAAAAGACCGCCGAACATGAAGAAGCCTGCCCAACCTGAGACAGAGGGTGCGAGTCAACCCAGGAGGGAAGACGATCGTTCGAACGCATCTCCGTCCCAAGATGGAGCTAAACGGGGAGAACCAGAGAATGACTCCAAGGAGGGTACTTCTTCCGCAACACCCCAAGGTATTTCAGAAGCAACCCCGGCTGGTAAGATGTTTCCTGAGGGCAGTAGACAGGTATCCAGAGACGGTGTGTCGAAAGAGAGGGCTTCAGGGATATCCACCAATCAAGGTTCTATTAGTATGTCACAGCTGCAGGCAGCTGCCGAAGGTATACCTATCAAGAAGGTACCTTCGTCGACAGAGAACAAACCGCTTCCGACTCAGAGTAAGTCCGTAGTTTTAATGTTGAAGCATCTGTTTTGCATTTTCTCTCGCTAGTTTCCAGCAAAAAGTTACCTAAAAACATGACTACTTGATAGAAGATTACATTTGACCAATGCGTCCTAGACTTTACTCCCACTTGAGGATTTTAGTAATGAGCAATGTAAATGTAACTAATTACGTTGGATTCTGTCAATTTCAGTCTCGAGAAAATATTGCATTTATTGAGTGTTAATTGGAAATAAGCTATACATAGTCATAAGGTTCACCACTTTTGTATGCCATATATTAGGAAGCAAAAAGGCAACATAGTCAAGCTAGGTAAAAGCATAACTATGGGTTCTTTTTTTTAGTACCCAACAGTGTCCCGAAAATTAACCAAACTCAGCAGCCCCAGCTACCTGGTATAACTTAATGCTTGTATGAAGCAGCTTTTATTGTTGGATCAAATGTACTCTTGTTTAGATATCGCAAAATAAATATATATAATTAAAAAATAAAAGTAAACTACTAATAGACCAACTAAAAATTGTATGACTCAGAGATACCAAAACTGATTAAATTTTTTTTTTTTATTGTTTTCATTCAGTACGTTTCTCACATTGCAAGCAAGACCTGCGACGTCTGGTCGCAAAGAAGAGGGCACAACACCTGGAAGATTTTACAAGAATATCTAGTATCGCCAAGGTAGCCCAACAGAAGATAGTACCGGACGTCAACTGGAAGCCAAAGGGTCAGTTGATCGCACACCTGCATGAGCACAAAGCAGCAATCAATAGGTAAGGAAAAGAGGGCTAAGAAGGTATGGCCAGAAAGAGGTGTAGGATAGTAGCTAGGCATTTAAGGAGTGATAGTGCTTTTTTTTTTTAACAAGCAAGAAATTAAGGGGGCTCTGCATTTTCAAGTTTGTGTAAAGCTTTGACTTGAAATTCCTTGATCAAGAGAGTTAAATGATCCATGAAACAGAATATTCAAGGATTTTGTTTTCTGACTCCCTAAGATGTAGCCTGTTTCTTAGAAACTTTCTCTTCTCTTTGCTGGTTTTTTTCGTCCAAGATATCGAAAATAATAAGTGAGGAAAGTGGCTAGTTGATCAGTCTATTTTTGGCAAAGCTAAGTTTTTTTATGTTGTTAAATATTTTTTTTCTTACTGGCAGGATTTCTATGTCCTGTTTTCTTTGTACATCATCAGTAAGTGGTGTTTTTTGTGCTGAGGGTGATGTTTTTGCATGTCGATAGTTTGATTTATAAGAGCTGATCTGAATCGCTGTTCTCAGGATACAGGTGAGCTCCGAGCACGGATATTTTGAAAGTTTGATTTATAAGAGCTGATCTGAAATCATTGAGTTCTCAGGATACAGGTGAGCTCCGAGCACGGATAGTTTGATAGTTTGATTTATATGAGCCGATCTGATTCGTTTCATTCTCAGGATACAGGTGAGCTCCGAGCACGGATATTTTGCCACATCATCTGATGATGGAACTGTCAAAATCTGGGACTGCGGGAAGCTGATGGGGAAGGCCTTTGTCCATCGATCAAAGGCTACTTATAACAGGCAGGCAGGACGGATCCAGGCTTTGTGTTTCTGTCAGGCTTCGACACGGGTGGTGTCCTGTTCAGATGACGGGTCCATACATGTCTTCAGGTAGTATAGGATCATTCATATAGTTTCATATAGGATCATCATTCATATAGGATCATATCTTTTAGTATAGGATCATTCATTGAAGGATACCCCAGTGCCAGACAATGTAAAGTAGTATCATCTCCGCAAAATATTCCAAACTGCTAGTTCAAAAACAATTTCACCTGAATGGTAAAAATGAGATCATTAGCTACACCATTACCAGGTGCATTCACGGAACTTTAACAAATTCTACCAAAATTCATATCTTTGCCTCCTATCAAAATACTCTGAGAATATGATTTTGACCTAAAGATGTACAAAAGTGGTTTTTCATTAAGCAATCAATGTGGGTCACCAGAATGTCCTTTATAATGCTGTTCATGGTAACTATGGAAATAAGGACCTGCTCACCGGGAGATTGTGCCAAATTTTGGGTCACTATTCTCGAGCTGGCCTAATTTAAGTCGTCTCTTGTGGGCCAATGGCCTGTGGGTCCTCTGTTGAGAACACCTGCTCAAGACAAATCCCTTATGCCCTAAAAGCTTTGAAACTCAGCAAAGGAAAAGAAGCAACGGCGGAAGCATCGTATGAATTTAAATCGCAATAACGCAAATCGTTTTTGGTTGAGAGGACTTTTCATAGGACATGTTTATGTCGATTGTTCATTATTGGCCACACATCGTAGTACAATTGTTCGTATCATTCACTAACATTTTATTAGCATGAAATTGTGGTTCTCTGTATTAACACTGTTAAATCACACTTTGCGTAGGATTCGGGTAATAAATTAGGAACCGGGTTGTATCGCGTCGGGCGGGTACCTTCGTTATTGCTGTTATCTTCGACCACATGGTAGCCTTACACCACACTAAGTCAATGGGAAATCTGCCTAAACGTCGGTTAGCCAACATTTTTTTTTTTAAATCACACTTTGCGTAGGATGCGGGTAATAAATTAGGAACCGGGTAGTATCGCGTCGGGCGGGTACCTTCGTTATTGCTGTTATCTACGACCACATGGTAGCCTAACACCACAGTAAGTCAATGGGAAATCTGCCTAACCGTCGGTTTGCCAATTTTTTTTTTTTAAATCACACTTTGCGTAGGATTCGAGTAATAAATTAGGAACCGGGTAGTATCGCGTCGGGCGGGTACCCGGGTATCTGGATAACCTGTGCAAACACTAATTAACAGAGTGTTCTTCTTCGATGATACAGTCAATCCTTTGCTCTCATATTTTGGGTCTGTTTTTGTCTCGTGTCGCTCATTCTGAACTCTATCCGATTGTCTTCTAAACATTCATAGCTTTGACCAGACCAGCATGACGACCGATAGCAGACACAACCTCAACGTCTCGGAGGAAGGGACAGTCGTCGATATAACGCACTTTGACACAGGTAAACAGTCTTTCTTAGGAGTTGTTGTAGTAGTAGAACATTGTTACCTTTTTCAATTCTGTTGACTTGGCTCCAAGATCATTTTTAAATAAATTGATAATATTTATGGTAGGTTGGGAGGGGCAGAGAACAAGCAATGATGGAAGGGCAGCAGAAACGATAAACTTTTTTTGTTGAAAATATTCCCTGGAAACATAATAGGTATGTATGGTGGATCTACGAATCGTTGATAACAGAAATCCTCTTGCTTTGAAATGACACCAAAAGACCAAGACTCACAATACCATAACAACTGTTATTAGGTTAGTATATTGTGATGTCTGAAATAGTCATTTTTTAGCAAGGTCTTCTAACTGTTGTTGACTAACTGGGATAGGGACAGGAGAGGTGAGGGAGTGGTCAGGTGAAGAGGAAACAGGGCTCAGAGATTGGTAATAGCAAACCTTCCAACTGTAAAACTTGATCTAAGCATAGTTAATATTTTTTTAATATAATAATAATAATCAGCAGTTAGTTTATGATGCTTAAGCAACCATAAATGTGGGAGAAGCTTGCAAGGGCTTATAGATTACAACTTACACGTCAGGTGGCTTCCAATTCAAATTTGGAATCTTTTCCATTGAGAAAGTCATTTCAGATGGGAAACCGTAGATTGCTGTTGGATGAAAAACCTATCTTAATATGACCCGGCCGGGTATCGAAACCCGGAACCTCCCGATTGCTAAGCCTCATTGCTTCAAAGTATTACCGCCTTCATCCACTCGGCCACAGCACTGGTGTATATAATATAGTATATAAGAGAATGGAAACAGCTTTTACAATATAGAATTGGATTAAGAACCTTTTGGTGGAGAGGTATATAACATTACATAAGATATTTTGAGTTAGGGGTTAGTGGTACATTACACATTTTAGACAATGTGTCGGTATTATTTGCTGCCTATCTGACCGACATCCATGTTTCTGAGGACTTATCATTCCTTTCTTCATCAATAGGCTCTCAGTCAGTTGTGGCTTTTGCAACAACACAGGGCTTTCTGATTGGGAAGGACCTAAGAGCACCAAATGAAGCTTGGAGACTTAAGAATGAGCCTAAACATGGTAAACCGGAACATTTTTTGAATGCTGCTCTACTCTGATCAAATTTTATGAGAGTATAAAAGAAACTTATTGTTTCGAACAGGAAAATGGAGGCCTTGACGTCAGGATATTAACGAAAGTCTCGTCCGCTCTATCGAAAGCACAATGACAAGGTTTCCATGATTATTCATTTACTTAAGTTTTGATTGTGAATCTTACTTTTTTTATGATTATTATAATAATAATTTCATTGTTATCCTGCTAGGCCTGATCACAGCATTTGTCATGGACCCTGGACAGTCCTGGATGGCCATTGGGACCAGCAATGGAGTCCACATGGGCTGGGATCTCAGGTTCCAATTACCAATAACAACACACCATCATCCGGCAGGTAGGTGATGCTATTCCGGAGAGGGATGGGAGCGGGGAGGGTGGGGGGAGTGGGGAGGGCGGGGGGGGGAGTGGGGAGGATTATGGGAGTTCATTCACCAGGGAAACATGTCTGGGAGGATTGGGAGGCAGGGCTGAAGCGGGTTGTTAAAAATGTTACTTTTTTACACAAATGTCAGCTCTAATTTCTTGATGATAAAAAAGAAAAGTTAGAAAAAGACTTTGCTACAGTTTATTTTGTACATGAAAACATAAATTTTGAAATAAGTATCATTGTGTAGTTATGAGTCCCTTGTGGCAGAAATATTTGAAGAACATAATAGCACCCAATTGTAATGGCTTTCATGTGTAATTTCAACTTCTTTGTTGGAAGAAATGGTCAATCTTTTTAATGTTAACATTAAGTTCATCATAAGAAATACTGAAGTATCATGTGAACAATGATATGAAAAATGGAAACGCTTGTGTAAACAGATGATATATATATATATATATATATGTATATATATATATATATATATACATTTGAGATGTTAGTGAGTTGGAAAATATGGAACAGTGAAAAAACTTCCAGCCTCCACCGGGGTTCGAACCTGTGCCTCGTGCTTTATATGTGGACACCCTAACTACTAGGCTATGGACGCTGATTGTATGTCCAGAGGTTCGAAACCGCTAAGGAAGGTCGTAATTCCACTGTAGGCGTTTGTAATCTGTATCAAAAAATACTAGTTCTGTTTTGGAGACTTGCCTTGCTCAAGATACAGTATATATATATATATATATATATATACACACATATGTATACACACATATATATATACACATATATATACACACACATATATAGACATATATATCTGTTGATAATGTGATGATTATATCAATGTTTATTGGTTTTATGTCCAAATATGTCTAAAAATCTTAAAATATGCTAATATCTATATAATATTGTTGAGTTCTATTTTGGCGGTTGTCCTCCTTCAGGTAAAATATGGTAACCCGTAAATAGGATAATAATGTTCGATCTCTTCGTGCGTTTGTTTTTAATCAAGGGAGCAGAGTTCGACGGATGATCCAGCACCCTGCTAAGCCCTCATGGATAATATCAGCAGTCCAGGGTAACAATGAAGTGTCCATGTGGGATATGGAGACTGGGGCACGACAGCTCACACTATGGGCTAGTGCCGCCCCAGCTCTTTCAGAAACACAGGTTTGTATAAATGGATATTATTTCTTGTTCTTTTTAAACCAAACATTGTTGTGTAGTACTGGTGGTTAAGTTCAGCTTATATCTGCCAACAAATGTGTAAGTTTCAGACTCATGGTTGGGTCGGGAGGTGACCCTAGCTACCACCTCTCCCTGTCCAGGCCCCCTTCCCCTCCTCCTAAGTCCCAGTACCCATGCCATCTTCTTTAAATTTAAGTACAGGTTCAAGGATGATTAATGTTATTATTAATGAATAAGCAAAGTATGTAAGTTTAACATAACATGTGTGCACAACAACACTGTACCCAATCACATATGCATTCTCCGACATTGATCTCTTAATTATTCTTTTTGTATAATTTCCATCCGTCAGACATCTTCTCATTCTGTCTACGCTATTATTAATGAATAAGCAAACTATATAAGTTAAACATAACAGGTGTGCAAACCAATGCTGTACCCAATCACATATGCATTCTTCGACATAGATCTCTGATAATTCCTTTTCTATAATTTCCATCCGTCAGGCATCTTCTCATTCTGTCTACGCTATTGCAACTGTTCCTTCGAAAGATCTACACCCGTGTCTTCTGACCACCGGCTCTGACCAGAGGATTAGATACTGGAATCTGGGTGTCCCTGAATTGAGTGGGGTCATTATGGGGTCGGTCAACGATAGCCCAGCACAACCACAGGCTCAGTACATGTACGGCATTTCTTCCACTGTGTTAAGTTGAAATTTGCCAGTCAATAGAAGGGTGAAATTTTTCCTTATTCCAACTTTTTTGATGAACTGCATGACCTCCCCCGGTCCAATTGCTTCATGTTAGTTCCATCGAAATTTCAAATCCTGTTGTTATAGCAGTGACAGATTGAGGATGTTTTGAAGGGGAGGGGGGGGGGAGACCAGGATGCAAATAATATTAGGTAATGAAGTAACTACTGAAATAGCGTTGTATAAGAAAACATCAGTAAATAGTAGGAAATGAACTTGGGAGAGGCATGCTAAAAATCTGCCCCACTGTGTACTTTTAGAGCCAGCAAAATTACAAACAGAATAGGGGGCAGCAGGCCCTCCCTCACCACCCTCCCCTCCCCCACCTGGGATCCTACCTGGATAGTGAGCTATATTATGACCATATATGACTATAGAATCTCCTGTAGAATACTGAGGAAGAAAAACCCTACAATTTCCAATAGTTTTTAATATATTAGACGAAAAGTCATATAGACCAGTCGCTATTAACTGTAGACGGTTCATGAATCTATAACTGTGTTTGATGGGATTTATGAAATATTTATCTGTTGTTGCTGTGGTCGTGAAATAGTGTCAGTTTTGCAAGAATGCAGATATAGCATTTTAATAACAAATTTGCCTTTTATCTACTTGTTACAGTCTTCCTTCCTTCATAGTAGAAGAATTGGAAAGGAAAACATTATCAAAGTGAAGTCATAATAACAAGACCATGTGACAAAGAAACTGGGCTGAAACAAAGAAAACAAAAGAGCAATGTTCCATTAAATATTCACTTTAATTAATTTGTAAACTTTAATTCTCTATATACAGTATGTAACAAAATAAACCTAGTTGCAGTACAAATGATTTCAAACTGCTAGAAAATCCGTTTAACATTGTAGGTGTAAAAATTCTATGACAATTGTATGACAAACAGGTCCTCATGTCTTTCAGTTCTCCGTCTCCTTATAGTAAATCTCTTTACCTTTTAGCTTATTGACATTCTACTACCTTGTAAAAGCAAGTTTAAGTGGTCAGTGTTGACCATTTTGGATGGTGGCAGTGTTGACCATTTTGGATGGGGGCGGTGGAGAGGGAAGACTTGTTTGTGGTCAGTATTGTCCATTTTTGGGTAGGGGTGGTGAAGAGGAGGTGAAGAGGGGGGTCGACTGATTTCCACCAGATTACTACTAACTTGTAAAAGCAAGTTTAAGTGGTCAGTGCTGTCCATTTTGGATGGGGGCAGTGGAGAGGTGAGACTGATTTCCATCAGTATTTCTGTCCTTCACATTGTTGATGGCGTGCATAAGAATCTTTCATAATCGTATAGTTTGTCAGTTGGTAAGTTTTTATTTCTTATTGTCAAAGTAACCCTGCTTCTCAGAGAGAGAGATTTCATGACCTCTGTTCACTTTTTCGACAGCAAACGGATCATCGACGGCACAGAAGTCATCATAGAAACACCGAGCTCTACGAAGGTGCCCTCTGGTTCAGGAGGCAGTACCCCAGGAGGTGAAATGTCCCAGCGCTACATGGACCAGATTCCAGCTGGACATCAGGACATTGTGACAGATATCGCAATCTTCAAGTCTGTCGCTAACGCTGAAGCCGTTGTGACCTCATCGAGGGATGGAGTCCTGAAAATATGGAAGTGAGAGTGTGTTAAGCTTGTCGGTGTTTCAATTAAATGCATCCCTGACACTCTTTAGATTGTCCATTTGACGAAAATATTTCAAACTTCCTAAGGACCACGATCGTGAAGCGACGCTGCTGGTTACAAAGCATCCTTATTTTATTCTTCTTGACAAGATAAGTCTTCTTGCAATGTATCTTCATCTAAAACAGCAACTCTTAAACTATTGGTACACTTCTTTATGACAATATTAAGAGCAGGTAATTCGCAAAGCACTACAAATATCAAGCACCTTTTGCAATGACTTTTGAGGCTAGAGGTGCACAATAAACCAAAAATGCATTGTAGTTTCGATAAGGTAACATGAGCAGTTTTCTTTATGAATCTGATGTAATGTATAGTGAGGGTGTACACGTTAACAAGGGTTTCACGATTTGACCCATGATGACCCCAAATGACCTTTGACCTCCACCAAAAACAGTAGGCTTCTTTTACTCAATGTGATACTTCTACACACTAAATTAGAGGTCAGCCCATGCTTCTAGTATAGAGATATTATGATTACAAGGTTTTCACAATTGACCCCTGGTGACCCCAAATGACCTATACCCTCCACCAAAACAAGACGTTTTGTACTCAATGTGGTACTTCTACACATCAAATATGAAATTGGTCTGACCTTCCCTTCTTGAGATATCATGTTTACAAGGTTTTCACAATTTTACCCCTGGTGACCCCAAATGACCTCTACCAAAAACAATAGGCTTCTTGTACTCAATGTGGTATTTCTACACACCAAATATGAAATTGTTCTGACCTTCCCTTCTTGAGATATCGTGTTTACAAGCTGGGCGTCACAAACGCACTCACACACACACATACGCCATCATGAATGCAAAGGTTAGGATTATCATCGAAACCAAAAAGTAACAGAAGCACACGTCTGGATATACGAATCCTCACGTCGTGTAGAGAGATTAAGTTTTGCTATATTTCATCAGTCACGATCTGTAGCACTTTATATTTGACTTATTATAAGCTAACATCTGAAGGACACAGAGCATTCTACTTAACACTAAGTATTAATGGCAATTAATACAATATTGAGTTACATCTCAAGGTTATAATTGTACAGCCTTTGAGGCATGCATTATATGGGCAGTTCTTCTAGTCACCAGAGATCTACTGAAGATAAAATTGTCCTCTGTATGTTTTTGCATTTGCTTTAAAGAGTGTTTATTAACAGATGCCACCTCCCCCCCCCCCCCCCCTTTGGTTGTCCAAAAGCAAATTTGCAAAAATGTAGCAAAGTAACATGACCACTATGTATAATACACTTTAGGAGAGATGTGTAGGTTTGGTGAACAGACACTAGCTATGGGGTGATAACCGTGATATCAAATTATGATTATACTTGCAATCTGAATTAGATGTAATCAACTAGTCGTCTTCAGAACAAAAATCATGATCATCTCGGACGACCATTAAAAACTTTATTTTCATTTTGGTTGAAATGCTGTTGCATTTCTGCAGAGTTGAAATCTACAAAGAAAAGTGAAATATTGCCCCAGAATCTCCAGAAATGTGTGCTGACAATTGAATCTCTAGGGAATGCCTTGAAAAGGTATTTTGTGAAAATCTCGTCCTCTGTGTTTATAGTCGCTTTGAGGATTCACGTTACTTCAAGAATCTAGCCAGAAAGAAGCTAACACAGATTGAAAATACACTGAACCACGAATTATATAAAAATCATATTAAAATAGTGTAATAATATCAATATTGCCAATAAGTGGAAATATCAGAACAAATGCCATTTGAGGCAAGTTGTTATGGTAATTTAATATCTTGTTGATTCATCTTCAAAGTACTACTACCTCGATGATATGTGATAGACACCGTAGTTGATAATAACTTCTACATAATAACAGAAAGAACACATGGTCATAGCATATAGTTAGGAAGCTGATGCCAAGAAACAAAGGAATAAAGGTAATTCCTCCAGAATTTCCCCCGTTGGTCCTCGTTGTGTGTTTTAATGTGAGCTGTAGATGTTCATCGAAAAATTAATCCAATAAAAACTACAAATGTGGATTATAAGTTTTTGAAAGTTTTACGTACCATGAGCACTTTATAATTATCGACAAGATATTTCTTAAGATTTAGTGCGTCTCTTGTGCAATGTATAAAACGTTTTTCGGAAGGAGAGAGAGAGAGTTTTATAGGATAAATAAACTATTACCGGAAAAAGTCAAGTCTCTGTTCTTTTGTTTTCTATCAATTTCTTTATTAGTTCACAATCCCAAATCCAGATTGACCTTTTCCCAATTTGCTGGAGGGATAGAGTAGTTTGGTCTTAGCAGTATATATATTGTGTAGTGCTACTGAAATAACATGAGTTGTAACTTTTACACACGTTGTCCTCGATGGGAGTTGTCATGTGTTACCATCCTGAGCCCTGGTATCCAAACTCTTCTGCCTCAATTATAAAGGCATTGAAGACTCGCCCCAAACCGCATGCGGCCATCTGAAAAAGTTAATTTTCTGTTGCTTGCAAGTGACGTTTTGTTTGTGTCGCTACTGCTATTTACACTGTGTTGTGGGTTTTGACCGCAGCTGTATGTACTGACTGTACACTAGTGTCTAATTACCGACAATAGCAAGCGGTGTGTATTTTCTGGGATCGATGGTGGTGTCTAACACTTCTGTTACACCTCATTTGAAACTAGGTCAGATTACCGGCATTAGACATTTATTTTGGCGCGAGTCTTCACACCCTTTAACCTCGATCATCGACGGCACCCTCCAGATGTTGTTGCCCGGGGAAGGGGTCTACAGAGAGGAGACCATCCCCTAGTTTGAGAATTCTTTTTTCATATGATTAAGGTTGCTTAGTTGTAAAAATGGTTTTATATTTTTGTTAAAAAGTCCAAATCTCTGAGTCATTTGAAATGAAATAGAAAAGCCTTCATAAGTGTATTCATTCAAATGTATAGTTTTGGGTCAATTAGAGGGTCCAATCAGTCTCGTCCTGCCCCCCCCCCCCCTTCTGACACTATTCATGGAGAGGGTCCACCAAATACAGGATAAAGAATAATGGTTTGTCTTTTCATACAATATTTGAGGGTAAAGGCCCTTTTCCATAATTGCTTTGTGGCCCCCAAGCCTGGCTCTCAATGCTTCTGGTAAATGGGTCCAGTGTGTAACATTATATGTAGGATGTTCACTGTAGTGGAATTGACGAAACAAATGCCTTCCAACTTTGGTAAAGTCTTGTAGTCCTATACGTAGTGAAATTCACAACCAAACAATTCTACACAGACACAAAAAGAAAAGAGCAGATGGCTCTCTGACGCATTAAAAGTTGGTACTTTTTACAGTGAATATCGGCAACAGTTAAAGGGTGTGAAGACTCGCGCAAAAAGAAACATCTAATGCCGGTAATTTGACCTAGTTTCCAATGGGGTGTAACAGAAGTGTTAAACACCACCATCGATTCCAGAAAATACACACACAGCTTGCTACCGTGGGTAATTAGACACTAGTGCACAGTCAGTACATACAGCTACGGTCAATACCCACATCACAGTGTACAAACAATACAGCGATGGACATCTCAGGTCCAGCTTAACTAAAGATAACAAAGTATCACATTTCATTACTGTCTGCATTTTGTAGCGATACGAACAAAACGTCACTTGCAAGCAACGGAAAGTTAACTTTTTCAGATGGCCGCACGTGGTTTGGGGCGAGTCTTCAATGCCTTTAAGCATGACTGGATCAAAATATTCTGCACATATATAATAATGCTAAAGTGCTTGTAACCACGATGGAATGGAAACATTGAACCATTCAAATGAAACTTCCACTGAGTTCTTACCAGCAATGTCATTTTTCCCAGCCTGATATTCTCTGGTAAAGATGGAAGGTTTCATCCAATGGGATCTGTTGTAATCTTGGAGGAGGCAGGGTCAGAGAGCTGATATCTAAGTTTGCATATTCCACTATCATATCTGGAGTAAATGCATCTAAAACATCTGGACTAGGAAGTTGATCCTGTAGAAAAGGGTAGAAAAAAGAAACAAACAGACATGTTAATAGAAGCTTTCACATGGAAACAATATTCTCTCTCCCCAGAATCCCCCATTTGTTTCCAGTTAATTTTGAAAGCTGCCAAAATAACATCAAACACAGAATTACGTCCTTTAGTGCAGGGTCTGCAGGAGCTGAGTCACTATAAGCTGAGGATGGTTAAAGCTGTTAGCTGTTGTTTATATTTTCAATGAATTCAAGTCAATGATTGTACCTACTGTAGGAAAGGAACGGCAGATAAAAAGTCAAAATACTGTACTAATAAATGGACACAAGCAGGATGGCAGTCTTTCATGTCATAATGACCTCAGATGATAAGATGGTGAAATGAAACACACACACTCTTTAATATCCACTGATAGATAAGGGTTGAGATGGGGGTGGAGGAAGGGAGGGGGGCAGGATGGTTATGTTACCTTATCTTTCCTTTCTTCATCTGGTGAAACTGTCAGCCTCATCAGTCTCTCCTCCACTGCTTGATCCAATACATCCTCTTTTGGAATTTCCACGCTTATTAAACCTGTCAAATAGAAGATCATGACATTTACAAATGTTTGTGTACTTTTCTCAAATCTTGATTGATCCTGGTTTAATCAAAGCTGTCACTAGAATGTTACCACATTTAAAGAGTTATCAGAGAGAATGTAGAGGCCTTAAGTCCTTAAAGGAGGAGGGAGAAAGTAGAGAAATAATAATTTAAGAAGCGAACCGCAACTTTTAATACAGAAACGATTTGTGAGTCATATTTAGTGGACAAACTTTCCTTACCCTGCACCCTCCATGTCCCTTCCATTGCAGTAGATTGGAATAAGGTCAAAGATTTTGAAGCTTACCAGGATATTTCTTGACATGTTTCGGTATATTGACCCCATCTGCAGCTCTCTCGGACAGAGTTGATCTCACCTCTTTGGATTCTGCTAAACTTTTTGAAACTGCTCTCTTACTATCAAATGTATCCTTTTCCAGTTTGTGCAATTCAGCAGCTAACAGGGAAGTTGAGTTCAGTATCGGCTTGTCTAAACCTGGAGAATCAGCCAAACGGACATGTTTTTTAATACTGCTTCTTTTGTTTTTTGATTCACCGTCACCTTTCTTGTGTAAGATGGGTTTTAAATTTGTTGTTTCTTTACTCCCAAAGTTTTTCTGTTTATGTCCCATTAACTTCTCAGCATTTACAGAAACCTCCGCTGGTTCTGTAGACTTTCTCCACTTTTCCCGTTTGCACTTTGGGATACCTTGATTACCTGACTTAGTTTCTCCCTCTTTGGTACCCTGGGTACCTAGCTCTGCATTGTAAACTGTTCTAGTAATAGTCCCATGTTTTTCAACCCAGGCAGACACTTTATGAGTCTTAGTATCATCTTCTTTCTGAACTGTAGTGAAAGTTGTTTGCCTTCTGGTAATGCCTCTTTCTTCTTCCCGCCCATCTATAAATTTGTCACATTTCTTTGATTTTGGAACAGTGTCTCCTTGACAGTACTGTTCAAATCTACTACTTTTATCAGGTGTGAGCTTCAGTGCCGGATCCCCAATATCACTAGGGGTGAGATTTGTCCATTGGCTGACAGGAGTGGGCTGCAATTGTTTCGGTAGAGGCAAATATTCCTCATCGGAGATAAGACTGTTAAGATCATTCATCCTCAAAAGTCCTGGGAACAAAGAAAGAAAGAAGAATTCGGAAAAGTATTATGATTAGAAACCATGTGAGCATTGTTGAAAAACAGTTGGTAATAGCTTATATAATTTTATCAGTTTGTTTTTAAAAAGATGTTTGGAATTATGCGAAATGTTTGTACAAACTGACTAAACGGAATGTACTTTCGTAACATTCCTCAGTACTCCCAAGCTGTAGTTTGGGCTTATGCTTGGCCTTATCGATGTCCAATGGCAATACTTTGCAAGATCCTGGCTTTGTTGATCTCCTGTGTTGTTACTACTGTATGTTACACTTAGGAACTAAGTATAGATGTTTATTGCGGTTGGTCTGGTTCCGCGACTAATTTACAGACAAGTACGTTTATCCTTGGCCAGCAATCACGATTTGCCTATTTCAATGTATATCATAACTAACTATCTGAAGAAGAATAAAAGAAGGGTTTGTGTCATACATACAAAAAACCAAACAGTATGGAAGTTACCATTTCGCAATTGTTAGCTTTTAGAATATTTCAATCAACGCGCTCAACTTGAGTTCCAATAGGTAGCATGGAACAAACTTTTATCTTAATTGCGTCACAAGTATACCCAGCTAGTCTAGAGAAATGTATCGATGAACACTGGGTTGGGTGAATGTCGATTACCAACATTTAATTCAACGTATATTCTCAAAGCTCAAACTAGTACATTATCTGGCAAAGTTTATAACGAAAGATGCCTATAAATTCGCCATAAAGAAGTAGCAACAAAAGAAACTCGTAAGAATGACACAGAAAAATCACGTTTCTCCACATTCTACTGGTAAATCGGTCGCGTTGCAAAGAAGTTGATGAACATTAGAACACGAGGATTTGCCCCCCTCCCCTCCTCCTCCCTACCAAATATCAAAGTTTAAAATTGCTTCGCTGTATGCCGATATTTAACTCATAACATCAGTCAACGCGCGATGTGAAAACCTTAAGAACCTCTTGTATGCTCTGTAAAAGTTGCTAGAGCAAACGTCAACAAGTGATATTACGTTAATATTAGTGCAAAAGCTCCCTCTACTATGATACGCCTATTTCTGTCAACACTTCAGAGTTAGAGTGATCCAGTAGTTTATGCTAGGGCAGCGTTAACCTATGGGTGAGGGGTGGGGTGGGGGTGGGGGGGTCAAATAATCACTACACCTCTGGACCTAACCGATATTCCCGTGCATTAAGTAGCACAATTAATTACTGTCAGTTATAACAAAACACCTTTCAAATTTAACTGTGGGTGGGTGTGTTTGGTTTTCGTGTCACAGAACTTTTCAAAGTACCTCCTCCCCAAGCAGTCTGGCCCGCTTCGCTTTCTGGAGAGCAGTCTTTACATTATCGTCGTCATCATCGTCATCATCATCGTCATCATCGTCATCATTATCGTCATCATTATTATCATCATCATCATTATCATCATCATCATCATCATCATCATCATCATCATCATCATCATCATCATCATCATCATCATCATCATCATCATCATCATCATCATCATCATCATCATCATCATCATCATCATGACAGCATTCTCGTTATGTATATATGTAGACATTCCTTAAATTTACGCGACAAATCATAACATTACCATAGAAATCTTACCAATCATGACCTGTCTATGAGGATTTATTGACCAATCGTATAAGTCAGCCCACGTACAGGTTTTTTTTTTTATAATATTTACAAATAGAATTATTCTGCTCATATCCAGTTATTCCTTAAAAATTAGCCAATCATAACATTCGGTATATGATGATATGCAGACATTCTTAAATATTGACCAACCACTCCATTCCATGTCTAAGTGCATGTAGTTATGTTTCAAAAAATGACCCCACGTTGTGTGGTCTATTCATATGTGTTCCTCAGTTTAACCTTCGGGATAATCACTGGGGAGACGACAGGTGTGAAATCGTTTTATATTATTATTGTTTATATTTCTCCTACATCTTTTTGACGGTGACATTGAAACACTTAAAGAGTAACACCGATCTCTATATTAATTACGATTTACAGTGTCATCAAACTTTTACACCCCTTTTGCTAGTTAATCCTACCCTTTGAAAATATGTCGTTGAAGTTCTTCCCAGATATTTCAGTATATTCAACCAGATCTTATTTTCTTTCAAATAATCCCAACTGCAGTATTTCTTAGCATGTTATAACAAGCTTAACTTTGAAAGATATTTAAACCTGTGATGTGCTTTAAGTATGATGCCTTGTAATCCTTATATTCAGTGGCTTGTACGGTGTGTGTATGTATTTGTCTGACCTTAAACACCATGCACGCTGTGTAGAGTCGTTGCGTTAATAATACAATAGACCGTATTAAGAATACGCCAACGTTAATTACTCCTATACAAATAGACTGGGGCATTTGGAAACCGTGATAGGCCTAGATCTCAACCCGATCAGATGCACTTGACAGGTTTGTTCAGTAAAGTTGACTTTGATCAACTAACGATATATTTTTTTTAAAGAAAATCAGTTTACATAATAAAGGTGATTAAGGGACCACGTATAACAAAGTTCAGTTGGACATTTCGTGTCACGCATCCAACATCTCCGAGTGTATTTTGTTGAGGACGATTTGCGGTAGTATAGCCAGTGCTTTGACTTGGCTGTTGCGAACACATACGACCGATACCAGTCACATGTAAAGAAGGACGAGGTAAGTTTAAGGGTTCTTTCATTTTACGTAATATATAGACAAAAATAGGATTTTTACTTTTCATTTCGCGTACTTCTTAAAAGTGTGATTGAACAGCAATTAAGTATGAGCCTAAATAGAAGATACATTCTCACACGACCAGTGTGTACGTAGTTCAACGAGGTGTTGGCCAGGAGGTATAGTCCAGCCTGAGTCAGGTGGTAATGGGGGAAGGGACCAGAAAAATCATTGATATGGAATATATGGAATTATTTATTCAAATTTTATATTGTAATTATTTTTGATGTATGCCTTTCATCGGTACACAGTCTTGAGAGGTATTGAGGCCCGTGAGTCGGGTATAAAGTTATAACTGCATTTGGGGTACACTGCCATTTTTTGCATGTTGCAGGGGACCGTTATGGGGAGGTTAGTGGTCACGGAGGGTGCAAGGGCGGCGGAAGCACTTTTAATCTGGGGGGGGGGGGCACCGACATCAAAGGGCACTTTGCAGAAATTCGATTGGACTGATGCAGCCTTATATTTAGTACCCTTTATAACTCTTATTGTATTATTTTATTGCGTATACACATCACTCCATCAACGCCCCCCCCCCCCCCCAAGGAAAATATGCATACTAGCACTGCAATATCCAATGTGCAAATTGGGAAACAAGGAACAAGTTTTCTTTTGAGACAAAATGAGGTGAAATCATGCTAGTTGCTAATGTAGGAATCTTCGGAATTAGAGTTTATTTCTTGTTAATAGGCTTAACAAATTTTTTTTTCCATTCGAAATAGCTTTGAGTTTGACCCACAGAAATTCATTAAAAGTCAGGGGCTTAGCCTGGATTTGCAAAGTTGTATGCACGACTATCTGAGCGGAGCGCCACCATCGGTTGGCGCGGAGCGAACTATAAAATTTTTGGTTTTACAAACCCCTCAGATGGCCGGAAACGGCCCTTCCCGAGTGTTCATTCTGGTTCCCTGGCCTCTTGCTAACTTGAGGCACCTCAATTTTTATGTAGAAAAAAGGCACATTTTTAACCTGAGGAAAAGTGGGGGGCACGTGCACCCTGTGCCCCCCGGTTCCGCCGCCCTTGGTCCAGGTAAACAATTGACTAGTTAGAAAAAAATTGATCGTGCAAAAAGCGTGGTAGCCCAGATGAACTGCGCTTACGGTGTTACACGGAAATATTCGGGCATCATGATGCTAAATAAAGAAAATCATGGAATTGTCGGGCAAAAATTTGAAAAAAGATTCGGGCAAGCTACTGCATATTTATATATATATTTCCAGATGACAAGAAATTCGGGTAAAAGTCCTGAAAAATTCGGGCAGCCTAAAAAAAAAATATATATATATATATATTTTTTTTTTTTTTCTCCTCTTAGGCTGCCCGAATTTTCCAGGAAATTTGCCCGAATTTCTTGTCCTCTGGAAATTGGGGGGCAGTCTGCCCCCTGCCCCCCCCCCCGCTTCGTACGCCTATGGTTGGCGCGGAGCGTACAAGAAAAATTTTGGTTTTACAAACCCTCAGATGGCCGGAAACGGCCCTTCCCGAGTGTTCATTATAGTTCCCTGGCCTCTTGCTAACTTGAGACACCTCAATTTTTATGTAGAAAAGGGCACATTTTTAACCTGAGGAAAAGTGGGGGTGGGGCACGTGCCCCCTGTGTCCCCCCCCCCCGGTTCCGCCACCCTTGGGAGGGTGAGAGAACCCTCATAAGGTTGCGGTACTTTCAGACTAACAATCTCCAAGAAGACAAATTACATGCCACGCAGAAAGAGGAAATATACTCCGAAATTTCTTTGGAATATATTTTCTTCTTTCTAGCTTTTTTTCATTATAATATTTTAAGGATACTATTAGGGTAAGGTAAGCACATCGAACATTAAATCCAACAAGGTATATATCATACACAAAAATGTAGGCCTATAATATTTAATACTTTATTATTACTACAGTGTTATAGTGAACAATATATATATAACTTCGTTTGTATTTTTATTAAGTTTGAAATGTTGAGGATTATGAGTTGAATTCTTCAACTCTCATGTGACTTTTATAATTGATGAGTGTTTCTATAGACCTTTACTCAATCTATCTATCTATCTTCATAATTATACATACCATAGTAATAGATTTTGTTACCCCCCCCCCCCCTACCATACCTTCCTGCCTTCTTCCCTGCCTCTCTTTCTTTCTCGTCTCTTTCGTTACATCTTCAAGCGTTCCCTGGAGAACCCCTATAGAGCTTGTACCAAAACCTGGTCTCCCTCTTCCATCATTTTTTGACAAGTCCTCCTATAAACCAGAAGACAGTAACGTCACTTTAGTTTTATTTTTCATAAAAGAATTTAATTTCAAAACTTGTAGATGATGCATTGATACTGTAGGGAAACCTGAAGCTCATGGGGCCATGCCGTTCATTTGCCTTCCGTTCGAGTTTTCAATCTTAGGAAGACTAGTATTTTTCTTCTTCTTCTTTTGCTTCATTCGTTTCTATAAATGATTTTCTCTGCCTATATATATGTGTTTGATCCAGAGGTAATATGAAACTAGTACGAGTCTAAGTTTATACGATTTGAGAAAGGTTTTGCCAACATTGATTTTTATTCATTATGTTTATTGCGGAAGCAAATCCTATATCTTTGTAAGACAGAATTCTTAGTGAAACAGAACGGCGCAAATAAGTTAAGAAAACTCTTGTTCCGTTGATAGGGGTGGGGAGAGGGGAGGGGGGGATATACTACTTTAAAAGTCGTGTCTGGGTGCTTCACTTTTTGTAAATCTGTGATGTCGTAGTGCCACTAGGATTTGAAACCTTTTCACTTTTCTGTTTCATAAGTTTCAAGAGTAAGATGTTAACAGTTTGGCTTTAATTAGGTCATGTAAAGAGGATCAATATTTTAGATTGAGCATTTGCAAAACCGATCTGCGTTATACAGTAATCGATGGAACACAATGTTAACGAACTTATTTCACTGGGTGGGGGGGGGGGCTGATGAGGAAGATTTACTAGACTCTAAAGCGGTGTGCTTTTTACTTTCGATGACAAAGTTTATATGAATAAAAAAAATATTTTATTAGGACTGTAGTCATACTTTTTAAGAAAAGTCACTCTGGAAAGAACCTGAGCACGGGAAACCAAACGAACCGACTGATCCGTTCTCAACCCCAGTCCCCTTGCATCAAGACTCTGACTGTGTGATCATCGTCAGGTGTGTATCACGATTCCCGAGCTAAAAGGGGAACATAATACTACACATGATCTTAGTTCAAAATAACTATACTCATTAAGTGCGGTGCAAGCGTGATCCATGTAAACAGTAATTACGTGCTGGTTTGTGGTTAGACTTAGAAGAAAATATATATATACACATACGTGTAGCCTATGATAACACTCTGTACTAACATACAAACGGTAGCACTCTTGCCAGTTATCTATAGCCTATACATGTCTATATAAACAACAGTGATAAAGCACTTTTAAAGTGTCAAGGGTTTTACTATTGGTTCCATAATGCGATCTGATATTTAATACAATTAGTTTCAAAGAACGAGATTTTCTTTTAACAACCAGGGTTAACGCTGCGATAATCCTATTCAGCTTGACCAATTGTGTACCTTATTATAAATGAGGTAACTGTGGACCGATTGCTTCACCGAGTTAACGGGGTAATCTCCGAATAGCTGTATAGCCCTATATATTGCAAATTCAGATTGTTGGTCCTTTGTTTGGCCTTTTCATTCGCACGCCGGGATATGAGCTGATGCATGTGTGGACACGGAGAAGGTCGAAGTGGGTCAAAATATTTTGCATAGGCCTACATAAAATTAACTGTTTAGTTGTGAAAACAGCTCAAAGAGCTTTAGCGGAAGAAATGTAAAATTGTTCCACATGACATGGGTATGCTATATTTCAAATGATGCGCGGGACCGGATGGTGTGTTTGAGTGGGGGGGGGGGGGAGGGGGAGTTTCCGACGTCCACTAGATGCAAGAGACGCAATACATTGTTTTTATCGGAAGAAAATATTAGCCATAAAAAGATGGCATTAAAAAATCTGAAGTCGAAAAAAAAAATCTTGTTAAATTTCCAACCCAATTTCATCTAACAGTAGGACCAAGATGTTCTGATTACATCTCTTGACTTTCTGTAGATTTGTAAATGATTGTGTGAATGATTGAATGTGGCATCCCGGAACATATTATGAAGTACAATATGGGGTCCACGGTAGCCTGTACGTTATCACATTATCGAGAGTAGGCTTGGCCAAGTCGTTTGCAATACTCTTCTTCTCGCATGCAAACTGTACATTTCCCAGAGTCCGTTTCTGCAAGCACTAATGTGCTTGCCCACTGCATTTTACATGCCCAGGATCTGTCCGATAAAAAACTAGCTAGTATCAATCGAAAGCGTTGCAGGGGATGTTCTCTGGGCAGTATAGCAGATAGATACGCGAAAATAGCTTTGTGAAAAAGAAAGGTACACTACGCTGTTCGTACGATGGTCTTAGCAAGACTACATCGAGAGCCATATCTGTACCCGGTAACAATCATGTCTCCGCCCCACCCGCCCGCCCAACCACCCCCCACCTACAATTATCCGAAAGAGAGTGAAAGAAAAAGGTTTAAATTTGGCCCGCATTAGCGAATGGGGAAATGAAATTCCTCGCTATCTACTGAAATATAATACAGCGTCTTCTTATAAATATGTTAGAGACTCATCTGAAGCCTAATTGGCACTGAACTTTGAACTAGATATAACCTGTAATGTTCCTTTTACAGCTTTGCGGCAGCTTGTATTGTCACGCTACACGCAACGACAAACAACACCAAACTGTTGTTATCAAAACAAACTAATTTCTATGGAAGTTGTGGCTACTTGAAGAAAAAAGAGGAAATTATAACTTTTGTGGTTCACCTATTTACATATTTTTTATGTGTCATGCTCCGAAAAACTTGAATAAAACCACAGGACAAATTATACCCCTGACCAGTTTGATATGTAGAGAGAGACCTTATGTAATTTCACTAGTTGACTTTATGCAATCGAATCTGGTTTTTGAACTCTGTATGGTGAGCCAAATCGGCTAACCAAAGTTGATTCAGTGCTCAGAGGCAGGGCGCAACCGCGTGTACCGCTGGGGAGGGAGTGGCCCACCCAACCCCACAGAAAATTATACATTTTTATTCTACAGTGCTTAAACAATGTAACATGTATAACGTTAACCTGCAACATTTTGCATCGAAACACCTCCAATTTTTTTCTCTCAAAATGTCTTAAACGAGAAAGGCCACACCTCCCCTTAGATCCCTCCCTAAGCGACATACATCCCCAGTATAAAAAATGGTGCTGGTGGTGGGGGGGGGGGAGCTCCTAGTAAAAAAGTTGTGGTTGAGGAGGAGGGAGCTCTCTAGGCAGGAGGTGTGCGAGAGGGTGATTGCAAACTAAAAGTGTTTTTTTTTTTCATTTCACCCTTACGTAGAAATCATAGTGCCTTTGTATAGGTACTGAAATCTGAGGGGGAGCATTATAGGTTCGTCTCGTCTTTCATTCGATTCAGTGGATTATTAATTCTACTGTGCCACCTCCTTCTAAGATATCTTACTTGTGAGGTATTTGGGTTCGTTTATAAGTTAGACGTTTTCGAAATATTTACGCTCGTCCGACTTGGGTGCAATTATCTCGATCCATATTGAAAGCGGGTTAAGAAATAATGGAATACACTGCATTGTGCTATGCAAGTGTTGGAGACATGGGCTTATATGTCAAGTAGTGCAACCGGGATTTTCTCGAGAATTTAAACATCCATCCTTAAGTTTTTTTTAACTTTGTTGCCAACCATATATAAAGTTGGACAAATACATATCTGTTTCTATGGTTATAACACACTAACAATTCATTTTTAAGCACTTCTGTACTTGCGATATGAATAAAGAAGACTTTTCAGCTGATTTAATATGACCGTAAATGAGAAACTCTATTTGCTCGACGGGCTTTGGCACTTCACGTCGACTTTCTCGGTATTTAATGACGCTCTCCTAGCTGAAAATTATTTTGAATGTAACTCTCTTCAATGAACTTCTCTGCATTTGTTAAAGGACGATGAACTGTGAGATTTCTGGAAAAGTTTCAAAACAGTAATTATGTTAGAGTCCCTGAGAAGCATGCATGGCAACTAGGTTTTAAGAAGAGGGATCAAAAAGGGCGGTACAGCCACGATGCACGGGGTCTATTTAGGGGCGCCGGAGAAAATGTGAAAATATGTGATAAAGAAAAGTGTATTTGAATTTTCATAATATAGGCAATAAATAAAACGAAGGAGTGCCAAGACGGAGGCCCGATGACAAAACTGATATTGAAATGAGGTTTCAACTTTAAAGTGTCACATTTGGATAAAAATCTTCTCAAACAACCATATAGGACTGTCTCTAAATACACTGAATTTAGGTTTCCAAATATAGATGTGCGCAACAGTGTAGTGCCTAAACTAACTTCGAGTGTCACATTTTCTCCCGACGGAGATATTATTTCAAACAGTCATATCAGACTATGAAGTAAGATTTTCAAAATCTTCCAACTTACTGGAAGAGTTAGAACAGTTCGTCTCCCCCTTTTTTTTAGGAGTGTTACGTAATCCACCACCGAGATACACCTTTAAAACAACCAAATCTAAAAGAAAGAAGTTAGAAGCAGGATTTTGAAAACGAGGTTTCCAAGGCCAGATGTCTTCAGCAGTCTTACATTTCCTTTAGAGTGTCACATTATCTGTCACACACACATTCCTTTAAACAACCATATTTCGACTATCCCTTTAAAGACATTTATGTGACAGATCTTTGTTTGCATCGTAAACAAATCTTAACGATTCTGTTAAATCCGTAACTGGCTCTGACAGTCTTGTTGATGTTTCGTTATGATCAAAGATTTTAACTCAAAACTATTTCACAGATTTCGTTCTCAATCAGCATCTCAATAATCCACAATAATTCATGTTTTGGAGTCTCCTTACTATCTTTTGGAGATATCTTTTTAATAATAACATCGAGTTGAATATACGTCGTCGCTGGATGGAGTTAAAAGCAATCTATTTTCAACATTGAGATAACAACTATAGGATTATCGATGCCACTATACCATTACCAACAACTTTTCGGTTTTTTAGTTTTATGTTTTTATTATTTTGAAAGTAATTGGACTTTTTGACGTAAGCACGTGACTAAATAAAAACATGCAAAGTTATTTAGCTTATAACTTACTCCAATTTGTCACATACTTGAGAAATTCGTGTGTGTCTTTTTCATGAAACGAGTGTCCCCTCGGGTCTGAATGTTCAAAATTGTTTATAATGTAATAAAAGTGTGTGGCATATGGTATTTGTTAGAAATTATGAAGTTATATGATTTATCGTTGAAATACGTTTTGGAATCCAGCTGCAAAGTGATGATCGAAATGAGAAATATTGTAAATTATTGAATTAACATTCTAAATATTGACAATATTTAAAGATGAAATCATTTTAAAAATGGGATGTTTCGGAAACTTAAAACTCATGAAGAACGAATGCCCTATACACGGTAAATTGTCCAATTTTGCCAAGATGGAAACGTATTACCACCGACGGGTTTGCGTGTAAAGCCATATTTGACCGGAAATAAAATGAAAGACTGGTATTTGTGTCATTTCTGGTGTAAATTCAAAACCGAATTCAACACCGCCAAGTTAAATCCAAAATTTAAAAAAACAGCTGAGTTCCAACCATTTTTTATTCACATTTCAAGAGTGTGTCATATATGTTTAAGGTTAGTTTTGTGTGAAGTTTGTGTTTTCCTATACCATACCCAATCCAGTATCCCTTGTTAAATGTCCCAGTGTGTACATACAATATATATATATCGACATTGACGAGGGTTGTGAAACTTATATTGTACTCCGGTCGGACGAGAGGGGGTTAGCGGAAAAAAGCCCCGTATGCCGGAGTCAATTTGGAGTGGCGGGGGGGGGGTGACGGAGTGGGAATATCTATAAAGATTGTAAAAGCAAAATAATGAGGGGAGGGGCGTGGGAGGGAGGGGAGGGCGGGGGAGGGGCAGAGGCATGTCTCCCGATGCCTCTGTTTGTACGAGCAATGTAGTTATCTTCACAATGCTTTAGCTTGGAAGAGTGTAACCTGAATCAGGGAGTTGGGCCTAACAACTCCTTTCGTGGATTTGCTTTACGGTGGGTGCTTGATAGACTTGGCATTTTGGGGTGATTGGCCGGGTGAGTATAGATCGTCCAGATTCGATATAGCAGTTAAAGATGATACAAATAACCAGTATATACCATATAAGTTGATACAAAAACGTTATACTATATTGACTTAAAAATAAAACAGGTGCATCATTTACATAACAATATAACAAAAGCATACTTAAATAATAAACAAGCTACAATAAGTGATGTTCTTTCCTGTACACCAAAGCCGTACAGTTTCGTTATATATACTTGATTGAAATCCAACAGGAAAACATGAATAGGCTATCATACCAGGTCAATTTTCTTTCATCACAGTACCGTTTGGCAACTTTCCTAAGCTAAATCCTCTTAGGCATGCTATTATATCACGGTTCCATTGTCGGTGGACAATACTAGATGGTGTGGGGGTGGGGGTGTGTAGCTTAACTGGAAATAGTCCAAATGCGTATATTAAGATATCGTTACACGTACACAACGGTATTAAGTATATACACCGAAAGCGCATGTTATTATAAGAGTTAGAAGTGACAATAAACCGTCGTGATTGTTCCAAATACTTCATGAACTCAAACTGAATGTTGAAAGCACTTCAGCTAATAAGATTACAAGAGGTACGAAGTCCGAAGGAGTGGGGTATTTTAATCGCCCCTCTTTGGAGGATACTTATGTAGGGTACAAGTATAATTGGTTTTTACAAAGGATACCGAATTGACAGTTCAGATTGCTATGCACACAGGCTTGATAACCGTACGGTTCAGTACTGGAATGCTGGGGTATACTCTTGAAGAGGCTTGGTCGAAGACTTTTTTTAATTGGTGATTTGTTTTTGTGATTCAATAGATTCACGTGACATTGGTTTCGAGTAAAATAGCCCAATCTATCAATCGTTGGAATTTTACTGCGGCTTTAGTTACTTGCCCGATCAGAGGTATGTCTTTTGGTGGAAATAATTTTCAATAGGCCTATGTCTAAATATTCTGCTTATGTGTCAAGTATAAAGTGAGCATTTAAGACAGAAATGTATCGGTTCGATGATTTGTTGCGAACTTTAATTACAATATAAGGGCGGTATGTGTGGGTGTGTATGTCTGTGTTCGACAGCAATATGTACACATTTCACGGGGTGTCACAATTACGTCATACAGTGGTCAAAGCGTCTAAAACTTATTACACATATACCAGAGGTTGACATTGTATGTTCTTGAAAATTAAATAAATTAAATTGAATGAAAATGAAATGTTGATTGACGCTGAAACAAGAACTGGTAGAGGTCAAGAACTTTTGTAATTATAGCTAGTTTTAAATATAAATGTTTCACCTGCATGTATAATTTAGAGAGATTTTGATGTTTCGATTGTGAGACAGAGGAAGCAGAAATAGACAGCAAACATTCTTTCTGGCCTCACATTTGGCTTTTACAATCCCACCGCTGCCACCATCTTATTATTGATATAATAAATCCTCAAAGAAAAAATGACGTATGTGGAATAAACACGGACGTTTTAACTGGTATAGAACTAAATTGTTCAAAACATATCTTTCTTCATTGTGTACATGTTTTGCTCTTATCAAATCCCACTGCTGTCACCAGTCATTTAGTATGAAGTAGAAGAAAGGAACACGTGCTACTATCTTGCGATGCAATATACGTTTAATGAAGACCAAGAACAAGGAAAAGCAATTAAATTAAAAAAGGATAGCATAATACACTTGTTTGTCTATCCCATATTTATTCTTAACTTTCCCACTGATTCAATCATGTAACAGCAGTAAACCCTGGTGCGTTATGAGACAAAGATACAGACCGAAATACAAGTTTATAATCTTACAAGAAGGACGGACTGTCTGAGCTGCAGGGGCCGAGTCAGTGAGACAAACTAAATAGATTTCCTGTTGATTTCTTTCCTCTGTTCCCTTTTAAACTGATGATGTGTCTACACAGGAAACTGACCGTTTTATTTCCCCGAATTTTCCGAAGCAGAGAGACACATTAAACTACCAAGGCGCTACTATAATGTCATACGCCACACTAATAGTAAAGGTATCATGCATGATATTATGTCTCATAGTCATTTTGTCCTTCGTTCAACTGGAACCGTTTATGCCTTTCGTCCCCCTGTTGACACCTGCTTTTGCGTAAACACTAGCTCAGCGTAAAGCCTTTTATTGCACTTGATACGCCAAACTACTAACGACGTGAAATTATTTATACAGTAAAATGAGGCGCAGTTACATCTGATGCCAGCAGCTTTGATGACAAATGTGAATTTGTCAAACAGAGACACGCAGTTGTGACATCTCTGTGATAAAAATAATGTGTGTTCACCAACATTATATATATGTACACTTTATCATTATCACATGGATAAGTGATATCAGCGCTTTAATCACCGATAAAATTTGGTAAAATTCATGATCACCTTAAAGTTTCGTGGAAAAAACAATGCAAACACAACCAAAAGAAACATGGTTTTGTCTACAAGTTATTAATAAGTATGTCTGTGCTAATATAATGGGTACAATTGTCTGGCGGTAACCTTTGGCTATATGTTCGTCTGTTCTTGGACCTGCCAACCAAGTAACTCACCAGATCACTACTTTTGACTAAGGATCGTACGGTTATATATCCACGGACGATCTCAATAATGATCAGTAATAACACATTCGGTACAATTATGTAAATCTAATATTTAAGTGGTTCTATATATATTTATAGCATTTCACCAAAGTTGGACCATCACCATCATGACCTCCGGTGGACAATGTGTTGCCCGTGGGTTCAAAGGACCACATTTTTTTTTGCTGTATGAAGAGCTGTCTTTCATGCGGCATTGGTGGTAGTGATGGTGGTGTGGGGGAGGGGGGGGGCAGTAACTGCTTGATATCTGTATTTAGATTGATGTAGTTGTAACATTTAACATCATATCTATAAGTATAACCCTTTAACTATACCCATTTAAATAGACCTCCGCACAGCGATGTGTAATAGAAAGGCCCAAATCTTCAGTAGACGTAATGAGCCATAGAAAATCGTACGCACGGACCTGGAATATTAGTAATCAGCATAATCATATATACGGTATACATCCCCCTGTTGTTATTGCATTTACTGATGGCCTCTTATTATACTCTTTTTTTATTAAATCTATATATATATATATATATATATATATATATATATATATATATATATATATATATATATACATATAAATGAAAAACGTAATGAGTTGGAAAATCAAGAACAGTGAAAAAACTTTCAGCCTCCACCGGGATTCGAACCACGGGCCTTCCGCTCTGTACGCGGACACCCCAACCACTAGGCTATGGACGCTGATTGTATGTCCAGAGGTTCGAAACCGGTAAGGAAGATCGTAATTCCACTGTAGGCGCCTGTCACCTGTATCGAACAATACTAGTTCTGTTTTTGGTGACATATTTTGCCTTACTCTAGAGATCAAACATGATGGTTCGAATCCCGGTGGAGGCTGAAAGTTTTTTCACTGTTCTTGATTTTCCAACTCATTACGTTTTTCATTTATATATAATCATTTGCCTTTGTCGTTTACCTCCATTGCATTAATATATATATATATATATATATATATATATATGAATCCCATCATGTAGCCGTATACTATGTATAACCTATTACTGCATATATGCTCAATGCAAACTTTTCATTCGTCTATTTACCCTTATCGTCTGATACCTGCTGAAACTGCAGGAACTCGTTGATCGAAGACTTAACTAAGTGATAATAACAGCTACAATTTTAATTTATTTATTTATTTCCTATCCTCTTCTTCTGTTTTCAAGCTTTGTAAATCCGCAAAATTCTCTTTCGGTAAAGGTACAGGTTGGAAATCAATATCAACCATATTTTTATGCCTATTTTATCTCTCACATCATGTCGTATTAATAATATTACTAATAATAATACCTTAATATTAAACAAGAGATAATTCAATATAACAAACACATCAGGAAATGAGTACTTCTCAAACCAGTTGGCATTGCTTGCAGCATGACTTGGGAGCTACATAAAGCTGTAAAAAAAACTCAGGGGGAAAAAAAGAGAACATTTTTTAAGCTTGTAATAAAAGACAGATATTCCGCCAAATTTTTACCCTGGATGTTGCCAAGTCCCCGGAGATTGTCATTCGACAAGAGTTTCGCAAATACGTACTCAGAAATTCAACGCCATTGGGTTTGTTTTACTTTCAGACTATAGATACTTTAGAACAGTCAAACAGCACTTTGGCGGGAAAATGTCTAAAAGCCCCTTGGCAACCAATGACACGTCCTCATTTGCATACTTGGACAAGTTACCCCGAAGGTGGTGTGCCTAGACCAAAGAAAGTGAGTGTAGTGTGAGGAAGGTCTGGATAATACAAGTGGTACTTACTCGTATAGTTAAAGTTTCTACTTACAGACGACATAAGAGACAAGAAAAAAATGTTCAAAATCTTTTTAAAGGGAGTCGACTTTATGAAAGGCAGAGTGTGATTCTATATCACGACATGACTGACAAAATGACGCAAACAAACATGTCACGCTTATGAATATTCATGCAAATGTCATAATAGCTATTACTAGATATAGGTTGATGATAATATATGCAAATCAATTTATAACATTAATATTCATTTCAAGATATAGTCGATAGCAACCATTCGGATTAATTATAAATATGAAGAATGTTTTGAATAAAATCTGACACGTGTTGTCATGTTGTATATCTCCCCAAATCCACTCTCAATTTTTTTGGACTCTTCGCGAACTCTCTTGTATACTTTGACAGTTTAAATTGTCAATTTTGTTAAACAAAGGAAACAAAAACATAATAAACTCTTCAGTAAAAAGAGAATAAAAAAGTTAAGTTGTTTTCCATAAATGTTTACTCACGATGCTGGCGATCACACAAGTCGCTTTTGCGACACATTCATTCCTAAGATATTAATGACACTCACAAAGTTCGCCTTCAAACTTGTTAGATTTTATTTATTTATGATCAAAGATTCTCCTCTAATGTATTTCATTTTATACTTTTCTATAATATTTTACTACTATAATGTTTGTCGTACAAAATAATGTACAGTTCCTTTGGGGATTCGGATGTATTCTATACTTGACATTGACGTTAATCACGAAAATCTCTCCATTACTAAACAGCGTAATATTGACACCTGTTTATTATACATGCTGTATCTTAATCGTAATATATAAGACATCGAAAAATCCAAAAAAAAAAAACGAAAAAAAAAATCTTCCGCGCATGTTAAAGAAATAAATTCGTGATCAAATTAATCTTGTGCATACAACCAACTTCATGAGTGTGAAGAAAAATTTTTGTCATATAATGACGCAATGAAGGAGAGCTTTTAAAGCATCTTCGTTGACGACGTGATGGCTCGTCGCTTTCTCTGCCTCTCTTTCTCTCTCTTTCTCTCCCCACCTTCTAATTTGTCACGTGAAGAATGGAAGCCTCAAGCGCATAGAGATTGCTTCGACTATCCAAATAGCAAAGATATACCAACATACAACGCCGGATGAGATGGCAGTGTTAGCGGTGAGAATGGATTAAGTTCTTACTCATCAGCGTGCATATGTATATAGGCCTATATATACACATATATATATCTACCACCGCGTAATGAAATTTGCAATAATCCAGGGATTTTCGTTTTCCTTTTTTTCTTCTTCTTCTTCTTCTTCTTCTTCGTCTTCATCTTTTAACTTTTCTGCTAGTATGAAGCACTAAGTTGTGCTTGTCTTATAACGACAGTTTGACAGATGTTAATGCCCATGAATTTAGATTAATATCAAATTCATATGGGAGATTTACCGCCTCGACGTCATTATTTTTTTTCTTTATGGTGAACAACTTGCTTGAATCGCTCGACGTATAATCTCACTTCATTACCGCCACATATCTTAATTACGTTGTCATCTATAGACAGAAAAAAAAGAAAAAAACAGGAATAGAGAAGAAGATGATGAATCATAAGCAAAAAGAATGATCGTGTCATGAAACTCTCTAGACTGTTCATGCTTGTGCTATCTACGTAAGACGTCTTGAACTGCTCACACACGATAAAGTCGTGAACGTGTGCTCACATTATTTTTTTCCCAGAACTTTAAGGAAAGTTATACCTCTTTCGGATTTTGTTCTTTGGCTAAGCGAATTACAAAGTAGCCTGGAAATACACATTTATGGGTAAGTATATAGTGTTCCGAACGTTATTATTAATTAATGTAGCCCCATGCACTGGTCATATATGTATGTATGTTGTGGATAAATTGGATATGTATGTATGTTTGTATGTATGTATTTATATAGGCTATATATATATATATACACACACACATTTATATATATATATATATATATATATATATATATATATATATATATATATATATATATATATATAGGTATGTATAGGTATTCCTTCAATATTTGGGTGTACTCTTAACCTACAGTATTAACAGCATACGTCTCTGTACGTATATATTACCCTAGCTACAATGTTTAAACAATCACCGTACTGGCGGAAATTGAGGAAGACATTTCTTTACGGGGCCTAAGTGTACTACGATCCATTTACAACCGAACGTTTACATTGTCAATTTACTTACAGCGGTAATCCGCGATATCTTATTTACACGTCTCTCGAAATCGGTCATGCTCCCTTGGCGTGTGCCACAAGATTAATGACAATCACGGTATATCATGTATGGTAGCTCTGAATGTGAACTTGTTGTGAATCAATCTGCTAACTCTCCTAAATTTCCCTCTTCTAAGCTCAGTAAATTTATGATGAAGACAACGAGAAGGCTTCTCGTTTTAACGATATACGGTATAGGATTGTAAAAAGCCTTTCGTCAAATAAATATAGGCCTTTTCATACACAGACTGGCAAGGTGTCGACGGTATAGCAAAATAAGGAATTACAGAGTCTAAGGTTTTTGCGGCACTGAAACAAGGAGTTACAAGACATTTATTTGGAGACATTTTAAGAAAGGCGGAAAATATGTTAGCCGTGGGAATTACTTTAAGTGGCCTTCATAGTTTAGAAAGTTGTCAAATGACAATTTCGAGTGATAAAGCATATCCTAGTGCATAACGACGACGTGTTATGCTAATACCACGACGCGAAATAAAATATATATTAAAGAAAATGATTCAGGAATTCCCGTGTAAATGCCAACATCTTGACGGGCGGGGCAGTGGGGGGGGTGGGGGTTGGCGGCGATGTTCTATAGGGGTGGTACCCTTCACGTCTTACTTGAAGCAGCAAAGACCGATCTTTGCGTTTCCATCTTTCGGAATATTTCTAAGTTTATATCTAGAAAGGTATACACTTTAATGGATATATTTGTAGCCTATATGAAAAGATCCAACCATTTTAATGATACACTATCTTTTGATGTCGGCTATATATTTTGAAAGCCTGCATGGGGTAAAATTACCCTTGACTTTCATTAACTAATGCCCAGTCGTACTAATTCGATGGCTTTATAACACAGACAACGCGTATCATTTAAACTAGTCAGTTGTGAACTCTGTCCGACAATTATTCTCAGAGTCCATCGTGGTCATGGACCGATATTGTTCGAAACTTGTCAGTTTTGTTAGAAATAGCGACTGTTCTATATATATAATGCGAAGTAATATGTCACCGTGGTGAGAATGTTCGTATCATTTACAAGTTATTTAGCTCTTCATCTATCACCCAAATACATTCGAGCCTTCTTTTCCTTCAGCGTTCTTTTTCATGTATGTTCTGAAGTGAAAGAACTGCCTTAATTCGTGTCATTCGTAGCCCGATGGCATAACGTTATGTTTCACCACATGCAGTCAAGATCGTAAGCACCTGTCATGCAAGCGCAGTATTTGAATTTGATGTGTCAATCCGAGCTTTCATCAACGTCTAGAAACTTGGCCCGTATACCAGCACGATATCGTTTAACACCGAAAACACTTAAACCAAGTATGGCTCTTTTTCAGAAACTACAGCTTCCATTACCGTCTGGCAATATATTTACATAAATTTGCCGCTCATCTTTGAGAGAAGTATGGAAGACTTTAAGGGACCATTCAGGATTTCATTTACTACTTCAAAGTTCACACTATGAGGCTGACACAGTATAGCCTCCGCTGAAAAGGGGGCCAAGAGCTGGCCAGGTTGGTCCCAAGGGGACAATTCTGTCACCGGGGCCCACTTTTGACACTATTCTTCTTTGCCTTTTGTGAAAAAGAGACCCCACGAACCGGGGCTGTATCTTCACCTGAACCCCCACCCATACCCCCACCCCCTCCGCCTGCCCCTTGCTAGCATTGACCAGGTCTGAGTATCAAAGGAGAATAATGCTAATCCCCTTTAAAGGATGTCACTCACATACGTCAGTTCTCGTCACCACATCGCACACAAATGCTTAGACAGCATGGCCATGTATCAAACATTGAACATGTAAGCTCTATTGAAGCATCATTAAGACGTTCATTTATCACAATCATACTAAAAAGGATTTAACAACATTTATCCATGTCAGGCAGCAGAATGAATGAGTGTAAGGAAAAGGATGAGAACAGTAGCCAAAAATATAGTGAGTCCAAATTGGCTATTAATTCTATTATGCGAAGGTCTTAAGAAAGGAAGAAGACAGTAATTAACTGACAATTTTTACCTGAAGCAGGGGTGGGGGGTGGGGGGCACGTTTTAGACATCTTACTATGGCAAACACGTTGTTGTCATGTATTCCCCAGCTAATTTCCCATTACTTTTATTACTCTGAACGAGGTCACAAACTATAGATTTTTCTTTTCAAGCAGTGTATGATTTATTCTCTAAAGTTTATTCTCCGTGTCCTTTTCATCCTCGTAACAATGGGATAACAAAGAAGCCATTGTCATGTTAGACTTACACTTTCTTTGTTCCCTATGTCCTCCGTATTTGTCTCCTAGTATTGTTCTCCATCAGTTTATCATGCATGATCCCAAGTTATACGTGACAACTACATGAGTAAAATATTTAAATTAATTCACTTCATTGAGTACATGTCACTCACTGAAGAATTATACTCAATACCTCTCAGTGTAGTGTCCGTAGCAGAATTCAAATAAAATCGTCGATGTTAAGAGAACATATATACACTGGGTCTCTCTCTCTCTCTCTAGCCTCGAGAAAATAATTTGAAACTAAGAAAAGGAAAACCAAAGAGAACTGCAGGTTCAACAAATTTATGTAGAATAAGGGGCAGCTGATACTGAGCATATCAGATCGTGGTAAAGTAAAAGTCAAAGTAATTATCATCACTGAACGAGATATTTACTAGTTAGTAAGTAACCGCATATCCATTGGTACTCAACTTGTGTTGTTGTTAAAGTTTGGCATATTACCCTCATCTGCAACTGAAACTCTCGTACTTTAGAGTTTGTGAAATTCATTGAGTATGATGAGGCTAAGTGATTTATCAGACCTTAAATGGGGGACCCTAGCCTCTCCTGCAATAGCTCCAGATTTACCCCGCCTTTTCCCCCTCTTCCCCCTCTTCCCTTCTTCCCTTCTTCCCCTCTTCCCCCTCTCCCATTCTCCCCCTCTCCCCTCTCCCCTCTCCCCCTCTTTCCCTCTTCCCCCTCTTCCCCCTCTTCCCCCTCTTCCCCCTCTTCCCCTATATACAAACTTCTTTGTTGGGGTGCCAGTCAGAAGCCACTGCACTACCTTCCATACCGTGTATCGCGTTTAGACCTAATCATTGACCTTGTTTATAAATATACCTCAGAATGTACAATTGTACCTCTAAAGCAAAATATTCTTCTGGGAGAGGCAAACCCACCCCCCCCCTCCCGCGGCATGGAGCGAGCATTCAACCACCACACAGTCACAATCCTTATTCGTATCATTTTTTATCCACATTCACACCATTTAAAAGGTTCAAGTCCCCTACCTTAATCAGTCGGGGTTGGGGCGATTGGAATCCCCCACCCCCCCCCCCCAATTCTGCGCTTTCTAACCTCCGAAATCCGGTGCGCGTCACTGGATAACACCTCAAACTTCATTCGATCAAACGTACACACACAAAAAAGGAAGGGAATTTACTTTATAGCTAATCCATTAGAATATTAATGACTGAGTTATTGGTCACAAACAGTTTGTTTTCCTTATGCAAGTTCTTCACAATCTTTATCAATACTTGACGGTTTGGCTGTCGGTTTATTTGCCAAGCTTTGCATTTATATCTGCTTCTTTTAGTGTCGTTATTATGCAAGCTTTGTAAGCCAGTGTCATAATAGAGAGCACAATAAAATGGAATTTTGATTTTTACCATCGGGAATTAATTGGCATGGTTTCTGATGTTGAGGTGTATTTTGTATGTTAGAGTGTAAGCTCTCCCCCAAAGTCATTTGAAAGTCTAATGACACGTTTATGAGCCTACGGGCATTATAGATGTATTCTCTATAGTCATAACACGTCAGCTATGAGTATAATAGAGGCATTCGTTGCATAGGATTTCAACAAGACTTATGCCGTGCAGTATATAACGTTAGTAATTTACATGTCTAGGCCATATGCAGTTACAGTTTAAAAAAAAGGTTGAATCTGAGAAATTGATCTGATTCCGTCATCTCCCTACAGTGACACTTGTAATCAAAAAGGGTTCCATTTCCTGTTAGTAGATATACCAGTGGTCGGTGTAGTGGTGACGGTGGGGTTGCGGTGGGGTGGGTGACAGGTAAATATTCCAAACTATTATGTTTCCAAAACAATGCGCAAGAGGGAGTCCTAATGTGATAATTTCTAATCACATTTTGATCAGTACTCGACATTTGATGTATTAAAATTGCTGTAAAGAAGTGATGATTATGTCATGTGATGGCAAATATGGGATGTGAAGAGCGAATGGTGGGGTGGCGGGAAGGGGGTGTTGGCGAAAGGACGGGGAGACGGAGAGTATATACGAAAGCGTCCTCTTTCCCATATATTTTCTGCAAACTTGATTTGGCTGCAAAGGGATCATCTGCAATGCAATTCGGCGGCGATGCAAGCAGGCTGGCAAACGAACGACTATAGAACAACGATTTATAGAAACTTTGAAAGCTGACTGTTTCAAAACAGAAGAAAAAATGTTGTAACTAACTTGTAAGTACTGAACTTGAGCTAGTATGTAAAACCACGTCATAAAACTACGTGATAATATGTTAAATTGATACCTTATAACTGTATCTGACAACAACAAAGTGAGTCACACGATATATATAAATCTATAGGCTTATATATAGATGAATATGCAAAACTTAAATGCGAGGTGAGGCTTACATAACTCTTACGTATTACTGAGTCATTCAACGTTGTAATCATTTATATAGAAAATCACACTTTCCATTTGACGGAATTTCAACTACATTGAACGCCGTTAATGACATGCAAAACTTTGTAACATAATCCCAACATCCCCGTTTCCCCTTCCAGGCTTGAAGAGACGTAGCGTGCAATTTATACTGAGAAAGTATTCTTAAGTTTGTTGTTTTCTGCATAATGTTCGTAACTCGTAAACTTTAGTGACGAAAAATAAAATGAGAGAAGAAATGATACTGCTTTTTAAAATTTTCATTATAAAAAAGGAATAATAATTGGGATATTAATTCTTCTTTTGAAAACGAAGTAATTATTTTCCTTCTATCAAATTCAAATTTTACTATAGACATTTGGAAAATTAAAGTTAAATTTGGAGATATTGACAGTTTCCTTTTCTTTATCCATTGATGGAATTTTCCGTTGAATTAGAATACTTCCATTTAGTATTATTAGAACCACAAACCCACCTCCCAAGCCGCATCCCTACCCCACCCCCACTCCCCACTCCATCAGTATCACTACTACAGAAACAGTGAAATTACTGTTTATGTATACATATCGGTATACAAACAAAACAGTTCCTTGTAATCAATTAGAAAAAAAATCCATATCTTAATCAACATGTCTTGGGTTATGATAAATAATATTTGAGGTAATCACCTTGATATCTCTTATTTCACATGGATGTAAGCAAGCCGATCCAAAATTGCATTAGTTCGCTTTAATATCTAATAAGAGATATTAAAAACAAATCATGCATTCCTCATTGCAATTTTATTTCTTTAATCAACAAACTTGTTGTTATAAACCCCTAGACGCTTCGCTCTCTCACCGTATCTATCTCTGTTTCTCTGTCACACAAATATATGGTTAACAAGATGTTGGAATTCTCACGAGGGTCGGCAAATTTTCAAGAAATAACTTTCACATATGATCACATTTTAAAGAGTTCGAAGGATTCTTCAGTCAAGTGAGATCATAACCACGAAAATTGTTGATATCTCGTCGACATGGGAGCAAGTTTAGCAGTTTGAGGGATGGTAGCGATACTTTGGTCATAAGGATGTTTCTATGATATCTACGAAGCTCAGTACAGAAAATGAACCTTTTTTGTGTGAATAAAAAAACCCAGCTCCATTGCTATACGTTGAATGGAATATGTAAAAAAAAGTTGATACTACTAATAAAAGTCTTTAAAGTTAACACAAGAGTAGAAGTAGAAATTAACAAACTTACCGACAGAAGCTCAACCATTTTGAAGCAAGTTTGGCGGTGTCGGGCGTGTGGCGTGTTTCGTGTGGCGTGTGATATGGCCGTTAATTCCACTGGTTTCTGCTATAAGTCAAGGATTATGGGAATAGAGTCTTTTCAACTGCCACGTTTGTTTCATTAGTAAAAAAAAACGTTTATGGGAGTTCTACAAGTCTGCATTATACTCATTAGTCAGGTATTTAGATTTTTTTGGCTTTATTTCATTAATTTAAACTTATTTACTCACATGTAGGTCTTATTTGCAATGGCAGAGAGAGAGAGTTAAGAGAGCGGGCCGGGCGAAGGGGAGGGGTTGCAGGTGGGGTGGGGCATAGTTTGATGGCCGTTACATTGGGTATCGCTACTGGTCAAGGACCTATAAGGATAACATTTCAAGCTTCGCAGTCACCGTGTCTTTTGTTGTTGTTCCATTAGTAATATACGCTATGGGAGGAGTAGAACCGTACTTGATTGTCATTGCAGAATTTGACAGAAATAGTACGCTCTACAGTATAATACTCGCGAGTCAAGCGTAAGCAAGTTTCTTACATACACTCTGGAGAAAGCCGTGAACTTTAAAACCCTAGGAATTATTGATCTACGCATTCTTCATTCTGAACAGCGGGGTACATGTATTGACAATAGTTATTCATGTGAAAGAAAGGCATGTGACATTTTCTGGCACTCCCCCCTTACTAGGAGTCAAGGCTGTTGTATATAGATATATGCATTTGCATCATCAATTTGGAACTAATTTCTTCTCAAGGTTATCGACGTTAGAGAAGGTAAAGAGCCGTAGTAGAACACACATACACACACACACACAGATACATTTATATACACACACACACACATATATATATATATATATATATATATATATATATATATATATCAAGGAGTCTTTCACATCTACCAAGCTCCTTGTATTGCAACCACCCTGTTATACTGTAAACTTAGTCAAACCTGATTTATACCAAATTGAAACACCACAAGTGTTTAATATGTAACAAATTTCATGCCACCACGATTACTAAAATGAATCCTTTAAACGGCTTAGCACATTCTAGTGAGACATATGGTGTGTAATTGTTCATCGCCGAACTTAAAATAATGCACAGCACTTCATTTTGAGCGATATAATTTCTCCCTTGGATGATCTCTTAGACAAACATTCGCGCATTCAAGTATGAAAAATCGTCTTACCCGAGAAAAAAGCGACCAATCAGATCGTTTACTTCTGCCGTCTGGCAGTACGTGAACGTAGTTGGATATGTGTCTGTAAAAAACGCCTTCATATCGCTTAATTAATTGCTCGGAAAAACTCAGACACTCCTGAAGATGAGATGGCGTTCTTGTTTTGACAATTTGCACCGGGAGGAACATCTTTACTTGAAGAGCTACCCCTGTATCTAAACAGACTAACGTAATGCATCTCTTCACATTCCTTTCCAGGGACCTGATGTTTATCACCCCACCCCTCCGGGCCCTACGAAGAGCTTTCTAATCCCTGAAAGCAGACGAGATCGGAAAAGTTTTTTTTTGTGTGTGTTACACCGAAAGGGAATGATAACTGACATCGGAACGAGTTTGCCTGGGAATTTTACGCGATCTTCAAAACACGAGGTAAGTTCTCATCTGAGCAAAATATTGGATTCTTGTATGAAATCAATAACTTGGTGGTACTTATATTATAGCTTTCAGTTCAATTGTCCAATGTTAATCTTGATACAACCCACATGTATCTGCAGACTAAACGTGCTTTGTTAACTTAGTAATTCACAGTATAGGCCTATGTTTGTCCGTACCTCTGTCAGCGCAATAACGCTTCCCCAGTTGTCATGGCGATGATTTATCATACACCTCTCACATGCAATTGTCACGAGAAATGTTAGCCGCAAAAAAATATTGAATATTGCTTAGGTTGAATTTAGTTGTGGTAACAGCCTGCAGCATATATTTTACTTTCAATACGTGAAGAAAGTTTATTTGCAACATGTCAGGTTGAAAACATATCACATACGGTACAAGCTTTCATAATAACATCTTCTGAATGAATGATTTCTGCTTTGGAAGTGTCGTAGCCTACCACAATTGCTCAATGCATTGTCCTAGGCCTATACTCTCACTTCGTCACTTTCCAAGCTCGCTAGAGAGTACCACAAAGTTTTCAACTGAGAGGTCCTACCCACCTTGTATGATAGCTATCGAACCCATCATGTTACTTTCATATTTACCCACCTCGAGGTTTTGAGCTAAAAGAAAGTGAAAGTTAAGCGGGATTTTACTCTCGTTGCGTAATCTTGCTATTTTACCAAATTGACGAATTTTCTAAATCACCTTTTGTCTTCCTGATTTTCACACCGTCATTACTTATTCTTCAAATCCCAAACATATCAAAGTAATGATAAATGATAATAATTACAAAACATAAAAAACACATGTCACTTTTACTAGGTCCCATTAGGGACTTTAAATAGGGACTTTAAACTTTCGGGCTGATGTACAATTAATTCTATTTGTGGTGTGGTACCTACCTGTATATATATATATATATATATATATTTATATAATTCTGCTCAATAAAACGTATGGGCTCAGGCTGTACTAATGGTGGTATATTTCATATAGTCATCTATCTATTCTATACGAAACACATTTGAACGTTTGGGAAATATACCTCGGCATTTCATGTGTTCCTCCCTCGGAAGGTTCTGACACTCCAATTGAACTTACTCTCAATAGATAAATAGTTTAACCAAGATTTTGTACAGTTCTAAGCTCTATTGAGACCGTTCAGAAAGTGTAGGGTGTACAATTCTAGCACTTTTGGAGCCGATAACGACGACGTTTTACGTTTTGGGAGTAAGTAATATAACATGCGAAGGATTGTTATCATCACGAACAACCAATGAACTTCAGATAGGCTACCTATGGTTTTCCGCTCAGAGGTCGCACATAGTGTGGAAAACGTAAGGAAAATACACTTAATGGATTAGAGCAACACGCCAATAGAAACAACAAACAAAATAGCACGTACAAGGTCTTTGGAATTAAGAATAACATAAATATTTAAGAAACAGGTGCTACCCCCTAAGTTGATCATTTTATTTTTTAAGTTAAAATGCTGAACTTCTGTCCAGAGTTCAAATCGAAAGGTTAAACCAACATACACGTATAAATGAATTTCAACACTATAGGGAGTTCCAAAATGGTGTATGAATGATCTACATATTATGAAGTTTCTTGTCTCCGTGAAGTTGTCTTTTACAGTTTTGGGCGAATTAGAAATAATGGTATTTTCGATCATTTCTCCTCAGTAGTACCTTGTTACCTTTAGCTGTGCCAATCTCGTTTGCTTGTCTCCTAGCGACCGATTAACACAGAGATAGACTCTATGGTCCTTCTGCGCAATCGTTTGATTCGACCGCGCGTATATGCCTGACGTCATCATTTACATATTTCGTTGACAATATTTGGTTAACTAATTGACGACAGATTTGCGTCGCCAGATTACAACGACTAACCAATTGCCTGCATTTTCTGTAAAAATTAATGTTAGGAAGTGTAGATGTAGTTTAGATCTTTTTTTTTAGTTTAGTAGTGTAGATCCCCGGACGTGGGGGGGGGGGCAGGGATTCTCCAATAATATTCACCGCAATGCCGATTTTCATGTGCGCGACAGTGGTATGTTGTTGAAACCTGCAGGGCCTCTAGATGGTGTCGGAGATGGTGTTTGGAGAAGGGCAATAAGTTCCATCAGTTTCAGTGCAATTAGGCAAGAACAACCGAGGTAGTCTATATTTTGGTGTGTAAGTGTGTATATTTGTCCGTGCATGCATGTTTTACGAATACTAGAACATTAGAGGAACGCAGCAACCCTGAGGAGGCTTCCTCATCACGAGTATAGGGCCACTGTAATTTGAGGTCAGCGGAGGTCAAATAATTAACATTTTAATAGCTACGTATATGCGTGGTAGATTGTTCTTATTATATACAACATATGTACAATATGATTGATGGTGGTCAAAGGTCACTGGAGTTCAACGGAGGAGGAAACATAGACGTATAGATCTCAAAAAGATTGTCATTCTTTGCCATGAAGAGCATATGTGTCAAATGTCATATTAAGGTCAACAGAGGTCACACTTGCAAATTTCTTATTGAACGTCCGTTGACTTAAACTAAAGTTCCTATATATACGTGGTTTATTGTGCGTGCTCTTCCTCTATGCAAAACATCTATAATACGATAAATGGTACACGGTCAAAGGTCATTTTTGTGAAAGAGAGGCGAAAACCTTTTATAGAAACGTTATCTCAAGAAATGGAACGTTGAAAAATAAAAATCGTTCATATAATGAGTAAGAAAACCCTACGTTACTTTGGATATTCATTATATGTAAATTGAGATCAAAAGAGGTCAAAAGGGCGGAGGTGTGGGGGGGGGGGGGGTTGGGTGGGAGTGGTAAACCTTATGTTATTCAGCACAGTTACCCGGCCCGTAAATAATTATTAAAAATTATCCAGGGTTCTATCCGGTTAGTGACTCCCTGGTTTTGAATAACAGTAATGGATTGCTCTTGAGAGTGCAAAACCTGAAACAACTTGTCAAATCGATATTTTCAAGGGATGGGTTTCCTATTTATAGTAACACCTGTTCGCCAGGGGTTATTAGTTCGTATACCATGTCAGTGTGTACGCTGATGTTCCAGTTTCCTGACGTGGCAAAATGACCAAATAAAAGCGGGGCGTTACTTTGTGTTAACCACTCGTAACATCTCATTTAGTATAAAGCTGCAGTATGTGTTGAATTTGACACAATCCGCTTTCCTTATTATATTGAACCGTTAAGACCGTTAAGAATATATACATATATATACATAAGAGGAAACATGTCTGTTAACAATATAGTTCACAGTTTTCGACCCGCCCGAGAATGATTAAGCAGGCGCGTAGCCAAGGGGGGGGGGAGCTAAGGGGCAGCCGCCCCCCTTGAGCATATTTTAAAAAAAAATCAATGTTTTTATGATATCGCTAGTAATTTCAAAAGAGAAAATGCTAAGATGCAACTTACAAGGCCTGAGCCTGGGAAGTGCCATTTCCAGCAATCTGGGAGGCATTTTCAACCAAAATTTTATTGTAGGCTTCGCGCCAATTATGGTGGCGCTACGCTTAGATAGTTTGCAAATGCCGTATCTACGGCTCTGATAGTTTGCCTACATTTTCGCCCCTCCCTTGGCAAATTCCTGGCTACGCGCCTGTAATTAAGTCAGCCAAGATATACGTTTCGGGGGTTTACAAACACAGCAAAGCTCATTAAAATTTACGTGTTTTTTTATGGGACAGAGGTTGTCGTGTTTGTTTGTATAGTAAAGAGAAACAAATCCAATCATTACCTTTAGCCTAGAATTTATGATACAGATCTTTCGTGTTGAACAAAAACCATATCAAAAGGAAACCCTGCTTCGTTTGGAAGAAATCGGCTTATTAAAACTCGTATTTTCAACTATATGGGGCTACGGTCAGTTTGTGAACGGTTGATGTAATGGTGTCATTAGGACAGTGATTGCCAACCTGGTGTTAAAGTACCATATTTCATGTTTTTTTGATTTTCAGTTCCTTTTATTTCTGTATCCCGTTCGGGTGATCCTCCTTATATTTGGTATATTTGTATTTTAAGTTGTGAATCTAAGAGACTGACTTCAGTCAGCTTGCGGCTTTGATAAGCCAATGAGGCTTCTTCGCGAGTTCCTGCTTGTAGGAGGATCCAAAATATATACATACATACAAATTGTTCAGTTTTCCATTTTCATTTTATTCTGTGCTTGTATTTGTCCCTTGTAGTTTCCGTTGCATGAAAAGTAAAAAAAATATATATAAAACAAATTATCAGATATTTTTTGGTTGAAAAGTTGTGATTTTCAAGCTTATGATTCAATCGTACAAGAAAAAGGGGTCAACTTATTCAAGTGAAGAGACCAATCACTTTTAAAAAAAAAAAATTATATACATGGATTATCTTTTTATTTGATACGCTTTCATAATATACCTGAATATTACTGGGTTTCATTAGCTTCCATTGAGTACCAATTTTCTTTTCTGAGAGTTGTTTCTTATCAACAGTGAGATTACGGGTCTCGTTAAATTCAACAGCAATGCCACTGTTTAAACTAAACAGCTTATCATCATGTTCACAGTTGGCATGAATCTTTCTGGCTTCGGTCTTTTAATGCTTTCATCTATAAACACTTATAAGAAATGGAGGCCCTAATGATCTGAAATGTTTACACCTTTTCCAAACTCGCACATCATAAATAATCCTGCCCCTTGGTTTTTAACAGACTGCCGACTAATCGGTCACACGTAACACCTTCTCATACCGTGACATAATTCATGCGTTCACTGATAAAAATCCAACCGAAGTGCATAAATTTGAAGTCAAAGAATAGCAGTAGCCTATATAGACGCAACCAAGCTGAGCGTTTCTTTATTGAAACCTCAACAAGCTTGAGTAACTGAACTGTAGGCATGGCATGAAGTATCAAAGCCGATAAATCAAACGCAGTGCAGTTCTTTTTTTTTAAAATCGAGTAAAGCATATATTGAAATGAAATTATAATTTTGTGTTTTTTAAGAGCATAACCACGCATCGTGGTGTAATTTTAACTTGGAAAAGAAACAATAAACGGTTATACTTTGCTCAAAGTACCACTGATTGCTAAATAACATTAAAATAAATATAATTGACAGATACAATGGTGTCGAGCGACAGGTTGGGTCTCGGCGAAAACATTGTCGACGGGCCCCTTTATGAATGCGTCATGTACTCATGTTGTTTCTTGCACTTGTTTTTAGCACTCTCCATACATCCCATCACCGGCCCTCTCCATATTATCATGCCCCCAAATTGTCCCCCTCCCCGGGCTCTATCCCCTGACCCCCCTCGTCTGGCCTGATTATTGCATGGTTCGGGGTAGATTGAAACAAAGTTACCGTGTACCCAACGCGGTATAAACTGAGCTTCAATGCCCTTAAAATTCTCATTAATATCTTAATAACAGCGTGATTTTACGATACTAAAAATGTGCGTGTTGTGTACTCTGCATAATGGACACTTAATTATTGTAATGTTTAGGATTATACACAAAGCTGATGCGGATTATTGACGATGATTGTCGTGACTTTTACGGAACGCTTCAGATAAGCTCTTAAAGAAGAAAGCCAAAAACCAAAAAGATCCTTGAGATGTGATGCTTAAAATGCTAAAAGCCCGAACTAGTTTGTAATACTTGAAAGGACATTGGGGTGAAGGAAGCACTTAGAGAGAATATCACGATTGTAATTGTGCAAGTTTTCCAAAATCAAGCTGAGAAGCAAAACAATAACGAGACAGAAATAGAATCTCTGATAAGCAAATGTCAGAATTTTCTTATCAAAATAAGTGAAAGAAACTCTCAGATCGAGGGATTATAAGTTTGGTTTCGTCATTATCGATTTTACTGCAGGGCCACAAACAAATCAAAAGAAGGTTTTAATTTTCCTACTTTTCCTTGAAAGGAAAAGAACTCTGAAGTCGACTGAAAGGACACATCCCAAGACTGTTCTAAATTTAAAGATTAGATATTTAACACAAGAAAAACTTTTTTTGTCATGAAACTGTGCGAATCGAACCTATGTACCGCCCCCCCCCCCTTCCAACCCTATGATAGCTGTTGTGTTGTTGATAAATGTTTCCAAATATGTTCTTTAAATCTGATTAATATACTTTAATATGGTTGACCACGTGTGCCCATCATCCTATATGTATGTCCCGCTCAATCTACTCATTTAAAAATTAGGGCAGTTACGGTATTGGCGTACATAGGAGCACGTAGGCGTACATATAGGCGTTCATATTGGTGTTCATAGGCGTACATAGGCGTACATAGGTACACAGGCGCCGGGCCTGCTACTAATATTGTCCTCTATATCAGAATTTGGACGGGGTAAGGGTGGGGGCAGAGGGAAGAGCTGATGGAGGCGGTAGGAATCAGACCAAAGGTGTTGATTGCCAGACCACGGCCGGGTGAAATTCATTGCTGGGATTATTTATTATCTCCATAGCTGCCCCTCGCTTTCCTCTTTTTTTCAGAGTCCTGTTCATTGTTCCAAATTACTTCAAGATGCTAAACAGCTTAACTCGTACAAGCAAATGAGCATATACCAGCAATGACCTGCACATGATTTCAAGAGTGTGTTTGGGGAAGGGGAGTGGAGGGGGAGATTAAAGATATAGAGTGATTTAAGTGTTTACGTGAGGGAATCAGCCGTCAATCACCTTTCTCAAACTTTCACATAATATGGCATTTTCATGATCTTCAAGCATATAGCAGATATCTCTATTATCCGTTGCCCAGTTACCTCTACCTAACATGTTTACATTCCCATCAAACATAAACTGGATTATATATGAATGGAAAGAGAGAAAGAGAGAGATGTGGGTGGAGAGAAAACGAATTGACCTTGTATGGTTCTTAGAGCTTCCGGGCAAAGATTAAGGACGAATGGTCTGTTTTCTATTAATCAAGTTATTCATCTTATACCTTTTGTCAAAAGTAAATCTTTTCAATTTGTACGTTTCCTGTAAAGATTTTTTCAATCTTGAAATAACTAATATAAATACATAACTATAGTATAATCGTCTGGACAAACTTCCCGTATTATTTATCCATGGCAACGAAATTACTATAGAAGGGATCGCACCACGTTGTTGATGACATATTAACATTTTGCATCTGATATGATGTTGTAAGTCTGCAAAACTACCCGTAGCCTACTGTACGCTAGCAACGTTAAGATGTATGCCAGGTGCCCAACCTCACACAAAAAAAGCAAAAGTATAGTTATTAGCGCAACTTTACTTGTAGAATATGTATAATCATAGACATAAATGTTAAATCTACCTTAGAAGACACTTACGTTGGCCTTTAAATCCGCGTCTGTGTGTACAGATATAAACGCACATGCATGTAGAATATTTGCTATTGATATTAATTTGCATACACTACACTAAAATTAGCTCCTTCAGTGTGTTCGCTATTTTAAATGCACCAGTGGCGCGTACTCGGGCATAAATGAACCGAACCGGCCCTGTGAACCCACCGATCGGCGGGGCTTGGGCCTTCAAACAAGGGTGCATCGGCGCCTCGGACGACATACACATCTTTCGCGACCAGGGGCAAATCGGTGCCCTTAGGTACTTCCAATCTGGCGGCATCTTCTGGGGCGCGGACCTGGAAACGACAAGGTATCCCGCTACATACCGATAGGTCTATCCGCCCCTAAACTAAATTTGTTTGACAAACTTCTCAATGAATTGATTTGAAAATGTTAGAAAAGTTTTTCACATAGAAGGAAGGACTTAAAATATTAATCCGCCAAATGTTACATACAGTAAAATGGTGTGACTAAGCCTTAACTCACATATGTGTTATAAATTATTTAGAGAAATGATGCTCATATTCTCACCAAAGTAAACCAACAATATTAAGCAAGGCAAGATTTGTCAAAGTTGGATATAAACTATATCTATAATCCTTTCTTATTTTATTTTAAGATTAAGTTTGCTAAAGGTAATTCTCAATGACGTAACAAGAAAGGGTATCTGATGTCGTCATAGTAATTCGGATTACTACACTACGATCGATGGTTGTAAAAACACAGCTGTATGCAAGCGTAATATTACATTAGTGCTGCCTTGTAGCGTTGCCATGGATACAACTGTCGCCTCTTAAGCTCACTGCAAAAAAAGTTCACGACCATAGAAAGTCTCTCGTGAGAATATAAATATAGATTACTCTCTTTTATTGTTTTATCAGAAACATAAAATGTGGTAAAATTTTATATGGCATTTAACAAAGTAGGCACATTGCCAGTTACGTCACCTTCAACCCCCCCCCCCCTCTATGTATCTCTATGTCATATATATGTATAACCTCCACGCACACCCCTCCATGCCCTTATGAAACAAATAAGGCACTCTTTGTTTTCACTATCAAGATAGAAAGTTTTCAAGTGTTCACCCATTTTACTATGACATTTAACAATGTAAATGCCTCTTAGCCAACTGACCTAACTATACCATTTGTTTAACCTTGCTATTCTTGCTATCTATCCAAATATGCCAATTAAATAATCCGATTATATGGGGTCCTCTTCTCTACATATTTTATATTTTAATAGATATCGCGTGCGACGCCCGGCCATGCATTAACGATGACCCTTGACCTATCCTACATAAATTCAACAGTTTGATCACAGCCTATTATGACGTAGGATAGGCCAAGCGTTTACAAAAGTATGAACGGGTGGCTGTCTTATAGGGCAATCGATACTTTAAATATCTCATGATAAGAGAATACTGTAAATAATAAACGAGTGTAAACTCGACAATATATGGACAAAGAGAGACATTTTTTTTCATTCATAACGTAAAGGTTATCAGAAACTATAAGACCATAAAATATAAATAAATAAATACGGCTTATGTAAAAATAAATCTGATCTTTTGTTTTACGTTTCCCTCTTTTCTGCTATCGATTGGTGCTCAAGGTTCACTCAACGCAAATTAACCAGACGTATAAATTACAAGTTACTCTATCTATTCACTTCATTAATTCTACACAATATAAGCACAGCACAGAGGAATGGGATTTTTCTTTCCCTTGTCTCTCACGATTTGCTTACGCACGTTTGTTAGGAATATCTGAATAGCTAGCTCTCTTCTTATCCTCGTCGAGATAGCCTATACTAATCGCATACTAGATTTCTCAAAGCAAAGCGAGATAGCCAGACACAATCACAGCACTGCAGAGTACTGTTACCACAGAAGTAAAAAAATAAAAAAATATCTGACCATCAAGTCATTTATTATCTTTCAATTTTGTTTTGACAATCAATAGGTGAATGAAATATTTTATATTAACCTCCAACACATCTAGCTCTACTTCAGGTGGAAGTTATCGAATCAGCTCCGACTCTGGGTGTGCTAACGCAAAGTAAAGAGAGAGAGAAAAGGTTCGATTTTGCATTGCTTTGCTTTGTACGTTCATATAACTCTTCCGTCTTTGAGTCTACGGGGTGATTTTGAAAATTGTCATAAACTGCATGCTTAAAGAAACAACCGCGGTTGATTTGTGTTCATTCGTTTGAAATAAACAGATGTGTCGGCCTCGGGCAGACCAAACTTTGTCGTGACAATTCAAGCGAATTATTTGATTTTTTTTTGTGGCCTCTTCAAGGAATCGTTTTTTAACTGGATTTCAGATTCAAGATATATACTTTATGAATATCTATCTTTTTGCTATTATTCTATCTTTACTTTTCTAATTTCACCTTACAGGTGCTTTTCCTTCAAACATGAATTCTGAAAAAGGTAACTCTGTGAGCGTGAAATATGACAATCTCCAAAATGGAGATTGCGGTGGCAAGAAGGCAACTATGTACCAATTTGACATGGAATCTACCGGAACGGAGATTAAAATGATCGATAAAAACGGAAACGGAAAAGGCTTTATAAAGAGAAGGAAAACTCGACTGGAGAAGAAACTATTTTTCGTGATTGTCCTTCTCCTTTTGGTTTTAATGGTTGTCGTTGGTGTTCTCTTAGGTCAGATCAACAGAGGTAAGTCATCTCTCGGTAATCAGTTATTCTTCATGTGCATGCATATATAATTCCGCCATTTACATATATTTTTAGTTAAATTAGCTGGCTATATAGAACACTTTATTGATTATAATATTTATATCCGCACATTTATTAAACATTGTAAAAACTAACAAAGCTAACAGTGTTACGCCCAAAAAATATATATACATATACCTATATATATATTTGAAATTGTAATGAGTTGGAAAACCCAGAACAGTGAAAAATCTTCCATCCTCCACCGGGATTCGAACCCGAGCTTCTCGATTTATATGCGGACACCCTAATCAACTGGCTATGGAGGCTGATTGTATGTCCAGAGGTTCGAAACCAGAAAGGAAGTTCATGAGTCCACTGTAGGCTTTTGTCACCTGTGTCGAACAATGCTAGTTTTGTTTTGGTGACATATTTGGCTTACTCTAGAGATCAATCATGATAATACCCAACTCGATATAATTTCTGAATCCTATATGATATTGAACTTTTTCAATCACTTATACCTGTATGCGTATATATGTAACTTATGCTGACGACTCATGGAATTTACTCCTGAGTTAAATGCTGAGCTAAAAAAAGACTTCATAGAAACTCTTCTTGAAAGGTTTCCGTCTTTTATCCTGCAATTTGTGTACTAATTAATATGCAAATATAATACAAGTAATGTACAGCATTAATGTCCAAATTAGCATGTGGACCAACCGTGATTGTACCGATTATATAATAATATCCCGTTTTAACGTTGTTCACGACATTGACGTCACTACACATCTTTATACACATTTGCCATATCAACCCTTTTTTCAACTCATGTCACTCACGAAATAATAAACTGCTTAGTCGTGTGTTATGCTCATTGCCCTTAATAACACCCTTTTGTTTTATTATTTCATCATTTCATTAATAATTATAACGGAAGATTGATATATTTCGTCTTCAGCTTTCGTTTTCATGCAGTCAATATTTTGCTTTTCAGATCTGTTCAGTACATACATTCTTTCTGGGGTGTACACATCCCTTTACTAATAATATAAGTTTATTTTCACTGTGAGACATTCTACCTGGTCACTTTGCGGAAGTATCTACCGATCTCTTTATAACTCTCCAAACAGGTAGCGATGCAACGTGACACACTTATGTCTAAATGATAATATTTCTTCAAGACAATTTTGATTGATAAATTAATGAAGTGGTATAAATATTTTGATTTACTTATTTTTTCATAAAAAAGTATTAAAACTATAATTTGGAGCAAATGATCTCAATAAAAAATACAAGTTTTAACTCTAACTTTAATTCATAAAGACTAATAATCGTTGTTGTGTCAACACGTTCTTTTGGACAAAGAGCCGGTTCCTTGGCATAGGTGTTTAATACAGTAAATCCTGATATTACGTTATTCGTGGGGCGGCGGTGGAAGTAAGGGAGAGGGGTACTAACAGAGCTTAAATTTATAGTGATATACTGCTATTTCCGTGTTTGTTTGGGACATCTATGGACATGCGTAGTTTCTAAGTTGCCCATTGAATTGTGTTTGATTGTACCTCCTGGGCCACGTGCCCACCCCAAATTAAAGCTGTCTTTCTTCCAGTTTCAAACATAAGCAAGCATAGCTGTATTTACTCTGACAACATTTAAACTTGTCACTACACATATGTAGTTAATACGATGCAAGTAATAGAACCATTTGGGTCTAAACTCTTTTACCCATACACACATTTCCCTTGGATCCGTTTGCGTAGGCCCCTCCCCCCTCCGGCTAGAACCCTCACTAGGACCCTTCCAAAGACCGGACATTAGCCTTCCCCAACACAATTAATAATAATAAATCAATCAATCAATTAAAACATAGTAGAACTTTCGCTACGGCTTGTATATAGAACAGAAGCATCTCACACTCTGACTTCCCAATTACAAATGGAGTGATTGTAGTCGTTATGCTAAATTCTTGCAAAAAGATTGAAAACTGTCACTGTATTTGGAGCGAAATTGATATGAAGTCACTCTTTGATAAGAGTGAATATCTGTTCTCTATATAAAGATTGATCACCCTGACCACTCTCTTAGAGTTATGTCTCAATCTTAGAATTAATAGTTTGTATATGGCTGGATTTGTTCTTGTTATGAAATAACAGCCAACTGCATGTCAATCATGTCAATCAAACTTTATTAAAAAAACTCGAATACATCTGGAAGACACTTATTTGACTAACGTATGTAGAATCTACATTTTCTGAAGTGAAAACGATTAAATTAAAATCTTAAAATAACAGAAAGGAGCAACGCTGCTAGGACAAAATGAAAACAAAGTAATAAATTCATAATTTTTATTTTTTGGAACATAAAATTTTGAATGATCCATATTTAGTGGATGAAATCATTTCTCCGGTTCCCTCAGAGAATTTACATCCAAAGTGAAAAGTTGGCGTCTTCAAGTTTTCTGTCAGATCTACAGACATGTCAAGTGCTCACTAAATCACTGAAGTAGTGTATGAGTGTCCCAGGGGTTTGAAAGTTCCCAAGTTTGCAATCATACGGTAGCTTCTGCATTTTCGTTTAGTAACTATAGAGTATAAACACCTTATCAACAACAACGTTAACGGTAAACTTCATAGGGAAGTTTGGGACCCCAAAAGAAAGAGAAAAAGAACAAAAAACTGAGGAAAAGAAAGGCACTGTTGTTTATTTATTGACAACCCTTTTTCTATAATTTTTTAAATAATATATAATACATATCATTTTTTTACCCTAACAATTCTTTCATTGTAATAGAGAATTCGGAATGTTCTTGTTTATGCTAATCCAGAAAAAGCTTCAATAGAGAGAGAGTTATGTTATTACTCTCCTCACTCCGTCCTCACCCAGTCCTCACCCCGTCCTCACCCCGTCCTCACCCCGTCCTCACCCCGTCTTCACTGAATATAACCTTTGAACAACAAAGTCTATTGTCCTCTCCTCCTATTCTTATACTGTTATATCGTCCATTGCAATTACACAGTCAGCTTAAGACAATATGAGATGGCATTCTGTTTCCTCAAAAAGCGAAAGTCTGTTGATATAAACGTGAAAGCAACAATATACAGTAGCTGTAGTAACTATAATGTCAGCCCTACTAGTACAATATCCATCTTATATTAAACAGCTCATTGCTGGAGAGGGACAGGAGGGAGGGGTGAGGGTAGGGTAGTTTTTAAATATGATATCTCAGGTATTAATCATGGATACTTCTTATACTTGGTGTGTGGATGCATCACATTGAAAACAATACCCCTATTGTTATTGGCGGAAGCGTGTATTGCCCTGTGTTTACCATATGTAATTGCATACATCAAAATAATGGTTCAGGAAATTTATATTATAAGAACTATTTCTGGTGAAAAAGCAGAAGTAATGAAGTCACCGAAACCTCAATGCATTTTTTATTTCTATAGTTAAATTACGTGCTTTAAGTACAATGGAAAGGCAAGTAAAGAAGGCTGCGTGGTAACATTTCGCATAAAGTATCATTAGTTTATTGCTATATTGAACGTAAGTGTGTTCAATCGATAAAGTAAGTTGCATTTAAAAGTACATTGGTATGATGGAATTTAACTGTGATGTAACAAGTATGTGACAATAAGGTAACACGTAGGCCCCATGTAAGCAGAATGCATAACCGTCGCAAGGTAATTTTTTTTCTTGTGTAGAAAAGTAACGTTCGTAAGGGGACCCTCAGTCGTACCAGGTAACTCACTAATGGGGTAACAAGATGTACCAGGAATCAGTAGTGGTTTGAAAACCATTGCAAATTATATATTCCGTGCTGTTGTAATGGATCAAAGCGTTGTATGAGGAATCTTTCGCAATGGGATTATTATAGTTAAGTTAATATGTGGTGTATTGGGAATGACTTGTTCAAACAAAATGTTGTACCTCAATGGGATAACGAGATATACAAGTAATGTCACAATCAGATCGATCAATCAATCAATCAATCAGAAAACATGTACGGTATATGGCGCCAATATCAACAACATCACAAGTCTGTTGTAAAATGTATCGCAATGAGATAGCAAGCCTTGTACGTACGAGCAATCGTATCGCAACGACGCACAGGCTAACTGGCGTGGTGGGATAACACGTAATACAATTAAGATATCGCAATGATGGGATAACAAGTTTAACTAGCTCTTGTGAAGCCTTTATACTATCCAGATCTAGATATATTCCATGGAAGGCTTTGTGCAGCTACGTATGACTCATATTTGTGAATGTAGTATTCTAGTGGCAAACGCCACAGAAATATTTTCGATATGTGCCGTGATTGTTCTTGTCGTAAAATTGGTCGTCCAAATGATTGCACTAAAAGACATCCATATCTTCTGTTCTAGTTAGTAGTATAATTTTCGAAATATTTATTGCTTAAATCTTTGATCTTTTCGAACATTTGCAAAGACACTCATCGTCTCGGAGGGATTCCTGCAGCTTTCAAAGCGTCTTGATCAGGAAAATCTTAAAGAACACATGTTTCTCCCGGGAATACCATAAAATTACAAAGAAAAAACCCATAATCTGTTTAAGAAATAGTATTACTTCATTTCGTATATTATTTTCTCTTGTAGGGTAGTCAATATAACTCTTCAAAGTATTTTGAGTGCTGGGCTGTCTTAAAGGAACATAGTCTAATTTGATAACACTTGTCGATGTTATACGCATATAAGATGTAACTTCTTAAACTTATTGGCCTCATCGTTCGTCGAATTGAGATGAATACTATGTTTATTGAAAATTAGGAAACATTCTGTATCGTTCATTGTGAAAACGTAAGCTGAAAATATACATATTGTGACTACGTAAAACTAAGGAAACATTGATCATTGCCTATAGATTGAGGCTAAAAATACTTCTTATGATATCAAGGAAACCTAGAAAACAAATAACAGTTCGGAAACGTAGGCTGATAAATAGCTCTGAAATGTTGAAAATGTCATCTGCAATTCATTATAGAACTATTTTCGCTGCCAACAATGCACTTGGGACATTAACAATTATGATTTGATTAATTATCATGTAGGGGAATGACTTGTTTAACATACAAACAAAAAAGTTACTGCAATTTAAGAGTAGAAACATATTTTCCAGGAAAGAGAGGTAAAGAAAAAGAAAGAGAGAAAATGACTTGATATTGCAATGATATTGAGAACAAATATGTCGAGTAAGTACATTCTTGTAAATTACAATAGGAAATTATGAAATAGCATTTTATTTCAACATAAGAGAGCATCGAAAATCAAACAATCCCATGTTCATAACAATATATGAAGAACATTGATAGTATAAGTGAACTAGAAAGAGCGACAGTTTTCTATATGTTTTTTACGTGTAAATAAAAAGCAAACTATAGTTATAGATTATGCATTATTGATTAAACAACTTTAAGTTGTTTCCAGTTGGCATGATTACGTCTTTTTCCGGCAGCGAGGCAGTCTTTTGCATGAGATACTAAAACGTGGCTGCAGAGAAAATTTAATGGGATAAATTCTGCAGAGTCAATGCTCTAGAGACTAGGAAATGAAACAGCTTTCTGCTGTAAGCTTTGTTCCTTAATCTTTCGATCTTCAGATAATTAGTTTGTTACATCGAGAAAGGAAGAAGATAAAAGGGAAGACATTAAGAGTGCTAACAAACCCCAAAGACTTTACTTTAACAAGATATTAGATAAACTAGAAGTACACTTTGTCGTCGGAGTAACGACTTTGTAAAGATTTTGAAGAAATGAGAAACAACGAAAGACGTTGAGTAGTATAAAATCTTATCTTTCAAGTTTTACTTTTGAATTATTCTAAAACATTCTGATTGGCTCATATAGGTTTGGTGTGAATATAGTTTGGCCAATAGGAAATAATCACTTACCTACTTTCGTGATGGAATGGATAATGGCGATGACATGCATAAGAAGCTGCAATAAAAACCTTTTCGGATCTTAGTATTCTTGAGTTCGAGTAATTGCCCATCAAATTTCAGGTTGGTATTTTCTCATCCTGAAGCAATACACGGATTCCGCAACATGAAGTTTAGGTCACACAAATAGAATGCACAACGTGTATACATGCTTTAAAAAAAACGTTTTAAAATAACTAACTACCATACTGACATTATGAATTATGATAAGTAATTAATGACAAAATAGATTGTAAGCTTACAAAGGTTTCCAGTACAAACTTTAACCTAGTTTTTGTGTGTGCGTGTTGAAAGTTTAAAACAGAAACATTTCAATATTGATGTGCGAGTGAATGGGGATAATGTTGGTTTTCATAGAATCGAATTGTTTGCAAACTTTGACATTACAAGAAACAGACTTTCTTCTCCAGACACAATGGAAGAAAGATTCAAATCTGGACCAAGAAAGTTTGCAGATAGGAATATTTATTGTTGCAGAAATCTTATCCGCCCAAATGTATACCAGTTTTGTTAAGTGTCTTTGTATCATCAACATCTTGTCCTGTATGTATCTGTGTCATTCATCATCTCTGAAGGTCGCACTTAACTTTTACCATCTCACAGTCGGTTGACAAGCACTTATCCTCTAATTGACTTGATGTCTTATCCGTTGACATTTGTATACGTTTTCAAATTTACACAGGTATACACAACTAACTTCTTAGCAACACATATATGCAGAACCCTTCACCTGCGCTTTAAACTAAACTTGTAAATCTTTCAAATATATTGTTAACAAATACGCCATTAAGACCAAATATTCGATAGTGTTCGATAAAAACTTGGTCAATAAAGGAATGGCTGTTTGGCGAGGTTTAGAAGTAAACTTTTTATTACATGTGCGACCCTGGGAAATTAAAGTCGGTCACATTTTTGTATTTGCTGACTTCGTTGTATTCCACCAAGTTTGCACGAATACTTGTGTACAACTATTGAAATGATTCATTTTTGTAATGTTGTAATTCATAACACGCAGGGCATCCGGTTTTGCTATGAAACTTCAAATCATTTTGTAAAATAACGTGATAGTTTTTGTAACCTTTGTCCAACACACCGTGACGATAACACACACACAGCAATAACAACAACAACAACAACGATGAAAGCAAATACCTAAAACAACGCAAAACACTAGAGCATGACTTTACACATGAATACATACAGTTAGTCTTTAGTTTTCTTTACGTATAAAACTGATCTCGTTGGTTGCGTTAGATCAGGGAGAAGGCTTGACAAACGGAAGATAGCTAATCCGAGAACCAGATGTTATTAACCTGGTTGTTTCAAAAGTACTTCAAGAGTACATTAACTGAGTTTCAATTAGGCGGTTTATCAAGTGCAAGCGCTGATTAGGGCATTGGTAGAAGTATACAAGACACACCGACCTAGTTTTTTGAAACCCGTACAGATATTTGTATGACAATTCGCCGCTTGTAAACCGCAGTATGTATCTGTAAATATCGAGATCCTTTGTGTACTTTTTGGTAAGAGCCAGTAAGACATATAAGACGTTTTATATGCATGCTAATATTTTTTTTTTACAAGGTTAACTGAATTATCATTTCTTTCATTAGTAATTCAGTCTGGTTTTGCTTTTCTTATTCTCTTTTTATTTGTCTTCACAATAGTTTCATTTTTCACTGTCTTTTGTCTCTTTTAAATTCAATTATTTATCCAATTATATATACCTACATAACGCATCTTCATTACATGCACAGTTATCATATTCATGCCTTTATTCTCTTCTGTTCCCTGGAAGTAACACTTTGCTGGTAAGGCAACACAACTATTTAATCCGAGAGTAAGTCGTTAGCTTCTAAGAGATAAGACAAACTGCTAAAGAATTACTAAGATAGTCTCTCTTGTTAAGGAAAGGCAGCGCAAATAATTGTTCACCATTGAGGGATATGAATGATTTACTAAATACATAGGACATAGAAAATAAATGAGAAAAATAAGAGAAAAAAATGAAACTAAAATAATAAATTTGTAATGAATCACTACGAAACAATCTTGGGATTAGACAATGTTTATAGTTCACTCCTTGTGTAGTATAGCTGCGTAGTTAAGAACAAAATGATATGATGAAAGGAAGAATTACCTTTTCCTCTCTTTTTCCTTTTGCAAAAGTTTTCTGAAGTTGACGTTCTCACAAGAATAATTCGACAAAAACAGTTACATGAAACCATCATTTAAATTGCATATTGGGCCGTATATAAGTAACAATGAAGAGTGCTCAACTAAACAAAGAAAAGTATACATTAATATCGATCTACTTAAAAACATGACTGATGTCATCTAATAATGAAAATACGAGATTACTATGACATTCATTTCATAATTCACTCTAACTGACGGTCTATTTAGTATATACGAGCGTTGTCATTTCACACACACGCACTTCACAACTTTCACAGTCATCCGAATCTTCGTTTCAGTTAAAAGAATTCCTAAGTTTTAGGACTGTCGAGGTAGAGATACCATAGGAAATTGTGAAAATAATTTATTAAATTACGTTATGTAAATTGTTATTTTTCTCCCACTTTTTTACTGGATCTACAGAATTCGGTGTTGGTCTTAACTTGGATAGAACTCATTCACAGCGAGGTATGGTTTGCTTCATTTGCATAAAGTAACCGTTTTGTCCACCAGTAGTGCACTAATATCACTAAACTTTTTTACCATCTGCAGTGACCGAGCACACAAGAGAGAAAATTTAACAAATCCGAATCTTTTAGTCGAAATAAATTTTGTTCCTACAAATAAAAAACAGCTGAATGCATCACGCCGTGGGGTTGCAAAATTGACAGCCAAGGACTTCCTTATTTTGGTGTGTGTTTATGTCTGATATGGTTACAATCAAATCAAAGTTCTTATTTGCCCCAAAATTACAGATCTTTTCTTGCGTAAGAAGGTGTTAATAAATTCTTCCAAAGCTATGGCAGCCCACATGAATGAACTCAGCTTCAAAGCTGAGACGTATTGTATTTCCTTTCGTTGTAGTTCATATCATAAAATTTGTATTGTATTTTAAATATCTAACGTGGATTAGAATAATCGACAAGAAGATGACATTCTTGTTTGAAATTACCACAAAAACAAAACCCCGTTTTAAAGATTTTAATTAAGTAAAACTAGAAAGTACCAAGAAATTTATAATAAATGAAGGTGGCTGGACCGTAGTAACGCTCATCAGTTATTTGTTTGTGAAATGACGCTTTGATCCAATTATTGCAGGTTTTGTAGAAAACATAGCCTCTTATTTTTCTCTGTGAAATTATAAAAGTTATAGCGCTAGTCAATGCATTACAGAAAGCCTCTGCCGTTTTTGAGGGAAGAAACCACTTATGTCAATCATATTTTCAAATTGAACACAGCCTCAATTGGAATTGTGGATCCCGATGAAAACCGTCCAGTTGATACAGGTATGACGCTGATACATTACCATCCAAACGTCATTGTTTTATTGTCAGTATTGTCTGTCAGATACTAATACCGATGTGCTTGGTGCCTAACGTACAAAATAGGTTACAAAGTGTAGTCTACCCTTTGCAACGTTCAAGAAAACGATGCTCTTATAATGTTGCTTGATATATAACATATAAGTCATACATACAAAAACTAAAAAGCATATCGAATTAAGGTTTGTTTGGTATTCTCGAAAGGAAGATCCGAACGTAGAGTTGTAGTTCGAATGTAAACGATATGAACTACGTCTTCATACACAAACAAAGATATTGTTGTTTGACATTTCCCAGTGGTCAACAGGCATAGATAACTTGTACATGGCATTTCCTCCACGATGTTTTATTCCACAACCATTTCTGATCTCAGATTCATGCTAGCTACTGCAAATATCGGGACGATACAAAAAACAATTGTTTGCTGAATATTGTAGCTGATACGATAAGGAACACGTAGCAATCATTGCTTCATTTCATTAATTAAGGTATTAATTTAAGGTATTAAGGCTTAAAAGAACCCGAATTGCTTTTATAAATTGGATATGATCCTAGGTCCATGCAGTTCTAAAAATCATGTAATTGAAAAGGTTACTTTTCTTCACTCCTCAATATTCACTCCTCTCTTTCATCTTTAATTAAATTTTCTTTCTTTCTTCGTCACCTTATCCATGACTTACTTATGGATTTGAAGTTTTCCATTTGAAACATCAAAAGAGAAAATAAGTAGTGCGATTATTGCCCTTTACAATATGAAGTCCTTTTTACTAAATATTTGTCATGCTTCAAGTATACGCAACTTATTAACACACTTACATTACGTGAACCATTTTTAACAGCAATTGTATGTCTTTATTCCATTTCGTTGCTAGTACTTCTTTTCATTTAGATGTAACTGTTGTTTTTTTTTTCAAAATGAAAAACCAATACTAACGTACTTATCTTTCATTCTGCATGTAGCTCATCATACGGGTAACTGACACTTCCACAACTTTCCACTAAGTATAGACCCGTAAATTGTAGACCGTGTCAAAAAGGTGTTGTAAATTAAACCCACACTTGACTCACAATAAAGTTTTACTCACAGGGATTGCACTACGTACGTTACCATGTTCTTCAGTGCTACATATACAAATTAATATGCTTTTATCGCTCATCTGCAATTCTTACACTCCTTTAAAGTTAACATGCAACTTGCAAAACATATTGATATATATGATAAAGACAAATCATCATCTTCTGTAGAGCTTATCGCTGCAATTGGTATTACTGTGTTTACATTTTAGTCATTGTCAATATCATATCTTCATTGCATTAGTAATATGATTACTATTCCCTTTTGCTTTCCTGTAAGCTTGTAAACGCAAAGGCCAGTAGACATGCATTCCCTTATTATATTAAATACTCTTCCACCGGACTTTCTAGATCTATAAAGTCATTTGTCAGGATACATTTTTCCAGATAAAAATAAATTCTTAACTGTTTATTCACTTTTTTTATTCGTTATCTTTTGCCAAAGAACAGACTAACAATAGCATGGATAAGAGAAAGGGGAAGTTGGGGGGGGGGGGGGAGGAAATAAAGGAAAGGAAGGATATGTAACATTGATTCAGAAATCCACTTTGTTTCATGTGCATGTTATGACATATTGAAACTTGTCTGTCATCTGAGAGTCTGAGAGTCATCATGTGAATGTTTGTTAATATGCTACATACATTATTGAACAAACACATAGGATACTTTGGTTACCCTATGAACATTTCATAAATAATTACTTTAAGTCAGTCATTCTTTATATAGTAGCCAACGTTTCATCAGTTCCACGTTTTAAAATCACACTGATGAACTGATCAATCATTGTATCAGCTGAGGTTTGACGTTTATCAACTTTTGCGTAATTTACCAGTGCAACAATGTACTATTGAAATTTGTTATAATGTTTTGTACGGTTGTCGGTAGTAATTTCTAATTGGATCTTCAAGTTTGCACATTTTTCAAGTGATGAATTGTCTAATGACTGCAATGTTCTTTCCACGGTAGTTTTCGATACCACAGACTTAGTTAACATTAATTAAATGAGTGATTAGACTTTGTGATCGATAGGGGTTTTGTCTTCTAAGCGAATCATAACTTTCATGTAAGGTAAATTAAAGTGATACATTAGTAGACCAATTAAAGTCATGGTTAATATATATAAGCTGAACAACTATACATATGCTATAACATGTGTTCGATACTAACTGAATCTTGTGGCTTAAATATCTCTTAAAACAACTCAGCTTTATTCTTTATTTCTAATTGACAATTATAACCCTGATACTTAAGATGGGAACTTTCTCTTCAAATGTGAAAGTTTGATAACTAATCAGTCATCATGATTTCTGAGCTAATTATCTACGACTAATAACTTATCATCTTTCGTAATTGAGATCTCAATGAAACACTAGTTTGCGTTTGAAATGGTGTTGAAACACAATGACGATAATATCTTTCAAGCCCACAAGAGAGACTTGAGGGATTACAAGTACATTTGCATAATAATTGGCTAATTCATCTTAGTCTTGAAATAACGCATACTGCAAATGCTCTAGATTTCTCTCTTGTGGTCATTTTGAGGTCAATTGAGGGTTTATTGAGGTCTCTTGAGATATATAGAAAGTATAGAGTACGGTATGCAATATCTCCTTATAAACCTTCATTTTATGTTCATGTTTACACGATCCTGTGGTTTACAAATTTTCGTTAATGAATAGAAAAGACACCTAAGAAGTTATCTGACTTGAGAGTGGTAAAATCTCACGAATTACTTTTAAGACAGTTTATTCAATAAGTAGGACCGAAAAATTCTCCCTTGGCTAGAACCATACAGTTAATAGCTTACATGAATACGAATTGCCTTAAGACCGCAACCACATATATCTGTTACTTCAATTGATACACAAATTAATATTGAGTGTTCAAAACACAACTTGACTTTGTTAGCTCGTGCATGCATTGGAATATGTTGTCAAATTTTAAAATTCTCAACATTTAATTATTGGAATGACAATACATATTCATATAAATATTGAGTTTTAAATTTCCTAACATATCTGGACAATTTCACAAGTAGAATGTGTACTACGCAGTGACTTTATTGGTACATACTACTATAGTGGATATTATGATTTGGGAAAGTAAGTCTTTTCGTGACAAATAAAGAAGAAAAAGAAGATAAAAACAGGAGGAGAACAGTTTGTTTCGCCGTATTTGTCGTTTTAGCATCTTTCCTCCACCATGGTCACTCTCTCTCTCCTCTCTCTCTATCTCTCCGAAGAAAGTTTATTAATGATTTGCTAGCAAATTATTCATACAAGTCGGTCTTTCAGGTCAATGTCCCCACTCGCTGAGTGGTCGATGTTCTAAAGCTTATATTGGCATGGATTCCTCCATCTTATTTTTCTAGTTATTTCTAGTTCTATTAGGGTTGTACAGCGCTATTGAATACTTCGTAGATTTTAGCGCTTTATAAGTTCATTTATTATTATTATTAGTTATGTGTTCATTTTAGCCATGTCTCTTAACAACGTAATAAGGAAACAAGAACAATCCTTTTATGAGTATGTCAAAAATCATGTTTATTTCTTGTATACTAAAACTACTTGAGATGATGAGTAAAATCATACAAATATGATTCCCATTCAAGAGAACACTATTTTTGCAATTACTTTTTAGAAATTTAAGATGAATTATTTATTAAGACATACCTATTAAATAACTTTGGCGCTGACCTTAGCAGTTCAATTTATCGGTGATGAAACCACTACTAAGGTGATCGTATACATTCTTTGATTCACCACCCGATACTCATAGCTGGTACAATAACTAGTGGTCGTGTCCTGTAAAAGATGTTACCCTATTACGAACATAAAGTAGAAATTAATGATACATGGTTGTGGAACACGAACAGTAGTTGCTGTACCAACCATTTGGTTCGAGTTCATGAATATGCGATTCTAAACTGAAGTCGTATCTTGTCGATTTATGCTATAAGTAGGCATATGGATATAGGCTACCCGGACATGGCCATTGTTAGTTCTCGGCATAACGAATTTGCTTAACTTTAAGAGAGGTGTAAACTGGAATCAAGCAGTACCGTACCTCCTTTACTTCACCTCGTAGGCATTTTCATCTTCATAGACTCATTTTCCATGTCGCGCATTTTTTTGTCTTACATGGGAACAAGTTAACAGCTTTGCAGTTGTTACAGTGCCACCTGTAGCACATGTAACAGTGTTACGAACACAAAGTAGTAATTACTGATGCACGGTTGTAGGACATGAACAGTAGTTGCTGTACCAGCTATTTGTAATGATACATATTGGTTCAAATTTAAGAACCTATAGTACTAGTCTTAATGCCAGTTCTTTCTTTCTTTCTTTTTGTGTCACGTAGATTCAGATAGAGGAAAAAATTCCGGAAACTTACAGTCAACAGGTTAGAATTATATTACTTTCTAAAATCTGATTCAATGAGTATCAAGTTTGAGACATCAAGACCAGATGTATTACCCCGATTTTGGGCAAGTTCCCACCATCTTCCCACCTAAGGTTATATTTCATACTTTTATATGTTTTATCCCTGTTTCAAACACGTGTATGAACTAACTTATGCAAGTTATGATGACTATATATTAGACATAGTAGCACCAAAAATATCGACAATGCTGTGGCACGAAAACACGGAAATAAATATCGCTTTAGCACGTTCGTATTTTGTATACGCCAATAAATAAAGTTGCCGAATGTTAGAAAATGAACATTTTCTGTGTGAGGTTGTCATGTCAATGCCGACAGGAGTCGTATTATGATTATTTTTTTTTGTATACGCCAATAAATAAATTTGCCGAATGTCAGAAAATGAACATTTTCTTTGAGCGGTTGTCATGTCAAAGCCGACAGGAGACGTATTATGATTCATACAGTTCATACAATTTCTTGTAAACAATAAAGTTCAACGTCCATGAAATTAATAATGCCCTTCATATTATAAAGGCCACTAAGTAAAGTAGTAACTTCTCGGTTGTTTATGTCGGAAACTAAAGTCACGTAAGGCCAACAGCGGTAGGACAATCCAAAACCTAGTAAACAAGATTAATTATCAACTACACCTTTTGTGGATGCTATTACCGGAGTGCAGTTACTCATTAGTTAGTGGTCCCTCTCTATTATGCTTGATGAAAGCAAATTCAGTTCAGCTCCGGTTATGTACCAACCATATACAGTTACTTGATACAAGGTGTGTATAACACTAGGTGTGTGAATACTAACTCAATAACCTGATAGGATGTTCCTCAATCAGGTGGGAGATCATTAACGTTTGTCTTGACACACATGCATTTGAGTGTGACTTTATTAACGGTAGGCATTTGGCCTAAACTGGAAAAAGTTACTGAATCTCACTCTTTTCTTAGTCTTGAGAATTCGTTATTGCTTTCTTACTTTTAGTTCTTAGTAAAAAAACATAAATATGTTAAAAGATTTAGAGGCGACAGCGAACTCCACTTCGCACAACAACCGTTCATGTGTTAAATATATCATGATAAAAGAAGCGGAATGAAAAGAAAATACTTGCCTTCTTTGCATCTTATTGCCAAGCTTTCATTAGAGAATCATTCGTGCGAGGGCTTTGGGCGCTCTGCAATGAAGGTTTTCTTGAGAAAAGTGCTAACATCGAAAATGAGATTCTAGTAATCATCTTTATTTCAACACTCTTCCATTTGCAGATTGTGATTTTCGCTCTTAATATTAAGAGTATACTCTTTTGTTAAACAAGATTAATCAAACGTGTTAAAAGATTGTTAAGATACAATAAAGTGATGAATTAGTAATCAAAATAAAGTAATTGTTACTATAAGCTTAACAACTACATGTTATAACATGTGTTCGATACTAACTGAATCATGTGGCTTAAACTATCTTTAAAACAACAAAGTTTTATTCATTTATATTTAACAATATAACCCTGTTACTTAAGATTGAAACTTTACCTTCAAATGTGAGTGCTTTATATAACCAGATTTCTAAGCTAATTACCTACGACTAATAATCTTTATCATCTTTCGTAATTGAGATTACAATGAAACACTAGTTTGCGTTTGAAAAGGTGTTGAAACATAATGACGTATACCAACTTTAACAAAGTCCAGAGAGACTTGAGTGATTACATGTACATTTGCATAATAATTGGCTAATTCATCTTAGTCTTGAGATAATGCATACTGCAAATATTCTAGATTTCTCACTTTGTGGTCATTTTTAGGTCAATTGAGGGTTTAAAGAGTTCTCTTGAGATATATTGAAATTATAGAGTACGGTATGCAATATCTCCTTATAAACCTTCATTTTGTTTACATGTTTACACGATCCTGTGGTTTACCAATTTCAATCGTTAATGAATAGAAAAGATACCTAAGACGTTATCTGACTTTAGAGTATAGAAAAATCTTACGAATCACTTTATATTAAATTATTAGGACCAAAAAGTTCTCCCTTGGCTAGAACCGTACGGTTAATAGCGTATATGAATACGAATTGCCTGATGACCGTAACCACACATATCTGTTACTTCGATTGAAACATGAATTAAGATCAAGTGTTCGAAACACAACTTGACTTTTTTTTAGCTTCGTGCATGCATTGTAATAACATGTCAAATTATAAAATTTCCAACATTTTTTTATTGGAATGACAATACTCTCTCTCGAACGAAAGTTTATTAATGATTTACTAGCAAATTATTCATACCAGCCGGTCTTTCAGGCCAATTTCCGTACACGCTGAGTGGTCGATGTGATAAAGCTTATATCGGCATGGATTCCTCCATCCTATTGTTCTAGTCGTAATTATTCACTTTAGCCATTTTCCTTAACAACGTTGTAAGCAAACAAGCACAAGCATTTTATGAGTAAGTAATAAAGATTTTTTTAGCTCTCATGTTTATTTCTCGAGTACTGAAACTGCTTGAGATGATGAGTAACATCATACAAAAATGATTCCCATTGAAGAGAAGATTATTTCGCAACAACTATTTTAGAAATTTAAGATGAATTATTAATTAAGTCAAACCTATTCAATAACTTTTGTGATAACCTTTACAATTAAATTTACCGGTGATGGAACCACTACTAAGACGATCGCCCACATTGCTTGATTCACTGATACATTTTCTTCAGATCACGCATAGTTGATAATTATTTGGAATGATACATATTGTTTCGAATTTAAGAACCTGTAATATAGTCTTACTTTGGACATCTTGATGTCAGTTCTTTCTTTCTTTTCTTTTTTGTCACGCAGATTCCGAGTTAGGAAAAGATTCCGGAAATTCACAGTCAACAGGTTATAAATTACATTACTTTTTACAATCAGATTCGATGAGTATAAACTTCGAGACATCAAGACCATATTTACTTTCCCCGATCTTTGTGCAAGTTCCCACCTTCTTGCATCCTAAGGTTATAATTCATATATTACTTCTATATTTTTTATCCCTGTTTCAAAGACGTGTCGAACTAACTTATACAAGTTATAATGACTACAAATTACACGTATTAGCACCAAAATCGACCATACTGTGAGACGAAAACACGGGATTAAAGATCGTTTGAACATCGTTCATATTTTGTATACGCCAATAAATAAAATTGCCGAATGTCAGAAAATGAACATTTTCTGTGTGAGGTTTTCATGTCAAAGTCGACAGGAGTCGTATTATGATTCATAAAATTCATACAATTTCTTGTAAACACTAGCGTAACGTTCATAAATGAATGATGTCCTTCTTGTTATGTAGGTCACTAAGTAAAGTAGTAACTTCTCGGTTGGTTATGTCGGAGACTTAAAGTCACATAATGCCAACAGTGGTAAGAACGTCCAAAACCTAGTAAAGAAGCTAATCTTCAACTACAGCTTTTGTGCAGTGTGCAGTTACTCATTAGTAAGTAATCGCTCTCTATTGTGTTTGATGAAAGCAAATCCAGTTCAGCTCCGGTCATGCACAACCATATACATTTGCTTGATACAAGGTGTGAATAACACTAGGTGTGTGAATACTAACTCAATAACCTGCTAGGATGTTCCTTAATCAGGTGGGAGATCATTAACGTTTGTCTTGACACTCATGCATTTGAGTGTGACTTTATTAACGGTAGGCATTTATCCCAAATTGGAAAAAGTTACTGTATCTCACTCTTTTCTTAGTCTTGAGAATTCGTTATTGCTTTCTTACTTTTAGTTCTTAGTAAACAAACACAAAGATATACTTAAACATAAATATGTTAAAAGATTTAGAGGCAACAACGAACTCCAATTCGCATAACAACCTTTCATGTGTTAAACATATCATGATAAAAGAAGCGGAATGAAAAGAAAATACTTGCCTACTTTGCATCTTATTGCCAAGCTTTCATGAGTGAATCATTCGTGCGAGGGCTTTGGGCGACAATTTGTTTTCCTCTGAAACGAAGTTTTTCTGAGAAAAATACCAGCATCGAAAATGAGATTCTAGTAATCGTCTTTATTTCAACACTATTCCATTTGCAGAATGTGCTTTTGCTCTTCTATTTAGAGTGTTATCTTTTGCTTCACAAGATTAATCAAACGTCTTCAAGCATTACATTTGATTACCTTTTTTTTCATTGCTAATAGGATCTTGACAATAATCTAATTGAATGTTATCGACATGTGTCGAGAAGTTAATTTAAAGTTTGACTGGTAACAGTACAAACACTTTACATGATTCTGTTTGTTTTTTCTTACTTTCTTCTTGTTCTACCATGTACGCAGATTGTGCTTTAAGTGCAAAGGAAGAAGATGGTAACGTTTGTCTTACGCCAACTTGTGTTCAGGCAGGTACGTACTAAGTTAGCAATGTTGTGCTCAATCATGTACTGGGCAAGTTTCGAATCATACAGTGATCGTGCCGGTAATTTCTCTTACACCCCTTCCAATTTTCACAGTATTTCTTCTGTCATCGGTTTCAAGTAGAAATATTTAACACCATCTTGACATGTTGAAACAACACTTCTTTAAAAGGCCAGTACCTTTGAATGGCCAGTACCTCTGTATTTCGCAACCACTACGACACATTTGGTATACAAAACCTCCATTTGAAAATAACTTGATGAAATGAATTTAGCATGTAACAGACAAATGGATAAGCTTTTCAATGAAGCTTAAAGGGCATGTTTTGGTGGAGAGCTATTATAATTGGATTAACAAATCCTGTAGGGCTGCAATGATGAGCTGATGTAAGCATCAGTTATAGCACAAATTCTCAACAGAGAGCCGAGCTTGGTGTTTTCAATGCTGTCAATGATTAAATCTGACCCCCCGAAATGAGATTTTACTCTGCTCATCACCTTTCTCTAACCACAGCCGCCGATATGTTGTCAAGAATGGACCGAAGCGTGGACCCATGTGAAGATTTCTACCAGTACGCATGCGGAGGGTGGATAAAGAACAACATTATTCCAGAAGATCAGACCTCACACGGAATATTCCACGAGTTAATGGAGTCAATCTCGGTACAATGCAAAGGTGAATCAAATGGCAGCTTTCAAAATATAGTAAGCCATAAGCGTCGATTTGCTTTATAGGGTAGTAGGGTGGTGAGTGAAATTGTAACTGACATCCTTGTGGATGTGTCTAAGCACAGGTGGGCAAAAAATGTGGCCCGTGGACGATCCTTTTGCGATTGCCAGAAGGATATCAAAGCCCTGTTAATGCGTATTGAAAAAAAAAGAAAAGCTTAGATCAGTTTTTGGGCACTTTAATTATCTGTGCATTAATTCAATTCATAACTAAAACATGACTTAAGAGAACAAAAGAAAGGGAGGGGGGGGGGGGTCTTTATCTGCCACGATAAATGGGAGAGGGTCGGTTGTGGGCAGAAGAAATGAATTATTGTCCCTATTCAAAAACGTGATCAAAATCGACGCTTAGGCCTATGTAGTAAGCGATTATGCACGTATATCACTGCATCGTGTTCAGCTCCATTCGAATGCATGATCATGCTACCTATAAAAACAACTTGTGATCACCCAGGGCGGATCCATATTAAATAGGAGGGGTGTGTGACACTGAAGTAGCTGAAACCGACTGCAATGTCCTTCTCCCCGCCCCAATCAAAATTAGATTTGCAATGGTGCTTTAAATTTGGTTTACAAGTAAGGTTCTGTTAATAGTTACATTTTACACCCCCACGCCCCCCCCCCCTGGTTCCGCGTATGCCTGTATACCCGTGTCAGTTACAGTTTCACGACCCCTAAAAGGACGTATACTGTCCATTATGTACAAGATGACAGTCTTTACGACATGACTTATATTTTGATTTGAATTTTAATGTACAATATATACCTAAACGAGGTATACCTGTGCGTACGTATACGCGCAGCGTCGCCTTTAAACTCGTATATAACAAGAATCCATTAGTTTGGTTCTTTAAGTACCGTAAGTAACGTTTCTCTGCAATATTGTCTCTTCTCTTGTAGCTCTTTTAGAAGAAGAGAGACAACCAGAAGAGCCGGCAGCTATCACAAAAACAAAACAGTTCTACCAATCGTGCATGAATGAAGGTAAAAACGATCTACAAAGAGAAAAGGGAAAAAAACAGAAGCATCTCCGTGTGTACGAAATTTGCATAATGGTCACGACAGACAAAGCGGCATTTACACGAAAATTTCCTCTTTTTGTAAATATTGTTCTTAAAAAGCTTTTATGAATTTACTTCGCCGAGTAACAACTAAGAAAGTTCAGTGTAGCCTTTAGAATATATGTAGGCTATTGATTATTCTGTTATAATTTGAAGGGGATAAAATTATCTTAATGCAACGTTCTTTTTCGGAGTGCAACTGCGTTAAAGAAATCAAATTAGGTAGATGTTGTAATGATAGAGCTTGTTATGAATGTGTGATGCTTATAGAAGTATACGTACTGTGAAATGTACTATGCGATGCATTGAACTGTATCGTGAGGTGTAATGATATAGAAACCATCGAGCTCGACATAAGACGTTATTGTTATCAGTTTGTACATCTTGTTCGGAATTATAGTTTTAATGTCGTTTTCCCCTTAAAAAAACCCCTTATACCCACCAATTACTTTTATTACATTTATATCTTCCGCCCACTTATTCAGTTACATGATTATGGGTTATATACGTACATATAATGTTTTAGACAACTTTGCATATATTACGAGTCAAAAGTATGGAAACTCAACATTTCCAGGCAAAATATATCAAAACATCTTTCTATATTGGTTGAGCCTGTAAAACTCCGGGCATATGGTGTTCGGTGGTAAGCATATGGTGTTTGGGGGTCCAAGGGGTATATACCGTGCACTTAATGTTCTCTATTTTTCACTCAGAGGTGATTGATGATAGAGGCACGGAGCCGTTAGGTGACATACTTCGACAGCTCGGTGGATGGCCGGTCGTTAACGACCAAGTCTTTGACGAGGAGACATGGAACTTGGAAGAAGTAGAGGCGAAGATTAAACGACTCACAAACGGAAACAGTCTGTTTTCTCAGAACATTTATCCAGACCCGAAGGATTCACATAATTATATCATAACAGTGAGTTCAGCCTTAATTAATAATAGAGAGTATGAGAGTAATGTTGCAAAGTGATAATCGTATTGGATTAGATCAGTGATTCTCAAAGTGGTCCCTGCCGCTCCCGGGTGGGGGGGGGGGCGTTGGGGAGTCTCAGGGGGCGCTAGATGGTTCACGGGGAGTAGGGGGCGTTGGCACTGATTTGGGTGGGGGCGATTACGACACATCACTGCAGCGATCTGGCCTTGACATAGCTGGGAGAGGTGATCTTCGTCTCTTCCTCACTAAGATGTTTTTTTTTTTTGTTGTTCTTGAAAATTCATCATCTTGTAGGGAATGTAGGCTACTTTTTTATTCGTATATGCATATCTTCGGACAATGTGATTGCTCGATTGAAAAACCGACAATGAACGGTAGGTCGATGGGAGGGGTAGGTGGAGGGGGGGGGGGCATTGGGACAGTTCAATATGGTTGAAGAGGGCGGTCGTCTAAAAAGTTTGAGAACCACCGGTAGATCGAATAAATATACATTCTGCAGAGTATTATCGGCTTTATTAAGTTGTATCGGGTATTGTTTGTAGGTATCACACAGAGTTGTAAACAAGTCACTTTGTCGGGTCAAGTCGAGTCCATTACCAGTGTGTTTTCCTGACTCGAGTTTATTTTTCCGAGTCAGTTTAGTTTTGGAATTTAGTGATTCGAGTCATGGACTTTGTCACAACTCTGGTTTCACGCAATGAAGTACACTTCATACGGCCTTTCTTGTAGTAATTTAGTGTGTCCCTTTTAGTTTACGTTTTCTACCGCTTGGATCAGGTGATAGCAAAAGTTTCGAAAATGCGGACACAAACGTAATCTTAATCCGCAGCAATTTATACACTCAGTGATATAGGATATATAGGCCTTTAGTGAACAAGTTGCTATGGCATAGTTTATAACCTTAACTTTGTGTACTTCGTACGTAATAAACAAAATTTCGAATAACTGTTCATTCATTGTGTTTTCAATGAGCTAAAAAGAATGCTTGGTCTTGCAAGTTCCAATAGTAACATCTCAAACAGAAATACTGTTTGGAGATGTTAATCTACTCCTATCCCCTCCCCCTCCCCTCCCCTCCCCCTCTTCTACCCCATCACCTCACACGCACAGCTAATTGGCATTGTCTTCACAGGATTTTGTCTAAGACTAGTTGTCGTCTGTGATATATTATACAAACCCATTGAAAGTTGAGATGCAGCTTTTAGTTATTCGTATTGGTTTGAGCAGTGATATTTTCCTCTCATTTTTGTTTCCCCTGTTTTCGATAGATCAACCAACCGGGTCTTGGTCTGGGCTCTGGATCAAAAGAAATGTACCTCCAGAATACAACTCACAAGGTAAGACTCAGTAAACGGCCATGACTCAGTAACAGACAGTATAGTGTCACAATTTTGTCTTACGTAACCATTTCACGTCATTGGATCGAGCACTTTTTGGAAATTGCCCCTGTCATATAAACATTCATGCCCCACTCTTTCCCCTCCCCTCCTCGTCCTCTTCGTGAACTTGCTGAGAATGTTCTTGACTGCATCAAATCCCTGATTGCATTTGATCGCCAATTTCTAGTACTTTCTCAACCTGCGGTTCAAGAACATCTGAGGGGTCCGTGAAAATGTTCATCATCGCCATTGTTATCGTTATCTGTATCTACATTTTCATCATCGTCGTCATCGTCGTTGTGGTCATCATCATCGTCATCGTCGTCGTCGTCATCATCATCATTCATCATTATAGCCATCGTCATCATCATCGTCGTCGTCATCATCATCATCTTCAACGTTGTCGTCACCTTCGTCGTCGTCGTCGTCACGGTCTTCATCGTCGTAATCCTCATCATCTCCGTAATCGTCATCGTCGTCATCAACATTGCTACTGAATTGTCGAAGATACCCCAGAGTATCAATGTTGGATGCTCCCTGCCAAATAGATTATTTCTTTAACTTTGTTCGTAGAATGTCGAAGCCTACTTGGAGCTTATGATCGACATTGCCACTGATCTCAGAGAAGATGGCGACAGAGAAGCAGTCAGAGCGGAAATGCAAGAAGTTGTCGACTTTGAGACCAAAATAGCGGAGGTACGTAGTAAGATTTGTTTCTCATATATATTTATTTATCCTGTTTTCTTTTTTATTCGAACTTGCACTCGGAATCTATGAATTTAATTCACTCTTTTGTTTCTACTTTTAAATCATCACATGTACTCCAATCTGCCTATAGCCAACCATTTATCACTTCACTGGCCCGCTTTCAGTGTCGACAACTACATTCTCAATCGAAGTCTTACAACCACAATTCCAATGTTATTGTCATTAGGTTGGCAATATCGTTGTTTAAAAAGTTTTAGTGAAGTTTCTGTAGTCAACCAGAACCGGAAGTTTAGCTTGTGTTTAGAACTGTTTTTTTTTTCTCAGTAGGACTGCCTCTATGTCTCACTATGTTTTCTCAATATAATATGTTGTGACGTCAGAGGTTTGTACATTGAATAATTTAAAAACAAAATCAATCGCACGAATGATATCTTTCTTTCATTTCAAAAAGAATAGAATAATGAAATTTTCAAACCCTTATTCATACATAGCCTATGTGGAAAATATATGTTATGGAAAAATTATGTTGGTAGAACTGTTTGGGACAAAACTGGGATAAGCCTTTTATCAGATCTTTATACAAATTTCAAGTTTGGTCTTGTCACTGTCCTCGGTTCAAGTTGGTCCAAATTCTAGAGGATGTTTCCAACATATCAACCTTAGGAATCCAGTTTTGCAGCCTATTTAGCTAGCATAATTTGACAACTTCAGTGTACTACATACCCGGTCACTGTATCCTGATAAGGTTATAGTCGTCTTAATTGTTTTATTGTTTTATTGTTTTGATTTTTTGAATTACATGTGTTGAAAACAAGCGGCTGGAGATGTTGTCCCGAAAGAACACTAGGTTATGGTAATAGTATTACAATAATGTAACTTTTTGCATTACTAAACCATAGCCAAAATGAGAGCTAAGCCTAGCTTGTAGCCTCACACAAGAAATTTAAAATGCCATCAAAAATTTCAGAAGAAAGATATATAAAACTTAATCAAGTACGTACAGCAGGTTGCCGTTTGGATATCATTGGGATGCTAGGTGATTATATATGTACTAGCGGGGTGTAAAAGTACATGCCGTTTTTGTCTGGTTGCTAGGCAACCAACAGCTGTTCTATCACCTTCACTTAAATTCAGGAAAATTATTCACCCCCTCACTCACTGATTCGCATGCTAATATCAGCTGCTTACCACGGCCACCTCGACAAATTATCAGAAAGGAATATATATATATATATATATATATATATATATATATATATATATATATATATATATATATATATATATATATATATATATATATATATACATATATATATATATATACATATATATATACATATATATATATATATATATACATATATATATATATATATATATATATATATATATATCCATACATGCGTGTGCGTGTTTGTCATCGATTCGTTTGCTCTATATGTTTTCTCTTATTTGCAGATTGTTTTAACGTTAGAAGAAAGAAGAGCCGACATCGCAATTTACAACAAGATGACAATTGATGAACTGACCGAAATAACCCCATCGGTAATATTCATCAACTAATATACTTCCTCTCTTGCCAAATCCCATTAATCAAGTTCATGAAGGATGTACAGTATTTTACTAGAGTCTCTTGGAATTATTTTGAACGTTGCTATAACAACGAAACCTCATTACTCACTTTGAAGGCTCGACTGATAATTTCATTTTTCTCAATATAAGCCTATACTAATCTCCATCATATTTGTCTTCGATATTGGGACAAGCTATTTATCCACAAAATTGCTTCTGACAGAATTTTGGCAGTGTTTAGAAGTTCCATTTTAGTTTGTTCCCTTTTTGCCAAGAAAAAATGACAAGAATATGAAAGGAATATGAAGAAAGGGAAAGCCTCATCTTCCTTTAAATTTAGTGTTGGGTCAAAATTTGCTCACGTATTTTATAAATGAACTACTATTAGCCCCTTTTCGACAAAAAGCGTGACTGTGCATTGCCAAATTCCTAATATATAATTATGCATCATAATTAGATCGAAATAATGGGTAGCTTTACCTCTTATCACAACAGACTGGTGTTCCCCCCCTCTCCCAGTCCTCACCCCTCCCCGTTGCCAGAGTCTTTATGTCCCACGCCCCATTTTTAGTTCTTTCTTATTCCTTACTAGTGCATTCCCCCTTTGCCAATACCCATCACTAACCCCTTCTGACCCCCACTAACCCTCTCCAACCCTAAAGCGTTACTCCACCTCCCTGACGTTTTCTCTGTTTCCAATCTTGGTTTCAGTTTAATTGGCTGCATTACTTCCAGGAAATGTTTGGGCCAAATATTACAATTGATGGAAATGAACAGTTGGTTTGCCATGCTAGACCATTCATGGAGGGATTACACAGACTTATTCAGACAACGCCTAAGAGGTATACTCATCGTTAAACACATATATGTTGTCGGTTACGTGCCTTACCTGTCTGTACACACCATACCCACTTGTACCATCTATACGTTATGTACAACAGTATGCAGCTTTTTCCCTCTATACGTGGTCTGAGTAAATGACCCGTTACTTAACTGCTCTTTAAACTTTCTCCTCTCGACTCATACACTTTGCCATCTAGACGTAAATTGTCAAAAATGATAGCGTTTTAGGACTTTTTAGGACTTTTTTTGTGTGTCATAGCTTTCGTGGATGCAATTCGGAGTTAGTTGTCTTGACTTCTTTCACTGATATACTTCGATATAGCCTCACTCATACTTTTTTTCGAATTTTTAAAATCAGAAAGTTTTGTTTTGGTTAGTAAAAGTTGCTTTTTCCTCTTGTACAGGATGTTTGGTTTTGGCTAATAAAAGTTGCTTTCTTCTCTTGTACAGGATGTTTTGTTTTGGTTAATAAAAGTTGCTTTCTCCTCTTGTACAGGATGTTTTGTGTTGGTTAATAAAAGTTGCTTTCTCCTCTTGTACAGGATATTAGCCAACTATGTATTGTGGCCCATAGTTTCGTACACGATTCCAATGCTAGGAAAGAAACAAAGGGATTATCTTCTCAAACTAAACATCGTCAAATACGGATATATTCAAGAGGAAGCAAGATGGCGACGTTGCTATACGACTACAAATTCAAACTTGTTTCCATCCATGGGACACATGTTCATCAAAGGTCATTTTGATGAAACAAGCAAAGATACGGTGAGTTTTTTGTTTTAATTTGATTTATATTTCTAAAAGTTGGTTCAAACACAAATTAACCTTTGTAAAATCATTATGCACTCAATTCCGCCGAACGGGGGGGGGGGGGGGTGGGAGGAGGGGGGTTGATTCAGGGGCGTTTCAGTGCCTGGGATTAATGTGGGATGAAGAATAATGTATTTCTCTTTTTGAAGAAATATACGTCATTTTCCCTTGGCCAGACTTGCCTCTCGACGCCCTTGTTACCAACACATGTCATCTTCCGATTGTCACATGTATTCCTCCCCTTCCTCTTCTCCCACCCCTCCATCTTACAACATTCCTTTAGATACATTGTCTTCAGTTTTGGGAGGAGGCTTGTGGGAGGGGGGCTTGGGGGAGGGGGTGGGGCTTGGGGAGGGGGAGGGGGAGGGGGAGGGGGAGAGGAGGGGGAGGAAACATGGGCATAATTCGGTGGCACAGCAAGACAATTCATTACTTGGAATAAGGAAGAAACAAATATTATTTATTAAAGATAAAGATAATATCTAAAGCCTACCTCAGTTAATTTCGAACTCCCCGCCAGACCAACACTTGTATATACCGCATGTGAGGAATCCCGCGCAATTATCTGGAACTTCTGCTGAACATTTGCATACCTCCGTAAATTGATAAAAATGTAAGTTTCATTCTTAGCTCAAACTTGAAGGTTTGCAATGTTGTGTCTCATTTCATTTTTTTTTTTGCCTCCTCCAGGCAGAAGAAATGATTGATGATTTAAAAGCGAGTGCAGAGAAGGTAATCTCGAGAACTGAATGGATGGATAACACAACAAAAGCAAGTGCAATCGACAAGGTAAAGTAGAAAATTATGAGGAAAAAAAACAACTTAATATGCACAATTACGTTGAAAATGCATAATTGAAGATATATATGATAAATTTGATGTCGTTGGTCCACAGACTAAAATTCTCAGTTGAAATAAAGGAAACACACACACACACAGAAGAAGAAGAAGACAAAAAAATAATAACTTCCACGTCGTACCTAATGTCAAATAAAAAAAAACCAAAGTTACATTCTTTGGGTATTTACGGATGACAATAATTACTTTTCTCCAATAAAACATATGCACCCTATTCTGCCTACATTTGGTAACATTTTAAAGAACACTGTACCCTCGTTGACCCACTTCCGGGTCAAAGTTCACTTCTTCCTATCTAATCTTCTATGCTGAATACCTTTAGTATACTCTTTTAGACAATCTTCGTTCGATTTTACTACGTTGCGAATATCACTGGTATCGTTCTGTGTCGTAATCGAACCTTTTGTACATGAAGTGACTGTGTTGATGACGTCATGCATGTTTTGTTTTTCCATGGACGATCCTTTTTTTCTTACTACAGGTAAGGGCCATCTCCGAACAGATCGGATACGATGCATTAACGAAAAACATAACGGCGATTAACCACAGATACCGAAACGTAAGTAAACATGTAACAAAAGAGGGTATATTAGGGACAATGTATATTTCTGTAAAGGGATTCTCAATAATTAGGTTGCCTCCGGGCCAAATTCGTCCCGAAAATAGATCTTAATCCGGCCCGAAAATCAAACCCACAAGCTATCACCAATCGGGTATGCGGACCATTAGCCTCAGGCTAGAGTATAATATACAGTCATATACTGGCCTGATCCTGCACATTACATAATGTTATTATAGTGAGATTGTTGATATGCTCTGGCCCCTTGCTAATTCAACCGAATGAAAATTGAAATCCTCTGTGATGTATACTAATGAAGAGGTTGCCAGGACAACATGATCATTTAACTAGTAGGTGGGAAGCGGAGTGGATCTGATTAGTCGGCGGGAAGACAGGATAACACTGATCATTATTAAGGCTACGTTGGATCCTAGTCGATTATCCATGTAAATAGCGCATGAAATCAACTTAATTGTTATGGTTCGAGGAGGTAGGCCTTAGTCTCATGTCAGCATATACAATGAGTATATATAACCAATAATTAAGGTCTGGAGTCAAATTATTTATGCTCTTATTTTTTTGGGGGGGGGGGTGGGGCGAGAGGTGGTAGTTTAGTGGAGGCAGTAGCAAGCATAAAAAGTAACCAAATAAAGAACTAGAACTACATTTGCCTGCAAATACGCACTATTGTAGTGCGCGTCGAGTGCTTGCAGTATTAGGAAGAACTTTTCGGTTGTTCATGATGTTATTATTTGGGCGGAAAACACACCAGGGAGTGAAGGTACCTACAAAGTGAGGGCGCTTGTGAGCGCCGTGACAGGCTCAGAATAAGTTGGTTACGCAGCTACAGAACATATATCAATCTTGAATGTTCAACGTCCAGTCATGTAGGCATCGTTCATTAGGCCAGTAATGCCAATATTGTAGCGCGCATGCGCACTACAATAATGATGCGAGGGTGGATAATAACAACGCCGTATGACTGTTAGGAGGAAGCCTACATAGGGAATGAAGTACATATTGGTAGTTAGGTTAGTGTAGCTGACCGTAAATATAATAAGATTTACTGAGTGCCTTTGATGTAATGGTGAAGAAAATAGTAACAAGTTTTTTTCACCAAGAAACATATAAGAGAAAGAAAAGAAAAGAAGAATCCATATCGATATATCGATGGCGTTATGCATATTTTAGAAGCAAAGCGTGGATATACTTTCAACTTCCATTTACCCGACCCTTTCACTCTTTAAATAATTCTGAACTGTGGTCTGTATGTGACACTTATGATGTGTCCAGTTCTCAAAATCAGAATAGATAAGGTACCGTAAGGTACCCCAGTGTAGTTTGCGCCATCTATATAAAAAGGAAAAGGAGTTGACGCTACAATCTGGATTGTGACGTATTCTGCCAAGCCCTATAGATTAATGATGGCTTTATTATGCATATTCATGAGGCTTTTCCAAATCAACTTTATTCTCAGATTCAAATCGAAGCTGACAAGTATTTTGAGAATTCTCTCGCAATCTGGACGTTATATTATCAAGATATGGTGGACAACTTTAGGCAGCCAGTTGTCAACACAAACTGGGAATCATCTGCTGTCCAAGTCAACGCCTTTTACCACTTTACGCGAAACCACATCAGTAAGTTCTTTTTTCAAATAATTTTTTTAGCCAATAATAATTTGCAAATAATGCAAATAATATTTGAATTAGCGTTACTAGGAACTGACTTTGCCGAATAACAAAAAAATAAATAAAAGACTTAACCCTTTATCGTCATCGATTAAGCTGCCAGGCCTGGAATGGAGTAAGCCTAAGTGAAGTTGTCGAAACAAAATTTCCCATCTAAATTATTTATTTTTAGTTAACGTCATTATTAAAAATGACCATTTAAGGTTAGGGAAAGAAATTGTAACCACGGTTATCTTTCTTTGATAGGATTTCCAGCGGGAATTCTCCAGCCACCATTTTTCGTGAGCAAAGGACCAAAGTAAGTAACCATAGTGATAAAATAACTGTGACGTCACCACTGTATGATAGATTACCCAGTGTAAATCACGTATTCATATCACGTGATCATGTGCTCTGTTTAGAGGCAAACAGTCAATTACCATTACGATGCAACTACTGCCACAAAAAAAAATTGTTATACAGTAAATTCGATGGGAGTCCTGTCTGTCCGACAATTATTGACAAAGCTGAGAAGAAGGGGTAGGAGAGGGAGGGAGGGAGATGGTGGGGGGGGACTAGCAGAAAATCCCAGTAGAAATAATCTTGCGAATTTTTTTTTCATCCTTTTTTTTTTTTTACAGAGCAATGAACTACGGCGGTATTGGCGTTATCATTGGTCACGAATTATCACACGCATTTGATGACAAAGGTCAGTAATTGCTGTTGGTTTTTTCTCCCCTGTGTATATCATTTTTTTAACTTTTCAGTCTTTTTGTAACCTTCTCTTTCCCTTATTTGTTTTCACTGTCCATGTTTTCTGCTGAGAAACTAGCACATAGTATAGTCCATGTTTTATTGTCCATAACAGGAAGCCTTTTCGATGCTAACGGTGACTTGCACTATTGGTGGACACCAGATTCAAAGGCAAACTTCGATAAAAAGGCTCAATGTCTGGTCAACCAGTACAACAACTTCCATGTAGCTCAAGTAGATATGAATGTAAGTACACAATGAAACCGTTCCTCATGCACTTGCCTGTACATTTACCAATGTATGTACTTCCATCATACAATGCTGAGTGCATATATATATATATATATATATATATAATTGAAAACGTAATGAGTTGTAAAATCCAGAACAGTGAAAAAACTTCCAGCCTCCACCGGGATTCGAACCCGGCGTCCCGCTTTATATGCGGACAGCCTAACCACTAGGCTATGGACGCTGATTGTATGTCCAGAGGTTCGAAACCGCTAAGGGAGGTCGTAATTCCACTGTAGGCGTATATATATATATATATATATATATATATATATATATATATATAAATGTAACCTTTCTATACGTTCCATCAGCTTCCTGTACGTTTATAGTAATAAACATGCTAGTTTTTAAGGAGGATACTTTCACTCCTTCCTTACCTGTCTCCATTCTACATATGCACTCAAGTCAAACATCACAAAGTGAGGCTTCGTTTCTTTGTGCGTTTTTATTCCGATATAAATGTACGTGTTTGGAGAAATAACAGCCCTATATGCATTTATTTTTCATATATTGCTCATTATGGTTTATTGAACAGGTGAATGGAGCGTTAACTCTTGGTGAAAACATCGCTGATAATGGAGGTCTCAACTCGGCATATGAGGTACCTTACAATACCATTTTTGCTGATATAATCATTTATTTCGACATTTTGATAAATATTAATTACTCACTGCACTCTTCTCTTCGTTGTTTCCATACAACATATGTATTACAATCTATGTGCATTACCCTATATATGTCTATACGGTATATCATTTAAGTAAAACTAACGATGTGTTGCAACGTTTTATTCTAACGTCCATGTTGAAAATGCATTATAAAGACGATTTAATACTAAACTTTATTGTATTTGTGATATTAAAGGAGTCTTTCATTATAAGTGAATGTCAAATTATACGTATATTAAATTCAAATATATAGTAGTACACATTTCTTTGTAATGTCTGTTCGTGTTAAATTAACCTATCATGAATGTTACTGTTAATTTAAAATGTGATTGTCTGTTCATTCAACCCTCCTTACCACCCCCTCCCCACCCCACCCCACACCACCACCCACTTATTTTGTTTTTTTACAGGCGTATCAAAGTTGGACACATCGACAAAGCAAACCAGAGAAGTTGTTACCTGGGTTAGGTCTTTCCAATGAAAAGATATTCTTCGTCAACTTTGGCCAAGTGAGTATATTTCACTCACTATAAAAAAAAGCCTTGATCTGTAGCCTTATAAAACGCAAATAAAAGGACTTCTTCAAAACGAAAAATATGTTGTCATCGTTTGTCGGAGAAATTGGGCGGAAGTTTGTTTCCATGCCATTCAAGTGGAGCAAAACATTGTTTTTTATTGTCTTCCATCACCCCCACCCCACCCCCACCTTTACTCACCCACCCATGCATCTTTCTACTACTCTCATCAACCAAAAACACTTGATTCAATGAAGCCAAACACCTACTATATCCTTTTATTCTGAACCACTTCTGCGAAATAAAAGGGTAAAACACCTCAGCCTAGTATACGTGTTTAGCTGCATTGAGCGTCGTGTCGGTGACAGTGAAAAAAAATTGTTGCCGAGCAAAACCAGCAGCACAGCAAACAGCGACATACAGAGGCATTCATTGGCCTTACAGCG